>NC_090733.1:151093004-151100504 GCF_036898095.1 Palaemon carinicauda
CCCTTGGTCGAAATAGAGAAATTGAAAAAAGCATTGTTTTTTGCTTGAGGGAGAGAGAGAGAGAGAGAGAGAGAGAGAGAGCGTGGACCTGTTATTTCATAAAAAGAATTCTTTTTCCCTTCAGGATCTGCCAGAGGACTTTTTTTCATTTTTCACTTAAAATACATTTTGTTAGACTAAAACGATTATAAAATATCAGAACGCGATATATTTTATATTTTCATCGTTCCAGCTGAAAATATACAAGACAAACTTTACGTTTTCGTCAAAGAAAAGAAGAAAAAAAGTCTCCTTTTCAGATCGTTAATCATATATTTTTCTTTACTACGTAAACAATCTCATGTTATATAGTTTTTTTTTTAAGGCCTTGCAGAAACAAGAGACATTGTCCTCGCTAGCAGGACAATACTTTAGAGACTGACCATATATACATATGTTCAGCGCCCAAGCCCCTTCTTCACCCAAGCTGGGACCAGGGAGGCCAGGCAATGGCTGCTGATGACTCAGTAGGAGACCTATAGGCTGCCCCAAACCCCTCATTCTTAGCTCACAAAAGTGCTGAGGTTGCAGACACTAAAAAATCTATCGAGTTTGAGCAAGACTCGAACCCCAGTCGGGCAAGCGCTAGTCCTCTAGATGCTATCTGTCTGTAGATGCTATTTAATTCCATTTATTTTAGTTTTGTGATTAAGTGTAGCCTCGGAGGTCTAACTTCTATTGATATGAACCTGTTATATTAGAACTTATGCACGATTAAAAAAAGCAATTGTGTCCTTCATATTTAAGTTTTGAAACAAATGAATTTACTGTGACAAAAAATAAAGGTTTTAATATCTACTACTACTACTACTACTACTAGTTATAGTAGTAGTAGTAGTAGTAGTAGTTGCCTTTTTATCTTTCCCTCTATCTCGTTCTGTGATATAATGAAAGATATATTAAGCATTTAGAATCCTTATTTTTGAACTTTTTACTTCCTATGTTTCAAGCAATGTAGTATTTCTGCTCGTACTATATTTGAGTCCTCAATTTCACTACTGATAACAAAAGTGATGTGGTTACCCTCATATATTCCGTAAAATCGTGGAGTCTATTTTCTGTACTAGAACATTATTCTGATCCTTTTTCTTCTATGCCCCCCCCCCCCCCCAAAAAAAAAGAACGGTCTTAAGGCTAAAAGCATGTGTGTTTTTATACTTTTACCTTAATGGAGTGTCCTAAAAGGCTTGCTTCTTTGGACCAGGTATATACTATATACTCAGGTATACACTATACGCTACTCTCAGCTGTTTGGGGAGTTTATCTCTTTCTAAGATTCTTTCTTCACCGATCCTGTTCATTAAAGCTGTCGTCTTAATTAGTGGACTTTGCCTCTGGTATTTCTTGTTTCTGCTACTTGATTGTAAGTTATCGGAAGTGTTGCTGGATTGTTCGTTATTGCTACTTGGGTGCAATTTCCCTACACAGTTTATGGGCTTCGTTATTGCTACTTGTTTATATGCCATTCATTCGTACTCTGTCACTTGTTAAGGTTACTGGATTGTCACAGACCATTAAAGGTTTTAAGGTCGCTCATGAATGGCAGAGGCAAGGGACAGTGACATTGCCCTAGCAATCAGGACAATGCCCTTGAGACTGACCATATATTATATGATCAGCGCCCAAGCCTCCTCTCCACCCAAGCTAGGACCAGGGAGGGCCAGCAGTGGCTGCTGATGACTCACTAGATAGACCTATAGGCTGCCCCAAACCCCCCAACCTTAGCTCACAAGGATGGTAAGGTTACAGACACTAATGGCACTAACGAGTCTGAGCGGGACTCGAACCACCGACTGGCAAACACCAGCAGAGACTTTACCAATCAGGCCACAGCAACCCTAAACGGTATACGGTAGTGTGATTTGGCCTTAAGGTATTTATACTTATCGTACTTGCACACCTCCTAAAAACATAACACTCATCCCACGTGTCTCGAACTGTTTACCTAACCGCGCCAGGACTCCTCGCTGCTGGGAGGAAGGACGCTGGTGACCCTGGTACAACACATGAACATATGCTACCGCGGTCTAAGCCATGTTAGGCAGGGTAGCCGATCGGGACTACGGTCTACCCTAAAGCAGTCCTTCAAAAAGAAGGCAACCGTGCTTACCCCATACAAATGGGAAAAAAGTATGCTAATAGAAGAAATAATAGAAGAAAGTTGCAAGTTCAATAGTCACCTTAATAAGAGCACTGGATAGTGTTTATTCATAATATTGAGTACAAGATATTTAAATAGCTAATTAAAATCAACAAGTTTATCCATAACGGAAATGAGGCGTCTTAAGTTGCGTATTCCTGGGGTTTAACAAAGTCTTTTCTTAATATCCTTCTAAAAAATGTTAAAGCCAAAGATTATTCTCACTTTTATGAATTAAATAGACAGATAAGACTAGTCTTTTATGATGGAGCTAGGCTCTTTGAAAACCTTTTAGTAAAGTAATCCTAAATACGCTTCTAACTTGTACAGACATATAAAGTCTTTTTCAGTGTCATTACCATCCATATTACCAACAATGTGAGCTTGTGTAAATCATATTAGACTTTCATAGGAAGAGTTTACTGAATAATTATTGTATAGAGGGCTAATCTCTCTCATATAAGACTAGTCCTATCTTTCTACCTCAATTTTGAAAAATGAACAAAATCTCAGACTTTATTTCTCATTGGGCTTACTGAGAAATAACAACCCTTGGCTGAACAACACAATTAAAGGGACAGTGATATTGCCCTATCGAGCAGGACAATGCCCTAGAGACTGACCATATATACATATAATTTACCCCCAAGCCCCCTCTCCCCCCAAGCTAGGACCAAGTAGGACCAGGTAATGGGTGCTGATTACTCAGCAGATAGACCTATAGGCTCCTCCAAACCCCCCACCCTTAGGTCACAAGGATGGTAAGGTTACAGCGACCAAAGAAACTAACGTGTTTGAGCGGGACTCGAACCCCGGTCTGGCGTTCATTACTTAGGGACGTTACCCTATCGGCCACCACACCCCTAAAATTGCGCAACTAAAGACGTCTCATTTGTGTTATGGACGAAGAAGTTAATTCTAATTAGCTGTTTAGATATCTTGTCCTCCATATTACGAATAAACCCTTCCCACCTCTCTGACTGGCAAGTTTGACTAATCTATTTACATGATTCACCTTAACGATATGGAATCCTCCACTTCACTCCTTATTGCAAAGAAATTTGACCATCACAAAAGACTGGTTTGGTTAAAAGGGGATTGTGTGTGTGTATATATATATATATATATATATATATATATATATATATACACATATATATATATATATATATATATTTATTTATTTATTTATCTCTTTAACCTAAAAACAAGCCTATAATGAAACCAATTTCAAGGACAGATTTAGTTGAAAAAAAAAGGAATATATATATGTATATCTAAAATAGGCTTATAATGAAACCAATTTCAAGGACAGATTTGGTTAAAAAAGGAATATATATATATATATATATATATATATATATATATATATATATATATATATATATATATATATATATATATATATATATATATCTGTACACCTAAAAAATAGGCCTATAATGAAACCACCTTCAAGAACGGGTTTGGTTAAAAATGGAATATATATCTGTACACCTAAAATAGGCCTATAATGAAAACAATTTCAGGGACAGATTTGGTTAAAAAAACGAATATATACCTATACACCTAAGATAGACCTATAATGAGACCAATCTGAAAGATAGGTATGATTAAATAGGGAATACTGTATATATATATATATATATATATATATATATATATATATATACTATGTATATATATGTATATATATATATATATATATATATATATATATATATATATATATATATATATATATATATATATATATATATTTACACCTCTTAAAATAGGGCCACAATAACGTGATATGATATAAGGAGATGATGTGCCATTCTGGATATCCTGGAGTGTTTGCTGGAAGAGCTGTCAGAGTTTCCAAGGCTGCTGCAGCTAACTTTCTCGGGAAAATTCTCTCCGAAGTTTCAGGGAAACGATATAAGTCTCGCACTCCTCGGAGGGGGAAAATCTATCCGCTACGGCTTGGCCCTTCTGAGTAGGATTTCATACATATGGAGAAATATTTATTGGTGGGACTTTGGTGTTTTATTGGTTTGAAAGTTTGTGATCAGGACTATTTTAGACATTTTTTCCTTCCTGCTAAGATTTGGAGAGAGAGAGAGAGAGAGAGAGAGAGAGAGAGAGAGAGAGAGAGAGAGAGAGAGAGAGAGAGAGAGGAGAGAGAGAGAACGAACACTTTTTTGTACTATATAAGGGATTATTATTTTCATTACAAGCTAAGCTACAGCCCTAGCTGAAAAAGCGAGATGATATAAGCTCAAGAGCTCGAAGAGAGAGAGAGAGAGAGAGAGAGAGAGAGAGAGAGAGAGAGACACACTTGTGTACTATATTGGGGATTATTATTACAAGCTAAGCTATAACCATAGTTGGAAAAGCAAGATGATATAAGCCCTAGGGCTCCAACAAGGAAAAATAGCCCAACGAAGAAAGCAAAAATAAAAATAAATAAACTAAAAGAGAAGTAAAGAATGAGAAGCGGTTGGCTATTTACAATTGTTCAAGCGTGGCTTATTCCCATTCAGTCGACATAATCACTTTATTGTATATAAATACTCCATATTGCTTTTATTTCACGTCTTAAACATCCACTTACTGTCCTGCAGCTCTTCATCTATTTTGATGATCTTTATTGCGGGGACATTGATCTGTCTCTCTCACCGAAGAGATTACCCAATGCATATTGCCACCGGGTGTTTCAGCGCCATTAAGACGAACACCATGACATTCTCTCGCAATTACTCTTAATGGTGGCGCTGGTACCCGTTTGGTTGGGGTACATGACTGATCAAATCTGCTCAATGTTGCTGCCACTGTAGGTTTGCTTCTTTGCCACTAGATGTATATACAGTATAATATATATATATATATATATATATACACAATATATATATATATATATATATATATATATACGTTTATATACACACACACATATATATATATATATATATACATACGTATATATAAACATATATACATATAAATGCACATAAATTATGTGTATTGACCCGTAATGGATTAATATTAATATATGGATTTGCAAACGGAAATTAAGATTGTTGAAAGCAACCCTTAAGTGTGGTTAACACCATAAAAGAGAGAGAGAGAGAGAGAGAGAGAGAGAGAGAGAGAGAGAGAGAGATTCAGAAATTTTATACCGACATTTTGAATCGTGGTGTCATCACTATCACGATCAACATCACAAATATCACAATTCCTGCCGCACTCGTCATCACCACCATCCCACCAACAACTCTTTTTAACCCTCACTTTTCACCCTCGCCGTCACCGTCCAAGCGAACCGCCTTGATCCGGATATCCAGCCTGAAGTGATGCCTCTCCGAGGAGCCGAGATGGAGGGACACTCACACGCCCCTTTTGATCGGAGATGTTATATTTGTCTTCCTCGTTTACATTGGAGATGGAGATTGAGATTGATCAGCTGTAACGCCACGGGGATGCTTGCACGATGATGATTTAAGTCGCTGCTTCCTGCTTGCTTGCTGGTAGGGGAGACAGGCAGGGCAGTCCCTGAGGCATTTGGAGTCATTGCTTGAAGGAGCTTGTGCTTGGCAAACAAGGTCTGATTCTTGGAGTATTTGGAGGTGCTGAACGGGCATCTGATTGCGTATGATCGTTCTGCTATATGATTATGGTTTTATATATTTCACTTGTGGATTTTACGTGTGCTCTGTTCTGATTTTAAAGGTTTACATATTTCTTGTCTGATGAAGGTATGTCGTTTTTTCATATCTCTCCATATATATGTGTGTTGCATACTATATATATATATATATATATATATATATATATATATATATATATATATATATATATGTGTGTGTGTGTGTGTATGTATATATAAATATATGTATATATACATACATATATATTATGTATATATATATATATATATATATATATATATATATATATATATATATATATATATAAATGTATATATGTATATATATTATATATATGTATGTGTGTGAGGAGAGAGAGAGAGAGAGAGAGAGAGAGAGAGAGAGAGAGAGAGAGAGAGCTTATCCAATTTCACCTTTCTAAAGAATACTCATTGCTATCTCCTTGACGCAGAATCTGATCTTCGAAATTAAAGATCTTACGAAGCTTTCGTTTCTTTTCTCGCTCAGAAACCACGAAAGAGAAATAACTCATAAGAAGAACCTCATTAATACAATCTCTCTTTTTTATATATATTTTTGAACATTAAGTCGAAACGAGAGTGTAAATATGAAGCGCTCCGGGTCTCCGCAAGGCGTGAGACATCTCTTAATTTATTTCTAATGACTGGAATATCTCACAGTGTCTCTTTAATAGTCTCCTCTTGAGATTAAACTCTCGGGAAAGCGGTGTTGGGGGTGATGTTTTTGTGATGGTTTGAGGATTATACTTTTTGGATTTTTTTCCTCTAATTTATTTTTGGTTTATCGTCTGTCTGGTTGGTTGGTTTTTCGTTGGGAAGGATTTATTTATTATTCTAAGATGTTTTTCATATTGTTAGGTTTTTTTTTTATGTAAGAAAACATTTGTAGCTTGATTTATTTATGATTTTGAAATCATGTTGTCGAATATTTTACGAAATTTTCGATTTAACGTTATTGCTTCATTATTATCACGCTGAGCGTCATTGCCAAACATATGACTCTTTGGTCTCTTCCCGTTCATCCGATTGTAGGGAGAGGGAGTAGACATACCCTGATGAGAGGAAGTACCCCGAGAGGTGACAGTAAGAAAATATTTTTAGTTTGTTTCTAGAATTTTTTATTTTATTTTTTTTTATTAAAAATAAAATTCGCTTATCCGGTTCTCTTCTAAGGTTGTGGTATTTCGTTCTAATATATTATTGGCATTATTTTGGCAAGACGAAAGATCACATGATCTCAATTATTGAGGTTAAAGAAGAAGCCTTATCAATACACCTGTAGTAGGAAGTGCTTTACTTACGAAGCCTTATTGAAGGATGCTAAATGTAGGCTCTTTTTCTGTGGCATTACTGTTCACACACACACACACACACACACACACACACACACACAAGATAGATTAGTTCACCAAACGTTCAGCTGGTCTCCACAAGGCACTAGAAGAGTTGGAAGACCCAGGCCTACATGGCTGAGGACTATGAAACGTGAAGTAGGAGATGATGAATGGGGATGTATTGACTTAAAAGCTCAAGATTGAGGCGACTGGCGAAATCTAACCGAGGCCCTTTGCGTCAATAGGCGTAGGAGGAGATGATGATGATGATGATATATATATATATGTATATATATATATATATATATAAACAT
>NC_090733.1:151103004-151110504 GCF_036898095.1 Palaemon carinicauda
ATTATGTTATTATTTTAAAGTATAATGGTTTATTTAAATAAACCATGGAGAAGTCGACTAGTCGGTGGGTGAAATTATATTTGTCCGCATAAATGTAAAGAAACAACATAGAAGAGATTTTTGTATTTACTTTTGATTATTAAGTTTTGGCTTGAGATGTTAAAGTCGTATGTTCTTATGCATATTTTTGCAGTACTTATTTCATACTTAAACATAATCAAATATTTATATATATGTACAGAAAAACTGAAAACGATGGCCAAAAACACGAAAAACGCGAAAACTTTTATGGACTTTTATGCATATATGTACAGTATATATTTTTATACATAAAAATGATTAAAGATATATATTCATGTACAGGAAAAAGTGTGAATTTTCTTTCAATAAAGAAGTTTGGAATTGGAAAATATGGCTAATAAATGGTTTGAGCAAAGGATCCGGGAAAAACAAAATGATGGCGAAAAATTTATGGAAAGAAAAATCCTAAGTTTTATTTTTTCGTGGAATCCCCATCCGGCAAAAATAACCTGACCTTTTGAATGGGACGATTTGAAAAATATCTTCGGAAAGCAGGAAAACAAGTCATGCAATTTTCGAATCGAAATTTTCCATCATTGTGAATTTATTGAGAATGATTTTCTAGTGGGAAATGGATACGGTTTCTTAGAAATGAGGAATGGAGGGACCCGAAGAGACTTTGCCTTTTATATACTTTTTTTTTTTTTTCTTTGAAAAATAGTAACGTTTTATTTACGTTACTAAAGACTAATGGATAGTGTTACTGCCAAAGAGAGAGAGAGAGAGAGAGAGAGAGAGAGAGAGAGAGAGAGAGAGAGAGAGAGACTCATCATATAAGATGTATTTACATATTGTTTATGAATGCACACACACACACACATATATATATATATATATATATATATATATATATATATATATATATATATATGTACATATGTGTATGTATACATACATACATACATATACCAAAGGCACTTCCCCCAATTTTGGGGGGTAGCCGACAACAACAAGAAACAAAACAAAAAAGGGGACTTCTACTCTCTACGTTCCTCCAGCCTAACCAGGAACTCAGCCGAGTTCAGCTGGTACTGCTAGGGTGCCACAGCCCAACCTCCCACATTTCCACCACAGATGAAGCTTCATACTGCTGAGTCCCCTACTGCTGCTACCTCCGCGGTCATCTAAGGCACCGGAGGAAGCAGCAGGGCCTACCGGAACTGCGTCACAATCGCTCGCCATTCATTCCTATTTCTAGCACGCTCTCTTGCCTCTCTCACATCTATCCTCCTATCACCCAGAGCTTTCTTCACACCATCCATCCACCCAAACCTTGGCCTTCCTCTTGTACTTCTCCCATCAACTCTTGCATTCATCACCTTCTTTAGCAGACAGCCATTTTCCATTCTCTCAACATGGCCAAACCACCTCAACACATTCATATCCACTCTAGCCGCTAACTCATTTCTTACACCCGTTCTCACCCTCACCACTTCGTTCCTAACCCTATCTACTCGAGATACACCAGCCATACTCCTCAGACACTTCATCTCAAACATATTCAATTTCTGTCTCTCCATCACTTTCATTCCCCACAACTCCGATCCATACATCACAGTTGGTACAATCACTTTCTCATATAGAACTCTCTTTACATTCATGCCCAACCCTCTATTTTTTACTACTCCCTTAACTGCCCCCAACACTTTGCAACCTTCATTCACTCTCTGACGTACATCTGCTTCCACTCCACCATTTGCTGCAACAACAGACCCCAAGTACTTAAACTGATCCACCTCCTCAAGTAACTCTCCATTCAACATGACATTCAACCTTGCACCACCTTCCCTTCTCGTACATCTCATAACCTTACTCTTACCCACATTAACTCTCAACTTCCTTCTCTCACACACCCTTCCAAATTCTGTCACTAGTCGGTCAAGCTTCTCTTCTGTGTCTGCTACCAGTACAGTATCATCCGCAAACAACAACTGATTTACCTCCCATTCATGATCATTCTCGCCTACCAGTTTTAATCCTCGTCCAAGCACTCGAGCATTCACCTCTCTCACCACTCCATCAACATACAAGTTAAACAACCACGGCGACATCACACATCCCTGTCTCAGCCCCACTCTCACCGGAAACCAATCGCTCACTTCATTTCCTATTCTAACACATGCTTTACTACCTTTGTAGAAACTTTTCACTGCTTGCAACAACCTTCCACCAACTCCATATAACCTCATCACATTCCACATTGCTTCCCTATCAACTCTATCATATGCTTTCTCCAGATCCATAAACGCAACATACACCTCCTTACCTTTTGCTAAATATTTCTCGCATATCTGCCTAACTGTAAAAATCTGATTCATACAACCCCTACCTCTTCTAAAACCACCCTGTACTTCCAAGATTGCATTCTCTGTTTTATCCTTAATCCTATTAATCAGTACTCTACCATACACTTTTCCAACTACACTCAACAAACTAATACCTCTTGAATTACAACACTCATGCACATCTCCCTTACCTTTATATAGTGGTAAAATACATGCACAGACCCAATCAACAGGTACCATTGACAACACAAAACACACATTAAACAATCTCACCAACCATTCAAGTACAGTCACACCCCCTTCCTTCAACATCTCAGCTTTCACACCATCCATACCAGATGCTTTTCCTACTCTCGTTTCATCTAGTGCTCTCCTCACTTCCTCTATTGTAATCTCTCTCTCATTCTCATCTCCCATCACTGGCACCTCAACACCTGGAACAGCAATTATATCTGCCTCCCTATCATCCTCAACATTCAGCAAACTTTCAAAATATTCCGCCCACCTTTTCCTTGCCTCCTCTCCTTTTAACAACCTTCCATTTCCATCTTTCACTGTCTCTTCAATTCTTGCGCCGGCCTTCCTTACTCTCTTCACTTCTTTCCAAAACTTCTTCTTATTCTCTTCATATGACTGACCCAGTCCCTGACCCCACCTCGGGTCAGCTGCCCTCTTTGCCTCACGTACCTTGCGCTTTACTTCCACCTTTTGCTCTCTATATTTTTCATACTTCTCTATACTATTACTCTGCAGCCATTCTTCAAAAGCCCTCTTTTTCTCTTCCACTTTTACCTTCACTCCTTCATTCCACCATTCACTGCCCTTCCTCATGCTGCCTCCAACAACCTTCTTGCCACATACATCACTTGCAATCCCAACAAAATTTTCTTTTGCTAACTTCCACTCCTCCTCTAAATTACCAGTTTCTCTTACTCTCACCTCGTCATATGCCCTTTTCAACCTTTCCTGATATTTACTTTTTACCCCCGGTTTTATTAGCTCTTCAACCCTCACTAGCTCCCTTTTACATCCACCTACTCTATTCCCCCACTCTTTTGCTACAACTAATTTTCCTTCCACCAAAAAATGATCAGACATGCCGTTAGCCATACCCCTAAACACGTGCACGTCTTTCAATCTTCCAAACATTCTTTTAGTTATCAACACATAATCCATTAATGCCCTTTCTACTACTCTTCCATTTGCCACTCTCACCCATGTATACTTATTTTTATCTTTCTTTTTAAAAAAGCTAGCACTTATTACCATCTCTTGTTCAACACACATATCTACCAGTCTCTCACCACTCTCATTTTCACCTGGTACGCCATACTTTCCAATGACACCTTCTACCTCTCCAGCGCCCACTCTAGCATTTAAGTCACCCATAACAACTACATAATTCCTTCTACCCAGTCCTTCTACACACCTAGTTAATTCACTCCAGAACTCATTCCGCTCTTCTTCACTTTTCTCACTACATGGCCCATACGCACTGACAAACGCCCAACATTCCCTACCCAACCTAACCCTTACCCACATTAACCTAGATGATATCTCCTTCCATTCCACTACTTTACCTGTCATCCATTCACTCAGCAATAAAGCCACACCCTCTCTCGCTCTTCCCCTTTCAATCCCAGACACTCTACCAGACATTTCACCAAACATCACTTCACCCTTTCCTTTCATCTTTGTCTCACACAAGGCCAATACGTCCATCCTTCTACTTCTAAACATACTTCCAATCTCACATCTTTTACTCTCTATCGTACTACATCCACGCACATTCAAACACCCCAAAACTAGAGTGCGGGGAGCAGTCACTCTCCCCCCAGCTCCATCTCTTTGTTGCTGTCTCACAGGATTTTTTATACAGGAGAGGGGGTTCCCAGCCCCCTCGTCCCGTCCCTTTTAGTCGCCTCTTACGACACGCAGGGATAACGTTGGTGCTATTCTAATTGTTTTATGCCCCCGCGGCCACAGGGGGCATAAACACATATATATAATATATATATATATATATATATATATATATATATATATGTATGTATGTATGTATGTATGTATGTGTGTGTGTATGAATCACTGATGAATAAACTTCCAAACGTTGAGTCGTTTCATGCACCTACGAAGAAGTTTTTCTTTGACGAAAAATAACAAAGAATTATTAATAATAATTATATTATTGTAATTCATTCTGATATATGACAGTGTAAGTGAACTAGCACACGTGCGGAGAAACTTAATCTAATTAAGCTCCCTGAAATTAGTAATAAAATTTGATGTACATAATAAAGTTATAATGCCAGTTTACGTCCTCTCTCTCTCTCTCTCTCTCTCTCTCTCTCTCTCTCTCTCTCTCTCTCTCTCTCTCTCTCTCAACATCGTAGAGTACCGCGAAGAAAAAGAAGAGTGAAAGATCTAAAAAGACATAAGTAGGAGAAAGGAAGGACCCTCTCTCTCTCTCTCTCTCTCTCTCTCTCTCTCTCTGCATCTCAAAGTACCGCGAAGAAAAAGAGAAGTGAAAGATCTAAAAAGACATAAGTAGGAGAAAGGAAGGACCTTCTCTCTCTCTCTCTCTCTCTCTCTCTCTCTCTCTCTCTCTCTCTCTCTCTCAGCTTCCTCCAACTTACGGAAAGGAGGACGAGAAGAAAGAAGAGAGAAGGACATGGAAGCGTTCTTGACAAACGATGCCACAAGATTGTTACGAGAGACCCATTACTTTGTTTTCCGGGAAGCAGTTAATGAGATACTGAGAAACAAGACTTTTTTTTTCAGCCATGATGAACTAGACAATGACGTCATGGATTTTTGTTTTTGGTCAAATATTCAGCAGAGGTTGCAGTTTCTGGAGTAGTTTTTGTTGATTTTTTCAGAAATGTTTGTAATTTCGTGAATGTTTTTGGTGATAATTTTCAGAAAATGTTATAGATATTTCGTTGTATGTTTACATTGTTTCCAGTTTAAAACTATATACGATACATTTATGGTTCTCAGGATGAAGAAACTGATTGTTTTTCATTATCAAGTGATCTTGTATGATTTTCCGGGTTTCTTTCATTTATTGGGAATTATTTTGTCTTATGTATGTACGCATGTTCGTTCGGAAAGCAGGCTTTTATTTTTCTTAAGCATTATAGAACACGCACCATTTTGCGTGATGTCGGAATAAGCCCACCAGAAATACTGATTGAACTATCACCTGTAAGCAGCTTACAAAAGCTAATTTTATGAGCCTCTTAATACCCTTATTGCTTTCTATATCAGATGACTCTCCGTTTGATTGATAGACCTTGCAAAGGTTAAATCGAGAAACATAAAGGTTTTCTTTGTCAAGGTATTGGAGTAAAATTATAAAATTACTTGGAATTGCTTTTTTATTAGATAACATTTTTTTTTTTTTGTCTAATAAATACGAGTATAACGTTTAAATAAACTGAGCTATAAATGTTAAGGACGAATATAAAGGTTTTTTGTCGAGAAATTTATTGGTAAATGGTGGAAATTTATTGAAAACGCCATCTTAAAGAAAAACACGAACAAATTAAAGTATAACGTCGACATTTCCTGAAATCTTCAAATGTTGACATACTTTGTTATAGAATTCAACAGTTGAAATGGAAATGATTAATCGAGCTGCTTTCTTTAACTAGTTGGGCATTGCTCCAGAGAAAGTAATAGACTGGAAACAATTGAAACGACTGTCATACTCTTCAACTTTTATTCGCCAAAAAGTGGGTCCCCCCTTAAAAAAAAAAAAAAAAAAAAAACACCTCGATGGGGTGAGAGTGGTTTGCTAAGGAAGATTTGGGATTTACTTACTATTGAGTTTGCTAGCGTATTGCTATGAAAAATGTTCCTTCAATTACTCTTTACTATAACAGTTTTAGTCTACTAGTTTTCATGGTAGCCTTGATTTCATGAAACTAACTTATACTTTTTCTTATCTGAATTTTTGCCAGGTTTAGTCGAACAGTTTTCTGTGTAGCTTTAATTTCATGAAACTAACTTATACTTTTTCTTATCTGAGTTTTCGCAAGTTTCAGTCGAACAGTTTTCTGTGTAGCTTTGATTTCTTGAAACTGCTTTATACTTTTTCTATCTGAATTTTCGCAAGTTTTAGTCGAACAGTTTTCTGTGTAGCTTTGATTTCATGAAACTAACTTATACTATTTCTCATCTGAATTTTCTCGAGTTTTAGTCAAACAGTGTTTGTCTAGCTTTGATTTCATGAATCTACCTTATACTTTTTCTTATCTGAATTTTCGCAAGTTTTAGTCGAACAGTTTTCTGTGCAGCTTTGATTTCATGAAACTGCCTTATACTTTTTCTTATCTGAATTTTCGCATGTTTTAGTCGAATAGGTTACTGTGTAGCTTTAATTTCATGAAACTGCCTTGTACTTTTTCTTAACTGAATTTTTGGAAGTTTTAATCAAACAGTTTTCTGTGTAGCTTTGATTTCATGAAACTGACTTATACGTTTTCTTAACTGAATTTTCGCAAGTTTTAGTCGAACAGTTTTCTGTGTAGCTTTGATTTTATGGGTTATTGTGGCCTGATTGGTTACGTCTCCGCTTGGTGATCGTCAGAAGGGGGTTCGAGTCCCGCTCAGACTCGTTAGTTCTTTTAATGCTCGTAACCTTACCATCCTTGTGAACTAAGGATGGGGTGTTTGGAGGAGCCTATAGGTCTATCTGCTGAGTCATCAGTAGCCATTGCCTGGTCCTCCCTGGTCCTAGCTTGGGTGGAGAGGGGCCTTGGGGACTGATCATATGATATATGGTCAGTCTCTAAGGTATTGTCCTGCTTGCTCGGGCAATGTCACTATCCCTGGCCTCTGCCATTCATGAGTGGCCTTTAAACCTTTAAATTACCTTATACTTTTTCTTATCTAAATTTTTGTAAGTTTTAGTCGTCGAACAGGGTTTGTGTAGCTTTGATTTCATGAAACTGCCTCATACTCTCGTGGTTTATTGTGACGTCAAAGGGAATAGTCATGAATATTTATAATTATTTTAGTGAGAGTTATTGGCTGGTCGATTCTGCGAGTTGGGGAATAGGATATTTCTTTTATTGTAATTGTTTTGGAAGTCATTATTATTATTATTATTATTATTATTATTATTATT
>NC_090733.1:151115504-151120504 GCF_036898095.1 Palaemon carinicauda
CGGGCAATGAAAGTAATGGGACCAAATGCCGCATCCAAGTTGACTGTTGCTTGGTGGCGATGCTCATATCGCGGATGCGGTGTTTTAAGCTTCGACGGGAATGGTACGATTCCCGGGGTCAAAATGAGCAAGGACTTTATTCATAAGGTGGACTTCATGCGGTGCACTGCAGGCATTACTAGGGTCTTTGAATCGTAATTTTGGTTCTTAGTAGCGCTAATTTTTAGTCTTTTATTACACGTCTATTTCAGATTTAATTACTTCCATGTTGGCGTCAAATCTCTCAATTTTTTTTTCTTCAGATTGCAGGTAGTTAGGAAAGTTGAAGGAGGTGAGAGGAGTTGAATCTCTGTGTGTGCCTGTGTGCTCATACATTTATGATTAAAATTACTGTTTTTTTTTTTTTTTACAACAGTGCAGAAGGCTAAAATCAAAGGCTTCAACATCACACGCTTTCACTGCACAGTCTACAAAGTTTAAAACCTTCCAGAAGGCTCAATTCCCTGGCACTTCCTATCTGAACATTTAGCAGTCATTTTGTCGGGACGCGTACACTAGTAATAATAATAATATTAATCATCATCAAGCTAGAGTCGTGGTGGTCGATGTGGAAACGTCTCTGATTGGTGATTGCAAGACTAGGGATCGAGTCCCGCTCAAACTCGTTAATTTCTTTGGTCGCTGTAACCTCGCCATCCTTGTGAGCTAAGGATTGGGGGTTTGGGGGAGCCTACAGGTCTATCTGGTGAGTCATCAGCAGCCATTGTCTGGCCCTCCTTGGTTCTAGCTGGGGTGGAGATGGGGCTTGGTCAGTTTCTAGGGCATTGTCCTGCTCGATAGGGCAGTGTCACTGTCCCTTGCCTCTGCCATTCATGAGCGACCTTCAAACCTTTAAACCCTAACCTCCTTCATTACTTCCATCACTTACAGATAATATTTCCCCTTATCGTTCTCTCAGTCACACAATTAATTTTACCAAACGCAATTCGAGGTGTAGCTAAATGCCATTAAGGCGAGCGTTTGGGATTAAACAAACGATGTCCTTATGACCTTTTGATGTAACCTTTCACTTTATCGAAGTTCATCGCCCGAATTAAAAGGTTCTTTTCTCTTGCTCAAGCTTTTCAGTATTTGCCTTTTGCCGTAATCTTTAGATTGATTGATGTAAAGAAAATTTATTCAGTTGTTTTAACGTTGCTCGTGTCAAGATTGTACTAATCATTAATTATTTTTAATTGTGTAATATATGTTTTTCAAATATTTATGAGCCATTTATATTTTTTATCTCCCTGCAAAACAACTGGTTATTAATAACGAACCCATTTGTTTCTTTTATGAATGACAATTGTATTTATACGAATGTGTAAATATCTTAGCCGAGTATGTAAGTATCTTTGAAGATATGCGTATATCTTACTGGGAGTAATATACATAACTTAGCGGAGGATATAACTATCTTAGTGGAAGATGTAAATATGTAGGTGAAAGATGTAAACATCTTAGAGATGTATAGGGAATTTAATAAAAAAACACAGAAAATACTTTTTATTCTTATTTGTGAAGTGAAAATGTTTTAAATCAAATTGGTGTTTTAGAAAAATTAATAAAGATATTTTTTCCTGATGTTTGTTTATGTATATGTTATTTTCATTATTTTTCTCATAGTTTATTTTTACTTTATATTTCTGTTTCTTTAATGGCAATTTTGCCTGGTGAAAATCTTGGGTTGTTAGGATAACAAGAAGAAGAACAACAACAACAAAATAGCAATAATAATAATAATAATAATAATAATAATAATAATAATAACTGTAGATATACTAGCGAGAAAATTAATCCGCCTCTAATTGGAGATGGGAAGGGAAGTTGATGACCTGTAACCAGGCATAATTATAGGTTATAATTTTCACGAATGGTAAACAAATCAATTATGCAAGAAGGAGATGGAAGTGATAAAATTTACATTTATGGGAAAATATGGCCGTATGTTTATTGCATTACTAACTTGGTCTAGCTTTTTTTTTTTTTTTTTTTCTCAAGCGAAGTAGTCCACCTATGATTACTGTCTTAATATAAAGAAAAGGAACGAGAGAGAGAGAGAGAGAGAGAGAGAGAGAGAGAGAGAGAGAGAGAGAGAGTGTTTGTACCCTTTCTTGTCAGAAATATTAATTTCTGGAAAGTTACCGAGGAGAACGAGCGAAAGTAATCATCCAATGGTGGTGGTCTTTGGATGGGATTTAACGCTGCTAAAAACATTCGCTGCAACCTTTTGAAAGCTTTCCTAATTAATTCTTTTGTATACAATACTCTAAATGGTTTTTTTTTTTTTCATCAAGGAAGACTTCTTGCAAGTTTTGGGGATACGTCCAAAAAGCCTGGTGGCTGGTACAGTTATAATGTGTTCGCCTAGCATTTGCATGGCAGCAGATCGATCCCAGCCCGGGACCGTGAGTTTAAGCTGTTTACTGGGAGGCCACTGCTTTTGTTGGGCATCACTGTATGAGGGGTTGGGCTGATTTTGTTAGATACCACAGTATAGGGCGGGGGTTTGGGCTTACCCGGCTGACGTTCTGGTGAGCATCTACTCTGATGAAACAGGAACGGAAACCATACACCTTTACCTTTAATCTAGTGGCGTAAGTGAGAGTCAGTCGTAAAGCTTGAACAAGAGTAACATATCTGTATATAGGCTGCGTCCGTCTTCATGTTCAAAACGTGCTACTGGTGAGACTAATGTGAGTGACATAATAATAATGAGACTAATCCTGTCTTTTATTGGATGAGACACCATATCAATTGGGATTCGAACTACTTGACTTGTGAGTTTCCAGAAGAATACAACAACAGCAATAATACTAATTTGTAACAATTATTTATATGTAGAAGCAACCAAGAATTTACTGATTCGTATGTTTATTTGTGCTGTTTATTGATATTATCTGTTATTTACTATTAGATCTTTCCTGTGTTTAGTTATGTTCATTCATAAGACTTATTGGCGATTTGCCAACCGTGCTAAGATTAAAGATACTTTGTGAAATCGTAAGAGAGAGAGAGAGAGAGAGAGAGAGAGAGAGAGAGAGAGAGAGAGTATCTAACTTTAATGTCAAAGACAAGGTCAATATACAGTAGTACAATTATGAGGGAGAACAAACCGAAGTGGAATCTATCATTAACCCCCCCCCCCCGCCACCTCCCCCCCCCTTTCATTCCAACCACACTCACCCCCTTCTTCAAACTCATATCATAACTGTAAGCAAAAAAAAATATGAGTTGAATCACAAAACCGAATTCATCTTCCTTGGAGTCCGAAAGTTAAACGCTTAATGTAAACTCATCTAAACTACGACAATTTCTCGAGAACTGATAGTAATTATATTCGTGTAATCGTGGAGATATTCCTCTTGTCGTGTATCTGTTTTGCGTTAATCATTTGCAATCGTCTGACTTCTTTTTACGCTTTGCTTATTTCCTAATAAGAATAAAATCCTATTTGGTATGTACCAAAATTGTTTTACGTACAGTACGTCGTTGTAGTTATATATATGTGTGTGTATATATATATATATATATATATATACATATATATATATATATTATTATTATTATTATTATTATTATTATTATTATTATTATTATTATTACTTGTTAAGCTACAACCCACGTCGGAAAAGCAGGATGCTATAAGCTCAGGGGCTCCAAGAGGAAGGGAAATAATGTAGAATAGTGTCCTTAGTTTTGTATTCTGTTAAATGCCCTTCTTTGTATTTCAGTTATTTGCTTTTATACATAAACTAAATTAGATCCACAGGCATTGGCTATTCAATAATGCATAACTTATTGTATACATGTTGTATAGGGTGATTTATTATTGAAAAACACGTGTTTCATTTAACTTTATACGAAACCGGAGGCACATTTTAGTATAAGAGTGTCCGGATCACACAACGAGAGAGTTAAATATACACAGTCTAGTTCAATACACGGACAATCTTTCTCGATATTGGCGTAATGGCAATGAAACTAATAGGACCAAATGCCGCATCCAAGTTGACCGTTTAAAGGGTTTAAAGTTTAACGGCCTCTCATGAATGGCAGAGGCAAGGGGCAGTGGCATTGCCCTAGCAAGCAGGACAATACCCTAGAGACTTACCATTTTTATATATGATTGACGCCCAAGCCCCGTCTCTATCCATGCTAGGACCATGGAGGGCCTAGCAATAGCTGGTGATGACTCAGCAGGTAGACCTGTAAGTTCCCCCAAACCCTCAATCCTTAGCTCATAAGGATGGTGAGGTTGCACACACTAAAGGAACTAACGAGTTGAGCGGGACTCAAACCCAGTCTGGGGAGTACCAGGTAGAGTCGTTACCAACAGGCCACAAAGTATTTTTTGATAAAATAAAAAAAAAATATTCGTCCTTCCTTAAAAAATCAAGAATAAGAGGAAAAAAGAATAGGAAAGAGAAAGCAATTATCAAAATAGCATAGTCATGTCACAGGTATATTCATCTAATATTCCGAAACCACAAAAGACTCTTTAAGAGACCACAAAAGGTAAAGAATATAAAAAGAATGCGAGTAAATACCTCCCTTTTGTTCCCTGATCACATGAGAACCTCTGGAGAACAACAGTATTTACCTGAAGACGAGAAAGGATTGCCAGAGAAAATCACTGTTTATGAGGCCGCTGAGGTGGTTGTTGTTGTTGTTGTTGTTGCTGTTGTTGAGCGTGCAACATCTGATAGCCTAACCAATTGCTGTAGAGTTCTGGATAATTGGATGTAATAAAAGATTGGGACTGTTATCGTGTTAATCAATTGTATCTTATGAGTTAGATTATTATACTTGCCAACGAAGTTGTGAGGAGGTTATGTTTTCACCCCCCACCCTGTTTGTTTGTTTGTGAACAATTTTACTTATAGAGTAGTGAAACTTTCAGGGATTAATTGTTATCTTAAGAGGTGGTAGTTATTCAATTTTGAAACTCCTAGGTTAAA
>NC_090733.1:151125504-151133004 GCF_036898095.1 Palaemon carinicauda
GCAGAGGAATGGAGGAGAATGATGGTGAGGTTCATTGGTGGGAAAGGGCAACGAAAATCAAAGGAATATGAGAAAGAGAAGATGAAAGAGAAACATGATAAGGAGAAAGAAATAAGAAACAAATAAGGAAGTCGAAGAAGAGAAATAATGAAAAGAAAAGAAATGAAAGAGGAAGCTTCGAAAGAAAGAAGGGACTAAAGAGTAATATGAAATAAATACTGTACAGTAGAATGTGAAAAGCAGAGAAAAGGAGAAAGAAAAGGGAAACTTGAAAAATGATTCGTAAGGAGAGAAAATTATACCAGAAAAAGGAAGATGAGGAGAGGAAGGGATTTCTGGTAGCGTCGAGGATTGAGGGGGTGAGAAGTCCTACAGGGAGAAGGAGGAGAAGGTGGGTGAGGAGTAGGAGTAGTAAGAGCCCTCTAGCAAATGGAGGAATTCAGCGAGAGGAACTCCATGGTCACGGCGTTAGAAGTGGCTGTGTTTGAACAAGTCCGCGTAATAGAGATGGTGATGTAGGGAAGTACTTAAGCCAAAGGTACAGGAAGTGATCGTGGAATGGTGGATGGGCGTGTTGGCGTGAGGATGGGCGGAGGCGCGTAGTTGGGTGAGATGGATTGGGACAAGGCGTGTTGGCTTTCCTCCTCCGACAAGTGATGGAGTCGGATTAGAAGGCTTGATTTTAGGTGAGGTAAGCTCCCTAGAGGATTCCTTTGAGAGCGGTAGGTAGGAAAGGCCTGTTTATAGGAACCTTTTTGGGGAGGGAGAGAGAGAGAGAGAGAGAGAGAGAGAGAGAGAGAGAGATCTAGTTAATAGATTCAAGGAAACTTTAGCTTTGGACTCGATAGGGGTTTTTAAGAGGTGTTAGAGCAACAAGCTACTGTGAAAGATTTTGAAGAAATATAAGGTGGAAATGAAGTATAGTCGATCACTCAAGAAGTTTTAAGTATGAGATTTTGCTAGTTCGCCTGGTTCTTTTTCGTGAGTGTATATATATATATATATATATATATATATATATATATATATATATATATATTTATATATATATATATATATATATATATATATACAAATAAGCCATATATTATACCCCCTTGATATGTGGATTCTCTCCATACCTCGGGATCAGAGACCCAAATGGGGAATGAACTCAAAGATATCTTCTGGTTGGCCGTGGAATCGAACCTTGCACCGAAAAACTGGGACGACAGTGACATACCGTCTAGCCACAAAGATATATATATATATATATATATATATATATGTATGTGTGTGTGTGTATAATTGCTGTTTTCTGCCGCACAGTAAGGCTAAAGTTTCTATTCCCTAACCTTTTTTTTTCTGTAACAATCGGATGCAGGTACCCTTAAAGAGTCAGGCCAACAGTTGACTGGGATATCGGCAGCTATTCACTGGTGTAACCTTCCTGTTCACAATAATTTTTGATCGGTTATTCTCAGTATCTGCGCCATACCACAGTTGACCAAACACCAGATACAGACATTTAATTTAACAGAAATTTTCCTCCGTGGGATTGAACTAAGGATTCTCAATATTTGACGAGGTTCTACTTTTACAGTATATTTAGAATATTTTTCATTGCTGCGACTTAAAATGATTAAACAATAACATACGTGATTGAATATAAAAAGTTAAACTTTTAATATTTTCGATAGAGAGATGAACGAACAGCACTAAACTCAATATTTTTTAATGAGGCGCATTTGCACTGACTCGCACCGGAGCCCTTTTAGCTCGGAAAAGTTTTCTGATATCTGATTGGTTAGAATGATCTTGTCCAACCAATCAGCGATCAGGAAACTTTTCCGAGCTAAAAGGGCACCCCTGCGAGTCTGTGCAAATCTGCCTTGCTAAAAAGAATTGACTATAGGTAGATCGGTAATTTTGATTAAAGGTTTTACCTGACCTTCTGGATGGCAGCAATGGGAAAAGAGCAAAAGATTGACGTCAGCAAATATAAAAGTGATGATTTAGAATTGCGTGAAAACACTAGAATTCCTGCGAGATATGAATTAATATCGTCAGCAGTTCTCAAGTTATGACCCAAGTATACTGTCTGTCTCTTTTGACAAGAAATAAAAATTACGTGTCATTTTCTTGTCAACATTTCTTTACACGAGAATTAATTTTTCATTAATTTATTTTTTGGTCTTTTTACGTGACAATATTTTGCATTTGCCTTTTTATTACTATTTTTTTTTTTTTAATTTATAGAATTTATTTTTCACTGGATAGTTTTTTGATTTAGAAGTCTAGTTAAGCGTTTTTCCTTTTGAGGTTTTTATAGTTTATATTTTAATGTTATTGTTTCTAAAATATTTTGTTTTAATTGTTCATTATTAATATTGTAGTTTTATTTCCATGTTTCCTTTCTTAACGAGGCTATTTTTCCTTATTGGAGCCATTTGACTTTTAGCATCTTTTTTTTCCAACTAGGGTTGTAGCTTAGCTAGTAATAATGATAACAACAAATAATATTTTTCATATATATATTTTTTTACTTTTATGGAACAAATCTTCAGTATTTTTCATATTTTTTTTATTGTAGAAATAGAGAAATTATAGACCCCAGGAAGATTCATTAACCATTTACCTCTCTCTCTCTCTCTCTCTCTCTCTCTCTCTCTCTCTCTCTCTCTCTCTCTCTCTCTCTCTCTCTCTCTCTCTCAGTGGAACATGACGGTCACGTAATGTGGTAACTAATTGCGCAATTCATCTCTCGTGACGTTATGCTTTAACCATCTGTTTTATTTTTAAAAGCGTCGGTTGCCCGTTTATTTCACCTGTATTTGATATAATTTCTAGATTTTTTTTTGCCAATAGGAATTGATTCAATAATGAAATGTTATTGATCACGCTAATACACACACTCACACGCACACGTGTGTATATATATATGTATATATATATATATATATATGTGTGTATATATAATATATATATATATATATATATATATATATATATATATATATATATATATATATATGATGGAAAGACTATAAACAGACGCGATTGGAAGGACATGTCTGAGGCTTTTGTTCTGCAGTGAACTATGACATCAGATGATTATATATATATATATATATATATATATATATATATATATATGTATGTATATGTATACATACAGTATATAGTATATATATGCATTCATAGTATATATATATATATGTATATGTATATATATATATATATATATATATATATATATATATATATATATATATATATAAAGATGGGTTGTAATAGCTTATTTTCTTTCTGAGGAGACTTCCAATGCGTGTTCCAGAGTTCAAACCGTACTCAGGTTTAATAGAATCCACTGAAACATGCTCTACTTACTACCCATGCGAACTGGAGATCCGACAGTGAGTGTTGTAGCAAACTGATTCAGTACTCCTTTTAGATTTTAGTGGATTGCGTTCTATCCACGATTATCGTTCATGAATCCACCCAGGGAATACTAGATTCTAAACTTTGCTGTCATCAAGAAAAGCGTTTTGTGCTAGTAATTTCACATCTATAGACTTGCTGCGCTCCCAACAAGAGGAAAATACGTATAGAAATTATATTGATATATTGTATTTATACTTGTACATGTTGCTCTCATCCCTTCATTCCGGACTAGGAAAGACTCGGCCTACTATAAATTTTCCTCCTCCTGAGTTATTTGTGTCGATAAAACATTGGCGTGGAACGTCTTTGCCATAATTGATGTCCTATTAGAGGGGATTGAGTCCTAAGAAATGGGGTTAGGTCCTATAAAAGGAATTACCTTTCTAGACACAAATATTTGTTTGTTTCGATGCTAGTGAAATTTCTCCCATTTGTCTGTCTTTCTTGACCCTTTTCTCTGGTTTTCTTTCTATTCCAAAGAAATGTCCTAATGTTGAAAAATTTGTAAATTTGAAAAAAATATGTAAATTTGTATATATGCATGTACGGAGTTTGCTCTCTTTATGGTGCTTTCTTCATAAAATCTATGTCTATTATGCTTACCTCTCCTATTCGTTTGAAGTATTTAGCAGGTAGCAAACGCACTGGAGATCGTTTCGTTTCTGTACTATTGCTGTATCAGAACCTCTGCAGGATTTTGTGTTCCAAGTAGATTCGCTTCTATCAGAAATAAATTTCCCCTCTGGAGGTCGTTATCAGTATTGGGGAAATAATACTTTGATCCTCTTCCCTTTTGTTATGGACTTTCTACGGTTTTGGAGGATTGGTGGAAGAGAACGTATTTTTAATTGACTTCCTATCCCTTTAGTCTCGGCCGCCACTGTTGATTTGGCAGTGACGGGGGGGGGGGGGGGGGGTGGCTGGTGGCTGGTGTACCAGGCCCCCCCCCCCCCTACGCCTATTAAGTCACTGCATCAGAGGTCACGGCTGATTATTTCATCCTCTCCTTTAATAAATTTATCTGATTGCTTCCTTATATGTTATGTTATATTCTTTTTATCTATTTCCTTTCCGTTTCCTTTATTGTTTTATTTATCGTTTCTCTTTCATACGCGAACTTTTGATACTTTGGAATACCCAGTTGTAATTTCTGACGTGTCTTGAACAAATTAATCAATATACATATATATATATACATATATATATATATATATATATATATAACATATATGTGTGTGTGTGTGTGTGCGTGCGCGTGTGTTTGTATATATATTATATATATATATATATATGTGTGTATATATATAGTATAAATATATATATATATATATATATATACATACACCACATCCAGTTCTTTTCCCTCTGTCACACACACACACACATACCGGGATTACAGAAGGACAGTCACTCAGTCAGTTGTTGTCCGCTGCGTCGTCGGCCGTCACATTTAAATAGAAATTACCTTTCGTTCTCGCAATTACGAGCGCTGCTCGTGTTGGCAAACACCCCCCCCCCTCAACTCCTCTCCCCCCCCCCATGGACGTCGTTTCATTCCGGAACAGGTAAGCCGAAGGTTTTTATTTCGAAATCCTCTCTGGGTTTTATTAACGAGGGGGATTGATGTCATTGTTTACATTGTTATTATTGTCTTCCTTTTGTTTGTTTGTTTGGTACCGAAGCCAAATAGCTATCGCTTAATCCTCTTAGCATTATGTTTTGGGAAGGTAAAGTATTTCCGTGCTTTTGTCTTTCCTGTTATGAAGTTGGAGTGTTATTTCATTTTATGCATATTTTTAGTTGTATTCATTTCAGATGGTTTTGTTGGTTGGTTTTTTAATCTTTTTAATTGCTGTTTTTTTTTTTTTCATCCTTCAATGCATAGAAAATTTATGAATCCATTGAATAATTGACTGCAAATAAAGTTAGCTGTTTAATTGAAATTGTAATAATGGTCGATGGATACTTTAAGAATACATGAAAGGAATATGTTTTGAATGGTAGTCATGAGAGAAAACTATGATTTATGAATACACTTAGGAAATACATTTTTTTCTATTAAAATTAATAAAAGCGAAAGGATTGTATTAATTTTCATGAAACTTAAACATTCTAAATCTGGTGAACGCGGCCCGTCAAAAATGACGCCTAAATATTTCGATAGATATGCGCACACACGCGTAGATTCAACCCTTACCACCCTTTTTCCCGTTCCTCTCTGGGTACCTTTTCTCACCGGGGTATGGCTACTTCATTTCCCCTACCTGAGGGACGAGGGAGACAAAGTAGGCTACTTATATGTCTTGCAATACCGCTGAGCGTAACAAGATATATATATATATATATATATGTGTGTATATATATATATATATATATATATATATATATACACACACACATATATATATATATATATATATATATATATATATTATATATACACACATATATATATATTATATATATATAAATATATATATATATAAAATATCATCAGGCGTTACTAGTCCACTGCAGAACAAAGACCTCAGACATGACCTTCCACTTGCGTATGTTTATGGTCTTTCTGTGCCAGCCCACACCCGCAAAATGTCTTAGCTCGTCAATCTATGGTCTTCTCTTTCTTACCCAGCTTCTTTTACAAACTCTACGGGCCTATTCTGTTATTCTTAATGTCCATCTGTTGTCTGTCATTCTCATTATATGTCCTGCCCATTTTGGCCTTTTAAAGGGTTTCCAGTAAGGAATTGTGTGGTATTAAATGTCTCACGAGTACAACAAACGTATAATTCCGCAAACGTTCGAAATGTTTGTTGTAATTTGTTACAGCTATCTCCCTTTCATAATAAGGAGCAAGAAATAGTCTGGCTCTATATACTTATATATATACATATATATATATATATATGTATTTATATATACGTATATATATTTATATTTATATATATACATATATATATATATATATATATATATATATATATATACTGTATATATACACACATACATATGTATATAGCCAGACACTTCTTGTTCCTTATATGTATGGGAGAGCTGAAACAAATTACAACACACATTTCGAAAGTTTGCGGAATTATACGTTTGTCGTACTCTTGAGACATTTAATACCACACAAATCCTTACGGGAAAACTTTTAAAAGGCCAACAATAAAGACGAATGGTTTCTTACCCAGGAAATCTTGACGACGTCAAAGCAGTCGACGACAACGACCTATTGACGTATCTCATTAATTATGCATGGAATTACTCGCCATGTAAATGAAGTCTTTTTAGGTGAAAAGGGGAAAAAAATGCGTTATTCGCTTCGTAAATTCTGTCGAGTTTTTCATTTTTTTTTTCATATTACAAATGACAGCTATTTTCTCTTCTTGTTTAATGAATCCCTAATGACAAGGAAGGTTTGTTGGTCATTGTTGAGTCTTTATTTTTTATTTTTATGTATTTTTCATCCTTGTGATTGTCGGCGTATTTCAATTCTCTCTCTCTCTCTCTCTCTCTCTCTCTCTCTCTCTCTCTCTCTCTCTCTCTCTCTCATTACACCAGAAACTAAATCTAGTTTCAGTAGCAACGACTTCAACAATAGCGACCGTTGTTGTTATTGTTGTTGTTATTGTTACTGTTATGGCTACCCTTCTTTTACTGCTATGGCTGTTATTACTATTATATAGCCCTCTCTTGCCCTCCTGGATACTACTTGGCTAGAACCCCCCTCCCTTACCCCCCAGGCACTGGAATACTACTCATGCAAATGAATAACCCAAATATGGTCTCCGAAAGTCGGGGATTGGAGCAACGACCTCGAATCCTCGAGGGTTATTGATTGGCTGATCGATTAGAGGTTGAAAGGGCGGGTCGTGCGGTCCATTTGTGCATGCGAGGAAGTCATGGGAGCAAGTGACCGGGGAGCCAAGGTAAGCTGCTGAACAGTACTCCGTAGACTGTCAGTCTAACAGAAAGGACGGACAGATGGTGGCTATGACTAGACAGGTAGATAAAGAAGCACATGAGTAGGTAGGCCGATTGAAGTCTTGAAAGCTAGTTTAAAGGCCGCTCATG
>NC_090733.1:151145504-151170504 GCF_036898095.1 Palaemon carinicauda
GTTTTTTCATCAAAGCGTCCGTGATTTTTTTTCATCGCAGCATGTGATTTTTTTCCATCACAGCATGTGTGATTTTTTTCCATCACAGCATCTGTGATTTTTACCATCATAGTATCTAATTTTTTCCATCACAACATCTGTAGTTTTTTTTTTTTCACCACAGCATCTGTTATTTTTTTTCCATCACAGCCCCCGTGATTTTTTTTCCATCACAGCACCTGTGATTTTTTTTTACGTCACAGCACCTGTGATTTTTTTTTTTTTTTTTACATCACAGCACCTGTGATTTTTAAAAAAATACAGCGCATGTGATTTTTTTTAATACAATGGCTGTGATTTTTCCATCACAGCACCCTTGATTTTTTCTATCACAGCACCCGTGATTTTTCCAAACAGTACTTGTGATTTTTTTCAATCACAACATCTGTGGTTTTTTCTTCACAGTATCTGTGATTTTTTTTCCATCACAGCAACTGTGATTTTTTTTACATCGGAGCACCTGTGATTTTTTTCCATCACAGAAACTGTGATTTTTTTCCATCACAGCATCTGTGATTTTTACCATCAAAGCATCTGTGATTTTTCCATCACAGCATCTATTATTTTCTTCATCATTGAACCTGTGATTTTTTCCATCACAGCATCTGTGATTTTTTCCATCATAGCATCTGTGATTATTTTCCATCACAGCATCTGTGATTTTTACCGTCACAGCATCTGTGATTTTTTACCTTCACAGCATCTGTGATTTTTTTCATCACAACATCTGTGATTATTTTCCATCACAGCATCTGTGATTTTTCCATCACAGCATCTATTATTTTTTCCATCACAGCATCTGTGATTTTTTCCATCATAGCATCTGTGATTATTTTCCATCACAGCATCTGTGATTTTTACCGTCACAGCATCTGTGATTTTTTACCTTCACAGCATCTGTGATTTTTTTCATCACAACATCTGTGATTTTTTTCCATCACAGCATCTGTGATTTTTCCATCACAGCATCTATTATTTTTTCCATCACAGCACCTGTGATTTTTTCCATCACAGTCCCTGTGTTTTTATTTTTTTTCAGTGCACTTGATATTTAAAATTAGTGCATCTGGGATTTTTGTTCCTCACTTTATCTGAGATTTATTCCCATCACTACATCATCTGGGGATTCTCCTCTTTGAATCTAGGTATTTTCTCTTTGCATCTAAGGTTTTCCTCCCGAATGCTATAGAGAAAAGGAATTTTTAAATACGTCTTATGTCTCTCCTTACAGTATTATATCATTTAAGAACTTCGGGGGAAATATCGTCTAAATGTAGGACATTTATCGTAAAGATATTCATCATTATCTTTAAAGTACAACTGTATTACTGTTCATCTTATAATAATGTCAATTTTGTTTTTCACAACATATTGGAAGTGCAATATTTTCTTGAAACTTTACAACTATCTTTCCATTTATCCAACGATAGGGTCTTTTTACTCTCCTCCTCCTCCTCCTCCTCTTCCTCCTCCTCCTTTTGTCAGTTGGAAGGTCACGTTTGAAATGTCAGTTCCGTCATTAATGCCTTGGACTGATAACGTCTTTTCGGGAGCTATTTACAGCCGTTCGTTATCGGCTTTAGACGTCAGTACGTTTTTGTAATGATGTTCGTTTGTCTAGGAACAGATGACTCTCAGATTGAATTATCATTGTGGAAATAAGAATAATAACACGTATATTTTATTATTGCATTTTGTTAATGAAAGGTAGCCACAAAAATAATTTTTTAGTTCGTTCATCTATTTCAGATGATGAAAAACAAGATTGACTGTTAGTGAATTATCTATAAATGGAGAATGATAAACTGCTCTTTCACTCTCCATTACAATAGTTCATGGGTTTTAGATGACGAACAATATTGTATCATGCATTTATATAGTTTTCACTATTAAATTTTCCACTATATTCGTCTTCCGGCAACTTCAGAAAGACATTAACGTATTATGTAAACATTCTCTGCAACATTCTATTATAATTTTCAAAATTTCGTTTAAGTTGTGAAGCCAGACAAATGTCTCACCCTCATTCATTTGCATCTCGTCTCCATTAGTCCTGTTTCTCCTCACACATAATGAATGGGACGTAACCCTTGACCTGGGTGGAGTGAGCTAGATATATAATTCATAGGGTCACCGATGGGCCTTCTTCCTTGATGTATTATTTGGTGTGTCAGCAAAGACACACTTGAATTATTCGCCAGTGATATTTCGGCGTGCGGGTAAAGCCCAGGCTCTGTGCCAATCAGTCTTCACACACGCTTTCTTATTCCACTGAATGTAATTTATTTTTCCTTCATGTTGTTATTCACATTATGCTCATTCAATTGGAATCTCTCATTTTTCCTTCATTTTTTTTATTCACATTATGCTCATTCAGTTGGAATCTTTCACCTTCCCATTGGTGGCATTTAATCTGCAGTCGCCATTGAGGTGTTATTTACCCTGTGACAATCATTCGCCATGCACTGTTGTGCTTTTGTTTCGCTTGCGTTCATTCAATTGGAAGGTGCTTTCAAGTTTTGTTTTTCTTGACAGCATTCATTTCTTTAGAGGCACCATGGAGGCTTGTTTACACTGGCACATTCATTTGTTTTTTATTGGGTGCATTCTACTAACAGGACCTGTTGTTTTGTTTTTGCCTGTATTGGGCGTATTCTGTTGACAAACTCGCATAGTTTTTTTCTCCGATTGGAAGCGTTCAGTTGAGAAAAGAGAATGAACATGTATTAGAATTAACTGCGATTATTTAATGGCTACTATTTATGCGAGATCAGTATTCGTTGATTTTTAAGTATTCTAGCTCAGTATGTGGAATTATTCTTTAGAAAATTATATAATGATAATGAAGATAATAACAATAGCAGTTGCACGACAATGTGTACGAAATATTGATAATAATTTCAAAGGGGCAAGATTGTATATTGTGAATTATCATAGAAAAACACAATCCTTACTAATTATATCTTGAAATTATACATTGTTATAATATTGTGGTTGCCGATGTGTTAACGTCCCTGACTGGTGCTCGCCAGACTGGGGTTCGAGTCCCACTCAAATTCGTTTAGTTCCTTTGGTCGCTGCAACCTCACCATCCTTGTGAGCTAAGGAAGGGTGGTTTTGGGGTAGCCTATAGGTCTATCTGCTGAGCGATCAGCAGCCATTGCCTGGCCCTTCCTGGCCCTAGCTTGGATGGAGAGGGGCTTAGGCCGCTGATCGTATATATGGTCAGTTTCTAGGGTATTGTCCTCTCGATAGTACAATGTCACCGTCCCTTGCCTCTGCCATTCATGAGTGGCCTTTAATAGTAGTAGTAGTAGTAGTTGTTGTTGTTGTTGTTGTTGTTGTTGTTGTTGGTTTTGCAAACACCATGCAAACTTGAAGCAGGAACGCACAGCAACATCTGGGCATAACACTGTTGGTCTCCATTACTCACCACAGTTGGGAAGGTGTATGGACGATCGCATCTTTTAATTCGAAAAAAAAAAAACTCCCCTGGCTGGATTTCTTATTTGAACCCATCGTGGTTTTTATTTACTTTTATTTTCTAATTTTGATTTTTGGCTCCTATCGAGAATAACATGAATATGGCGCATTAATCTTTTATTGCTATATAGAATTTACTCTCGTGATTGTGGTCAGTGCTCTTTGATGCTCATTTTTTTTTTATTGTTTTTGGCAATTTATTTATGATCTCGCATAAACGCACACATATACTACACTGTATATATATATATATATATATATATATATATATATATATATATATGTGTGTGTGTGTGTGTGTGTGTATGTATGTATGTTTGTTTGTGTGCGTATTTAATCTTTTACAATTTATACTCATATGCAAGCTCTTTGATGTTCCATACATGCATATATATCAAATATTGCCATGGTAACACTCTCTCTCTCTCTCTCTCTCTCTCTCTCTCTCTCTCTCTCTCTCTCTCTCTCTCTCTCTCTCTCTCTCTCTCTCTCTCTCCTTCGTAAGGTATCTAAAATTTTTTGATTGGATGGAGAACCGCGATTTGCAATTGGTCTCGTAAATGGAATTTTTATTCTGTTACCGTTTGTCTCTTTGTACTTCAGTCGTGTAGTGATTCTGGGGAAATAACCTTTGATGTGGAGAGTTGTTTTTTATTTTGGGATTTTAATCTGAATATTTTTTTTTGTTTCTGCGTAGCGTCCTATTTCGCTCTGCATTTCCTGTGTGTCCCTCTTCTTCATGTCGACATATGAATTAACGATGTATTTGCGCTGACACACACATATGTACACACACACACAGGTATATATATATATATATATATATGTATATATAAATATATAAGTATATATATATATGTATATATAAATATATAAGTATATATATATATGTATATATAAATATATAAGTATATATATATATATATATATATATGTATATGAATTTATATGTATATAAATGCACATACATAATTATGTAAATGAATAATTAAATGAATAAATGTATATTCGTTCTTGTCAGTAGTGAGTAGGTTCGAATGAAGAGTAAGTTAGATGTATTTATCATATGTAATTCCACTCTGGGTATTATATTCTCAGTATGTAAAGAATTCAATATATATATATATAATGTGTGTATATATATATATATATATATATATATTATATATATATATATATATATATATATATATATATATATATTTTATATTTATATATATGCGCGTGTGTACTTACGATAGTCAGTAAGTGGCTTCCCAGGAATTGAGACCGAAAATAAAATTAGGATAAACATGACATTGAGAACTTTTGTTAAGCAAAATGAAATTATAAAAAGTGAAACGCCGCTTTCTCAGAAACGAAAAATATTAATCAGACGGTCCTGTCAGTATTAATTTATGCATCAGAAACTTATAGCCTTACTAAAGCCTTTGAATATAAGCTAGTGACAACTTGAATAGAAGTGGAAAGAATAATGATGGAACAACACAAGCAGGCAGAAAAAGAGCGACATGTGTACGAAAGCAAACTAAATTTGACGATATTCTAACATGTAAGAAAAAGAAATGGACATGGGCAGGACATATAATGAGAAGGACAGATAATAGATGGACATTATGAATAACAGAATGGGTCCCTAGAGATTGCTAAAGAATGAGGGGAAGGAAGTGAATAAGATGGATTGACGAACTAAGAATATTTGATGTTATAAACTGGCATAGGAAGGCCTGAAACAGACGCTAGTAGAAGGACATGTCTGAGGCCTTTGTTCTGCAGTGGACTAGTTACTGCTGATGATGATGATATTTATATATTGCGATTCAGGGTGCCTTCTTTCAGTTTATTGGATTTAACATTAGTTTTACTTGTCAATTAATTTGCCAGTGATTACTCTAAAATATAATAATTACCTTCAGTGTCCAAGTGTTTACCTTAGGCCTTGGGCACAACTGGCCGTACTACCAGCTACGGGGGCAAGGCCAATATAGAGAGAAGTTTTTTTTTTCCTTTTAAGACAGCTGTGATAATAATTATTTCACCTTATATCTTAGCCTTATTATGGTATTAAATAATTAATTTTTCAGTCTTGCAATGACTGCATTTTTTTTTTGAGTAATTAAATTTATTGATATAATAATATTGGCCTTGGGCTAGAGATGAGGCACGAAAGACAAGGTCGTGGTTTGTTTTGACCGCATGGGGGTGATTTGAGGCCCGCTGAGAGAGGTGAGTCACTGTTAATCTCCTCACCGCCTGACCTGCTCTATATTGGCCTTGTATACGGGCAAAATTTGTGTGAAATCGTGGGTGTGACGCAAGGGGCACGCAACAGTCTTGGACCTCGTAGCCCGCCGTATACCAGCCGCAGAATCTTCACTCGCTGCACAAAAATGTTCTGTGGCAGTCAAGAAAATTTGCAGTCGCAGACAGGATGCACGCCTGACGCAAGTAAGCCGTGCGTGTGACTTACGTGCAACTTACGTGCCGTAGGATTTTCTGTGGCATGATCTCCGCACATTGGTCGTGCATGTAATTTGCGTGTAACTTGCGTCACAAGTACGAGCCACGCACGTTTGTCATACGGAATTAAAGGAAGTACGTGCAAATTCTGCGGCTGGTATACGGCGGGCTACGAGGTCAAAGACTGTTCCGTGCCCCTTGCGTCACACCCACGATTTCACACAAATTTTGCCCGTAGCTGGTAGTACGGCCAGTTGTGCCCAAGGCCTTACATCGCAGGAGTTCATGGCTACGACTGAAAAATTCCCAGACACGTACGGCTAAAAAATTCGTACGGGGAGTTGTGCCCAAGGCCTTACTCATATGAAAAGATCGGTAAAGTATCACTATTTATACACAAGTAAATGAAATTGCAATATCTGTTTATAGTTAAAGCTTAAAGGAGAGTTGTTTGGTGAAATCCATTTTATTATTTTGATGTCGTCTGATGTATTGCAGTGTAATTGCCAGCTGGTGCGAGCGTAAACTTGTGTGATTGCTTCTGTTGGGTAATTAAAGTCTCGTTGAAATTTGCACTGTAATTCTCATGAACTAATTGCCACGGATCTTAATGACGTCTTGCTTCTGTCTCTCTCTTTGTCTGTATGTGTGTATTAGTGCTATTATTATTTATTATAGTTCTTATTTTAATTGTGATCTCTTCTTCTTCTTCTTCTTCGTCTTCTTTTCCCACTTTTATGTGGGGTCGATGTTTCTGACCAGCTTTCTCCATCTACCTCTTTCTCACACTTCTTCACCAGTTGTGATCTGCATTATTATTATTATTATTATTATTATTATTATTATTATTATTACAATATTTTTTAATCTTTCTTATCTAAATGGGTGTAATGTTGACCAAAAAGTCGTAAAATGATATAAGGTATGTAATCCTTTTTGGTGATAGCAAAGAAAAGTTGCAGACACTCATGAAAGTTTTAATTTTAATATTTAATTGTTATTGTTTGCATATCTGAAGTAACTATTCCTCTTCTTATTAAATAGTGAAATACGAATCGGGTTAAAAAAGACTATTTTTTAAAGTAGAGGCATCACTGAAACACACACTTGTTTAACTTCAATCTATTTGGATTTCTGGAAGATACTTGAAAGGAAAATTTTTATTTAAAAAGACTGTGACCTGATTTTCATTTCATAATATATGGTTTTCGAATACCAAAATAGATTTTACCTTTGGTGGTTTATTTCCAAATACTCTCAGAAGCTCTACAGACTATTAGGCCGGGAGCACATTAGCGACTCTGTGGCGCCACAAAGCCACAGCATCGTGTGGCGGGGATGTGGTCTCCCATAGGTTTCCATTATTTTCAAGTTTTGCCGCGCAAACTAGCGACTGTGGCTCTCTGTCACTCATCCCCACCACAGGCGTGGCGTGGCTTTGAAAACAATGGAAACCTATGGGAGACCACATCCCCGCCACACGATGCTGTGGCTTTGTGGCGACACAGAGTCGCTAGTGTGCTCCCGGCCTTAAGTTGAAGACGTAGCCATAAGGTATGAAGGAAGACGAACGCAAAGAATTCTGATTCTAAAGAAGAAATCTTGAGTAAATGTCGTATTGTTGAAGCTTGCGATTAAATCATCTGGAAAAGGAGACAAACCTTAATGAAGTAGATTCATCGGGGACTTGTAATCTTGGGGTCCCGAGTTCGGACCTCGCTCGCGTCTTGATATATTTCATAAGCGAGCGTGTCCTTACTGTCCTTGTGAACTTTTAAACTGTATTATCATAAGCCATTGTTTGGTTTATATATTTTGGGGGAGAAGGTGTTGAATGTTCAGTGGCCACGCCTGTGACGTTGCTACTCAAGAAGACATTGAAACCTATAACTTAAGATGTGAATTCTGCTCATCTTTGTAAATATGTTAGCACACACACACACACACACACATATATATATATATATATATATATATATATATATATATATATATATATATATATTTGTGTGTGTATATATATAAATTATGTATATGTATATATACATATATATGTATATATATATATATATATATATACACACATACATATATACATATATATATATATATATATATATATATATATATATATATATATGTATTTATATATATACACATACATACACATTTTAGACATGTGTAGATACATTTATACAACGTGTTAAATCCTTTTAGACGTGCAGGTACATTCATACAATACGTTAGCATACAAGTTACCACTTTCCCTGTTCGATATGTGAAATCAAGAATGATTTTTTTTATTTTGCTTTCATTTTTCCAGAACCTTACAATCATGGCTCTTCCCAGATTTGTCATTTGCTTCTGGGTCCAGCTTGACACTTTTTCTTTATCTGTCCGTTTTCTCTTTTATGAAATAAAGCCAATTAGAGAAATAAATCAACCAGACAATATTAATTTTCTTATTCTCGTCAGGTCATTTTTAATTGCAGTTAGACGTCAGGAATTTCTCCGGTTTATTCAATGCGTTGTTGAGATGAAAGGCAGAAGTAATGCATGAATAGTTTGTTAAAAACCAGCTTCATAGCAGCTACTGTTTAGGTATAACATTCTTGAAAAGTAGGTTCTACAGTAGTAACCCTAGTTGGAAAATCAGGATGCAATAAGCCCAGGGGCTCCGACAGGGAAAATAGCTCAGTGAGGAAAGGAAACTAAGAAAAATAAAATATTTTAATAAGAGTAACAACATTGAAATAAATATCTCCTATATAAACTATAAAAACTTTAACAAAACAAGAGGAAGAGAATTAAAAATAGTGTGCCCGAGTGCAACCTCAAGCAAGAGAACTCTAACCCAAGACAGTGGAAGACCATAGTACATAGGCTATGACGCTACCCAAGATTAGAGAACAATGGTTTGACTTTGGAGTGTCCTTCTCCTAGAAGAGCTGCTTACCATTGCTAAAGAGTCTCTTCTACCCTTACAAAGAGGAAAGTAGCCACTGAACAATTACAGTGCAGAAAGAAGAATTGTTTGGTAACCTCAGTGTTGTCAGGTATATGAGGCAGAGGAGAATATGTAAAGAATAGGCCAGACTATTGGGTGTGTGTGTGTGTGTGTGTGTGTGTGTGTGTGTGTGTGTGTAGGCAAAAGGAAAATGAACTGTAACCAGAGAGAAGGATCAAATGTACTTCTGGCCAGTCAAAAGACCCCATAACTCTCTAGTGGTAGTATCTCAACGGGTGGCTGGTGCCCAGGCCAACCTACTACCTACAAGTGTTTAGGTATAACATTCTTGAAAAGTCGGTTCCACAGTAGCAAGTATTTAGGTATAGGTATAAGATCCTGAAGGATTAAGAGCAACTCCTGTGAAGGCATTATCACCTTGAAAAAAATTGTTTTAAACAAACTTTTATAAAGCCATAACATCCTTAAAAACCAATATCGAAGCAACTTCCATAAAGGCATTACATACATTCTTATAAAAGTTTTCCAAACGTCATCTTGTAAAGCATCCTTAAAAACTAGGTTTTAAGCGACTACTGTCAAGGTTTAACATCTTTGAGAACGGAATTCAGAGCATTTATGGTATCTGCATTCCTATAAAATAATTACTTCCAAAATAAATTATCATATTTCATTTAAAATCTTTAAAACTGGTTACAGTGCATGTACTATGTATGTTCAAAATTTCTTCTTCTTCTTCATCTACATCTTTTCCCACCTCTATGTGGGGTCGATGTTTCTGGTCAGCTTTCTCCATCGACCTCTGTCTCACACCTCATCACCGGTTAATCCCTTTGATCGAAGGCTATGTTCAAAACATAGCCTAAAAATCTTTAAGGCTTGTTCGCTTAAAACCTTTACACAATCGACCTGATAATAGTTACTTGAGATACATAAAACATAAAGAAAACCAATATAGTACTTGGTATAAGGATAAAACGTCTAGAAATAAGAAAATGTCTTAGAGGAATAACTGTTTTCCTCAGGGAATTATACGGAACATTAAATTACGTATCTTTATTAATGTTTTAGCAATGAATATCGATAATGACTTAGAATTCTCATGATACTTAACTATACAATGGGATCCTGATCTGGTAATTACCTCATCTAAACTATAAATGGAATGATATAAAAAGGACTGAAATATAAATTCAAAAATAACGAGACGTGAAAAATATAGACTCGAAAAAATATGAATGAAAAAGTAAATAGAATGATTTCAAAATATCAATTGAAAAATCAAGACTACAAAAATATGTATTAAAAATAAAAGACTTGGGAAATATAAATGGAGAAATATAAGAAGACTTAAAGGATGTAAATTGAAAAATAAAGACCTCAAGAATATAAATAAAAAATTAGAAAACACTTGAAAAATATGAATTTAAAAATTTTGAAATGTTTTAAAAATATAACGCTTTGAAATATAATTTAAAAAATAGAAAGAAGACTTTAGAATATAAATTGGAAAATAAAAAAGACCAAAGTTATAAATTGGAAAATAAAAAAAAATACTTTGAAAATATAAATTAAAAATGTAAGACTTTGAAATATCGATTGGGGAAAAAAACGAAAAATATAAATTGAAAAATAATAAAAAGGACTTTCATCGAAATTTTGGCGTTTTCATCTTCGACAGGAGGATGGGAAATTTATCTTTTTTTTTTTTTTTTCTCTCCGTGTGGTGAAATTACTGTTTGATTGGATCCAGGAAACCTTCCATTGGCGAAATTCATCATTGGCATTCTTATAGTGGCAAAATTCATTTATGAGAGAGAGAGAGAGAGAGAGAGAGAGAGAGAGAGAGAGAGAGAGAGAGAGAGAGAGAGAGAGAGAGAGAGAGAGAGAGAGAGATATTGTTATCGTCAGTTTTTTTTTTTTTTTTTTTTTAGATTTTACCGTTATGAGTAATGGCTAGATTTAGTAACATAATATTTAGATTATTTATTATACCAATGAATTTTAGTCTCAGGTCTTTTCCGATTATAATAATTCTATATAGTATAATTCATTGTTTAATTGTTTGTCGAAAAATAGTCAACTTTTGTAATCGAATTATGCAAACACGTATATACACACACACACATATATATGTATAAATATATATATATATATATATATATATATATATATATATATTTATACATGTATATATATTTATACATATATGTATATATGTGTATATATATATATATATATATATATATATATGTATATATATCTATTTATATATATTTATATATATACATATATATATATTATATATATACTGTATATATGTATACAAACATACATACATAGTGATACATGTTCACACATCATTCATTGTTGCCTCTCTATTCAATCCAGATGAAGTTCCATTTCCATTTACCCTCAAAACAATATGACAAATATCCCCTTGACATGAAACAATATCCAATAGATTTTGTAGAATTGAGAACAAAGCCCTCAGAAGAATTTTGTGAGTTAAATGGCTGGACAGGATTAGAAATAAAACTGTAAGAGAGATTACTCAGGTGCCATATGTGGAAGAGATCATGGTGAGGGGTAGTTCTCTTCGCACTCCTCAAGAGAGATTAGTTCACCAAACATTTTTCTGGGCTCATCAAGGCACTAGAAGTATTGGTAGACACAGGCCTACATTGCTGAGAACTATGAAGCGAAAAGTAGGAGATGATGAATGAAGAGGTATTGATATAAAAACACTAGATAGAGACGACTGGCCAAAATATAATCGAGGCCCTTTGCGTTAATACGCGTAGGAGGAAATAATGCTGATCCCCTTAACACAAGATATTGTGTAAAACACTGATTTGTGCTGCGATGTTCTCTGTACTCTTGGGATAATCGATATTAGAATAGCGCGAGATGCGACAGTTTCAGTAACCCCAGTGTCTTATAAGCTTATTCGAAGGATTAATTTCCAAGTTTAGGAAATCCAGTCTTATAATCTTTCCAATCTTATTAAGACCATGTCTATAAAGAGAATGTGGAGGGGAGTTTATAGGTAAAAGAATGAACAATTATCGTCTATTTTCATCTACAGGTATATGGAAAAGAATAGAAAGAATAGGCTGAAGGTGAAAATACTATACACCATTAAACTTAGGGAATGCTAATGTCACCAACTTACAATGTAAAGATTGATTTGCAGTTGAAAGTACCCGTTTGAATCTACAAGTCTTTTCAACTTCAGCTAGAAAGTCTTCTCAACTTGCAATTATTCTTTAACTTACATCCGAAAATGAACGTTTTTGATATGCAGTTTAAAATCTCTTAAACTTACAATTTAAAATTCTCTTCTACTGGGATTTTGAATTTTTTTTTATTTGAAATTAAAAGCCCTTCAACCTGAAATTGAAAATATCTTCAATTTAAAATACAAAAACTCTTCAAATAATTGAAAATTCTCTTCTGTGATTTTGAATTTTTTTTTTATTTGAAATTAAAAGTCCCTTTACCTGCAATTGAAATATCTAATTTTTTTTTTCAATTTAAAATAGAAAAACTCTTCAAATTACCATTGAAATTTTCTTCAACTTTCAATTAAAAGTCTTTGTAGCCACATCATGAATAATGTTGCATCATTGTTTCACAACTTTTATTATCACATGCTTGGTCCTCGTGTACATAAATAACACGAACGATTTAATTATCACGGGAGGAAATTCCGGAAACATTTTAACCTGTGATTATTGCGCAGAAAGGAAGCAATTAGAATTTCTTTAATGAATCAAATGCAAATTTCGAAACCCAAGCAACGTCTTATTAATGGAAGAATGTAATTTTTATTTTTTTCTGTGGGGAAAAGTATTCGACTTTTTAATTGTAAATTCACTCATTAATGAGTAGATGATTTTATTCAGTGTTTTAATTGTTTTTTATTTTCTGTTTCATTGTAGTGATATAACTATATATATATATATATATATATATATATATATATATATATATATATATATGTATGTATATATATATTAATATATATAATATATATATATATATAAATAAATAAATGTATATATATATATATATTAAAATATATATATATATATATTAATATATATATAAATGTATATATATATGTATGTATGTATGTATGAATGTATGTATACTCGCGCGTGCGAACTTCTGCAAGTCTGTGAGACTGCATATTTCATTTGTTTCCATTACCCGAGTCTGTGAAGTGTAATCCGGTGACCAGCATCCATACGGTGTATCTGGCTGAAATTTATCCATTTTAATCTGCTCTTTGAATGTTGGTTTTACAGTTTTGATCGAATGCAAAATACTTCCGGTTTTTTTCACCCCCCCCCTTTCAATACCTCGCCTCCGTTTAGGATTTAACTGGCTCGCCCTCGTAGAGAAAGTATCGTGGTTTATGCTGTAATGAGAGAAATGACAAAATACTCTGTTATTTTTCAGTTGTGAAGTATTTTGTAATGAATTTTTAACTTGGATGCCATTGTATCCTATTCACGGTTTCTGGTTTTAGGTTTCAAGTTTTGAATGTGTTTATAGTGTGAGAGAATGTGGTTCGGTGTTGATTATGCATGTGTGTGTATATATATATATATATATATATATATATATATATATATATATATATACATATACATATATATGATACTTAATATATATATATATATATATATATATATATATACATACATATATAATACTTAATATATATATATATATATATATATATATATATATATATTTATATATATATATATATATATTAATGTATATATATATATATATATTAATATATATATATACACATACATACATACATACATACATACATACATACATACATACATAAAACAACAATAACAAATACAGGCGTTTCTAGTACACTGCAGGACAGAGGATCCAGACATGTCAATTCATATTTGGTATTTGGCCAGTCTTCATCACCAGGCTGGCCATTGTAGTTTGGTGGTGGTAGGAGATTGTAGTCTGATCGTTCACAGCAAAACAACCTAGTATGAGTGGCCCTAACTATAGTAATTTTTTTTTTTTTTTTAATTAGGAGCATTTACACCGACCCACAGGGGTGTCCTTTTAACTCTGAGAAGTTTCCTTATCGCTGTTTGGTTGGACAAAATAATTCTAACCAATCAGCTAGTATGAAACTTTTTCCGAGCTAAAAGGGCACCCCTACGAGTCAGTGCAAATGTGCCTCATTAAAAAAAATTGAGTATAGTACAGCTTTTCCGATCAGGTATCCACACTAAGAAGGGGATATATATATGTATATATATATATATATATATATATATATATATATACAGAGAGAGAGAGAGAGAGAGAGAGAGAGAGAGAGAGAGAGAGAGAGAGAGAGAGAGAGAGAGAGAGAGAGAGAGAGAGAGAGTTTGTCAACCATTATAGAATTAGTTATTTCTGATGCTTCGTTGAAAGAAAGAAGTGGAATGATATCTGTCAATAATAAAGGGTTTAAATGTTTGAAAAGTATTTTCTTTACCAGATTAAGTTAATTATGTTTGTCCCCTTCAGAGAAAGGTTGCAACTCCTTGTATATCCTTTTCCATGCCACGTTAAAAAAAAAATCCACAAGGTTTTTTTCTTTATTATCTTATTCTTGACATATAATTTCACTTTCTTTACCAGATTAAGTTAATCATGTTTGTCCCATTTAGATAAATGTTGCAACTCATTGTATATCTTTTTCCATGCCACGTTTAAAAAAAAAATTCACAAGGTTTTTTTTCTTTATTATCTTATTCTTGACATATATATCACCCCCAAAGTAAAAACCATTTGGTAATATAAAAATCTCAGAAACTTTCTCAAGGGAATAGATTTATTATGGAAACGTGCTTTTGCCTTATAATAAAATGGTTGTTATGAGATGCAGGGAGTCTTTTGCTAGTGGGGGGCGGTTACCCTTTGAGACAGGGGTCTTTTTAGAAAAAAAAAATTTAAACTGCAGTTTCGGCTTACCAAAGGTGGTGATAAGCCGGTCTTAATCCGGCTTACACCACCTCCGCTGCTAGACTCATCACATCCACGCCAGACCTTTTAAAAGTTTTTTCTTATATGAAGTTCAGGCAGGGTTAATGTCAAGAGCGTTTCCTGTCTTTAATCTTCTCTGGCATTGAACTCTGCATTTAGGCTTTGTTGCTGTTGCAAGGTGTATCTTTCCATTTACCTTTCTGAACATTATACAGGATTGCATCAATGTTTTCTTTAGCGACCTGCTAGATTTTATAAGGATATGTGCATGCATACATATATATGTATAGAAATGCTGCAAATGTATAGATACCTGTACTCTATATACACATACATACATACATATATCATCATTATCATCATCATCTTCAGCCGGACAAAGGCCTCAGACATCAGGGTTGTGATGGTCTGTTGGTAACGTCCTTGCCTGGTGATCGCCAGACTGGACTTCGATCCCTGATTAAACTCGTTAGTTCCTTTGGTCGCGGCAACCTCAACCTTGTGAGCTAAGGATTGGTCGTTAGGAGGGACCCTATAGGTCTATATGCCGAGTCTTCAGCAGCCGTTGCCTGCCCTTCCTTGGTCCTAGTATGGGTGGAGACGGGCCTTGGGCGCTGATCATATGTATATATGGTCAGTCTTTAGGGCATTTTCCTGCTTGATAGGGCAATGTCAGCCCCTTGCCTCTGCCCTTCATGATTGGCATTTAAACCTTTAAAACAAATTCTTCCACTCGCGCCTGTTTATGGTCTTTTTATGCCAGTTTTTATCCGCAAATTTTCTTAACTCTTCAATCCAGTGTCTACTTTCCCTATTCCTGCTTGTTTTGCAATCTCTAGACACCCATTCTGTTATTTTTTATTACCATCTATTATCTGTCATGCTCATCATATGTCCTGCTAATGACCATTTCTTTTTCTTACATGTTAGAATATCCTCTACTTTAGTTTGGTCTTGCATCCTTGTTGCTCTTTTTACGTCTCTTAATGTTATTCTCATCTTCATTCTTTCAATAGCTCTTTGAGGTGTAAAAAGCTTATGCTCTAATGCCTTAGTAAGGCTCCAAGTTTTCGATGCATAAGCTAATACTAGTAGTACTCAGTGATTAAGTATTTTTCTTTTTAAAGAAAGTTGCATTTTACTTATCTTTTCATCATCTCATTTTGTTTAAAAAAAAAGGTCTCTATCCCATGTTTATCTCTTTTAATTTGGGTGTGATGTCCTGGGAAAACACTTACTGTCTGTCTTAAGTACATATATTCATCAACAATATAGGTTCGATCATAACCATTATTCGTTGTCTCTGCATTTTAATTGAATTTTATCATAGTTTTACTCATATTTATTATCAGTCCTACATTTCTGCTTTCTCTATTCAAATCATTTATCATCTTTCGCATTTTTTCTCGTGGTTTACTAAATAGAATTATGACACGTGCAAATCTCAAGTTGTTAAGATATTCCCCATTTATGTTCCTTCTTACATTTTACCAGTCCAAATTCTTGAAAACTTCAAAACACGCTGTGAATAATATATATATATATATATATATATATATATATATATATATATATATATATACTGTATATATTTTATATATATATATATATATATATATATATATATATATATATATATATATATATATGTATATATCTGTGTACATCGCTTTATATATGTTTGTGTGTGCTTTAATATATATATATATATATATATATATATATATATATATATATGTGTGTGTGTGTGTGTGTATATGCGTGTGTGTATGTTTGTGTGTGAATTTGTGTGGGTGTACATACATTATTGTGCAATAAGGCACGCTTGATATTGCTTCTGTAATCTATTGTGTGAAAAACCAACAAGACATTTTCTTTTTCTAAAAAGGCCATTTCAGATAATGGTTGGAATTTCTATTCTTCTAAAATTCTGTCGCCTGTTACCCATTGTCGTTTGTTCGCTAAATAGTCGTTTTTAATGGTCTCTTATTCCATTTTCATTCCGAAGAATTCCATTCTGTGTGGTTGGTATTGAAGTAACGTTGCCGTCTCTTAGAGTTAGAAAATATTTGAACTTCTTTTCGTCTTTTTTATTTCTCTTTTATTTGACGTTCGAGTTGGATTGGTTTTGTTAGTATTTGTCTATTGCTATAAATGTTTTTTTGTTCTGGTATTTTTCATTCTCTGTATACTGTTTACCTACGGAGGGTGACAGGGAACCGAAAATAAAATAAAAAAAAGTAGTGTCATGCACACTTTTTCTTACTAATAAACAGACGCACACGGACACATGCTTAAACACACAAACATACACACACACACACACACACATATATATATATATATATATATATATATATATATATATATATATATATATATATGTGTGTGTGTGTGTGTGTGTATGTGTGTGTGTGTGTGATGAGCTATAATATTTTTATAATATCGAGTTCTCTTTACCATGGGAATAAGTGGCTAAAGGGTAATTCATTTATGATGGGGACCTCATATTAGACGGTAGAGTTGAACAATTGAGGTATCAGGAGAAATAAGTCAGTGGTATGTCTACTGTTCAGTTTTCACTTCGATTCGAATCCTGACCTGGTAGAAGCAATTGTATGTATGATTTTCAGTTCTTGTGTTTATTCGACAACAAGGCTTTTTATGGCTCAATATTTAAATGAACGTAGAACAGAAGTTGATGAATCCCCTTACTTGAGATCTATAGTCAATTTTTTTTAGCAAGGCAGATTTGCACCGACTCGCAGCGGTGCCCTTTAAGCTCGGAAACGTTTCCTGCTCGCTGATTGGTTGGACAAGATAATTCTAACCAATCAGCGATCAGGAAACTTTCCCGAGTTGAAAGGGCACCGCTGCGAGTCAGTGCAAATGCGCCTCATTAAAAGAAATTGACTATAGTAGCAATTAGTATTTGGTATAAATTATGGAAGAGGAAGTTTAACCCTAACAAAGCTCAAAATATCAGATTATGGTTATATGTAGGTCAAGGACAGTGGCTCAACATCCAGATATGCGCACAACTTGTTAGGAATTCAAGGTGTGATTCTTGATTGAAAATTCACTTTTGAGAAACACATCTGGTCTGCTTCTTTAATTGCAGAAATTATTTGCATAGGTGAGAAAGTCTTCAGATATTTGGTGATCAATATAACCTGAGAGAATTTCTTAAATCATTCATTCTGTCGTGGTTTGAATCTTATTCTCCTTGTTGGTCTTCTACTGTTGACACTCATCCTAATTTGCTGGACCAAATCTTGCGCTGTATTAAACTCTCCATCCCTGATCTTGATATTAATATTTGGCACCGTCGTTTCGTTAGTTTTCTGTGCATATTGCATAAGAATTGTCATAATTCTGACTATTATTATTATTATTACTAGCCAAGCTACAACCCTAGTTGGAAAAGCAAGATGCTATAAGCCCAAGGGCTCCAACAGGGAAAAATAGCCCAATAAGGAAAGGAAATAAGGAAATAAATGAATGATTAGAACAAGTTAACAATAAATCATTCTAAAACAGTAACAACGTCAAAACAGATATGCATTCAGATTTTCAGACTGTACTAGGCATCCAGTTTATGTGTGACTAATTTATTTAATGATGCTACTGATCTTTATATATTTTATTGCGTTATATTGTTGTTTTCCGCACTGGGCTACTTTCTTCGGTTGAGCTTTTGGGCCTGTATTCCATTAGGGTTGTAGCTTGGATAGTAGAAGTAGTAATGTAAATATTTGAAAGTCACATACATTTGTGATAAAACTATGTGTTATAGTGTCTGTGCCAACGAGAATAATAACGGTTTCAAATGATAATGTATGAGTCACCTGCGTAAGTGATAAAACTGCGTGTGTGTGTGTGTGTGCCCGTGTGTGTGCGCGTGTCCGAGTATTTATAGGCGCGAGAAGAATTGGGGGAACTGCCATTTCGAAGAGACTTCAAATGACCATAAACCGTTTTCTAATAAATTGATATTCATCTTTAGTAAACATATTCAACGCTAAGTGCCACTCTGGAACATTTGGAATGGCAATAAAAGAAAAAGCTGGAATGCAGCAAAGCTGTGCTCCCTCCGCAGCAGCCTAAACCTCAACTGACTACACAAATTGGTCGGGCTATATAGACAGATTGGGCCTAAGCCACTTAGACCGGACCTAAGCCGCTTATGCTCTGGTATGAATAATGGAAAATTTAAATGAACGGTGTATATTTGACTTGGCTCTGCGGAGAAAAACGGGAAAGGCTAATGTTTGGCTCTATTTTTATGATGCCTTCTGTTTCATGTATATATATATTATATATATATATATATATATATATATATATATATATATATATATATATATATATATATCATCATCATCATCGAACGTGACAAGTCCACAGGAGTTATGTCGTTGCCCTTCGGGTTTGTTTATGGTGTTTCGTTGCCAGTCTATACCCGAAAATTTTCTTTGCTCGTCAATTCATCGTCTTATTTTTTCCTTTTTATGTTTCGTTTGCAGTCTCTAGGGACCCATTCTGTTATTATTAATGAGAATGATACAAACACGCATATATATATATATATATATATATATATATATATATATATATACATATGTATATATATATATGTATGTATATATATATGTATACATACATGTATGTGTATATGTATGTGTTTGTGTGTATTCATATGTCATATGTTCCTCCGAGCTATACGCTTACTGTACACACCTATATATATATATATATATATATATATATATATATATATATATATATATATATATATTATACATATATATGTGTGTGTGTGTTTGTGAGTGTGTCTGTATAATATTTTCTTTCGATTCCTGTTTTATCGCAATAGGTTTAAGATTTTATTTATATTCTGTATTTAGTGCACACTCTGCAGCAGTACCTGTAAAGATCCATTTCCGGCGAAACCATTCGAAAATTAGATGAACTGTTTTAAACGCGGCAAAGATAGATTGCTGGTTCGTTCATGTATCGTATGTGGGATTATTTAATCATGTGGATGAACTGTAATTTTATAACTGGGAGAAGGTGCCAATGGAAGATAGCAATTTGGATTTATTTAAGTGTTTATCTGTATGTGCTTCACCCCCTTGAAATTTCCTAATTTGATATATATATATATATATATATATATATATATATATATATATATATATATATATATATATATATATATATATATATATATATATATCATAAATATAACGTAAATGAAATAGATTTACAAATAGTGTTAATTTATATGATGATTATTGATTTATGTATTTTTCTGATATATATTTTTCTCTTTTTTCCAGGTAAGTCCAGCTAGAGATTGTAGTTAATCTTTAAAGGCCAGAGATACCAATTGGAAAATTGAAGAGTATTTTCTTTGCTACGACAAGGTTGGTATGGAGACCCTTCTGATTATTACCGCTGTTGAGGAACTGGTTTTTGAATATATATTGTTTTTCTGTTTGTTGTTCGGGACTTTATAAAACTTATTAGATATATTCCTCAATGTTTGAAGATTTGACGAATTGTTGTCATGAAATACACTTCACCCTATGGTGGAGGTATGCATTCTACTGAACCCTATTATTATTATTATTATTATTATTATTATTATTATTATTATTATTATTATTATTATTATTATTATAACATGAAGCTTCATCTGTGGTGGATAACTGGGGAGGGTGGGCTTTGGCACCCTAGCAGTACCAGCCGAACTCGTTTGAGTCCTTAGTCAGGCTGGGAGGAACGTAGAGAGGAGAGGTCCCCTTTTTTTATGTTTCATTTGTTTGATGTCGGTTACCCCCAAAAATTGGGGAAGTGCCTTGATATATGTATGTATTTATGTGTGTATTATTATTATTATTATTATTGTTGTTGTTGTTATTATTATTATTATTATTATTATTATTATTATTATTATTGTTATTATTATTATTATTATTATTATTGGTAACCAGTGTTAGTGATAAGTACTTGTAAATCATCGTAACGATCCTGCAGTATAATGATTGTACTGAGATTATAGTAAAATAAAAGGATACGCATATTACCAAGTACTTTTTATAGAATTTTTAATTTTTTTATTTTGATTATGTTGTTGTTATTTTTCTTCTTTTTATAGAAGACAGAGTTGCAAACGTTACCCTACGTGGTCAAAGCTGCGTTTTGTGAAGTAAAGTAATTGACATGTGTATGATCTCCATTACGACACTTAATATCTTTTTACATAATAATGTATTTAGATAAATTTCTTCGCAAATACTTTTAGCCACGTCTCAATCAGAGTGTAAGAATAATTAAAGATATATTTAATTTTAATTAATCAGTTATATGTACTGATGTCAATATGATATATGTACTGATGTCACTAAGAACATTCAATCAATGATAACTTCCCTGACTGGTGAATGCCAGACAACGGTTCGAGAACCGCCCAAACTCGTTAGTTTCTTTGGTCTCTGCAACATCACCATCCTTTTGAGCTAAGGATGGCGGGTTAGATGGAGCCTATAGGTATATCTGCAGAGTCATCAGCAGCCATTGCCTAGCCCTCCTTGGTTCTAGCTTGGGTGGATATGGGGCTAAGGCGCTGATCACACACACACACAGACACACACACACACACACATATATATATATATATATATATATATATATATATATATATATATATATATATCTATATATATAAATATATGTCCTGCCTCTTGCCTCTGCCATTCATGAGTAACCTTCAAACATTTAAAAACCTTTAAACTTCAGGTATTTCCCTTACTTCGTGAATCGATATGAAAGAAAACAGATACGCACACAGGTATCCTGTTATGTAATTGCAAAAGCAATATTTTTAATGCACCGCGTCCTTCCGAATGCAAAAAAAAAAAAAAAAAAAAAAAAAAAAATACTGCAGTCTTCCGTATCTGATTTTGAAAAGTTTCTGAAACGTTTTGAAATGTCTTTGCTGCTGTGTTCAAAATGTTGCTGCTGTTTTCGGTCGAAAAAACTTGCAGTATTTGAAACTCTCCTATACATAGGGAAAATGGAAAAAAAGAAATCACAGTTGATAAAAATAAAGTGGAGAATTTCCTTTGAAGGCAAAATGTTATTCGTATGAGAAAGATATTTTGCGAATATAACCTTTTTTTCCAGAGAGATGGAGAAGGTAGATAATCGAAAAGGAAAACATGATAAATGAGAGTAAAAATAATTTTTTTTATTATCTAATATCTTTTCGTTTCTAGTCGGGCGAATGGATTTGGTCTCTCTTAAATATGAAGAAAACCAAAAAGAAACTATGATGAATTATCCGAACACTGAGGAAAAATGAAGAAATAAATATGAAATAAATACAAAGCAGTCTATCCAAGACGTTCAGAGAGAGAGAGAGAGAGAGAGAGAGAGAGAGAGAGAGAGAGAGAGAGAGAGAGAGAGAGAGAGAGAGGCGGCGTTACATCCGAGACAGAACTCGTTTAAAGGAAACATTGATATTGTTGTCTTTGTGCTTACCCTTTTAAGAGAGAGAGAGAGAGAGAGAGAGAGAGAGAGAGAGAGAGAGAGAGAGAGACTCTTATTCCCAATAAGGCCGATGTGATTGTATTGCCTGTCCCAGTAAAATTGTTTTAGTGCCGCTCACGCTGGAACATTTTCTCTGTTACGTTTGGCTTGATGCTATACAATCTTTTCTGACACGTTTCTTATCTTAACGATTTTCTCTGTAACACAATAGAATGATTTATTTTCATATTGTATTTATAGCTAATTTGTAGTTTAGTATTTTAATTGTTTTGATAAACTACTTTTTAACGTCTGTTTCATTGTTTATAGATGGAAATCAACGTTTAGTTTATTAACCCACTTTTCACTCAATCTCCACACACATACTTTTAGTGTAGTATGCTCAAATATTTATGGTCATTTCCTTTCATTATTATTATTATTATTATTATTATTATTATTATTATTATTATTATTATTATTTGCTAAGCTAAAACCTTATTTGGAAAAGCAGGATGCGATAAGCCCAAGGGCTCCAAGAGGGAAAATAGCCCAGTGACGACAGGAAGAAAGGAAAATTAAAATATTTTAAGAACTGTAACATTAAAATAAATATTTCCTACATAAACTATAAAAACTTTAACAAAAGAAGAGAAATAAGATAGAATAGTGCGCCCGAGTATTCCCTCGAGCAAGAGAACTCTAGCCCAGGACTATGGAAGATCATGGAACAGAGGCTAGGGCACTACCCAAGACTGGAGAACAATGGTTTGATTTTGGAGTGTCCTTCTCCTAGAAGATCTGCTGACCATAGCTAAAGAGTCTCTTTTACCCTCACCAAAAGTAAAGTGGCCACTGAACAATTACAGTGCAGTAGTTATCCTCTTGAGAGGAGAATTGTTTGGTTATTTCAGTATTATCAGGTGTATGAGTATAGAGGGGAATATGTAAAGATTAGGCCAGACTATTTGGTGTGTGTGTAGGTAAAATGAAAATAAACCGTAACCAGAGAGAAGGATCCAATGTAGTACTGTCGAGCCAATCAAAAGACCCCATAACTCTCTAGCGGTAATATCTCAACGGGTGGCTAGTGCCCTGGCCAACCTACTACCCACTAGTAGGTACTACTATTAGAGAACAAGAGTAATCGGAGATTTCTGACCTCCGCCAAAGGTTATTGGAATCATCCATGGCCTGAGATTATTTGTGATGGAAATTTTGTCAATTTGTTTTTACGTTATCTTTAATATAGCGAAAAGGTAAATTTAGATCTCGAATATAGATCCTGATCATCTCCACAATGTAATGGGGTCGTCCATAACCTAAGATCTATCTATGGTGAAAATTTCGTCAAAATCCGTCATGTAGTTTTGACGTAATTTTTAAAATGGCGGAAAATCCTAATCTGGATCCGGATGATCACCAAATTTGAATGGAGTCGTCCATGACTCAAGATCTGTCTGTGTTGAAATTTTCGTCAAAATCTGTCGAGTAGTTTTGACGTTATCCTAAAAGTGGTGAAAAATACGAATTTGGATCTAGAATCTGGATCTGGATTCGGATCATCTTCAAAGGTTAATGGGGTCGTCCATGACCTAAGATACACCTGTGGTGAAAATTTCTCCAAACTCTGTAGATTAGTTTTAACATTATCTTAAAAAAAGGGGCCAAAAATGCAAATCTGGATGTAGAATCCGAATTCGGATCTTTTTCAAAATATAATGGGGTCATCCATTACCTAAGATCTATCTGTGGTGAAAATTTCGTCAAAATCCGTCGGTTAGTTTTTTACGTTATCTTGAAAAGGGCAAAGAAATGCAAATCCGGAACTAGAATCCGGATTCGGATCATCTTCAAAAGTTAATTGGGTTTAACATGACGTACGATCCAGCTGTGGTGAAAATTTCCGCCAAATCCGTCGAGTAGTTTTGACGTTATCCTGTCCACAAACGCACAGATAAATGAACCGAATCGATCGCAATACCTCCTTGGCGGAGGTAAAAACTTACCATGAATGCCTCCTTGGCGGAGGTAAAAACTTACCATGAATGCCTCCTTGGCGGAGGTAAAAACTTACCATGAATGCCTCCTTGGCGGAGGTATAAACTTACCATGAATGCCTCCTGGGCGGAGGTAAAAACTTACCATGAATGCCTCCTGGGCGGAGGTAAAAACTTACCATGAATGCCTCCTGGGCGGAGGTAAAAACTTACCATGAATGCCTCCTGGGCGGAGGTAAAAACTTACCATGAATGCCTCCTTGGCGGAGGTATAAACTTACCATGAATGCCTCCTGGGCAGAGGTAAAAACTTACCATGAATGCCTCCTGGGCGGAGGTAAAAACTTACCATGAACGCCTCCTGGGTGGAGGTAAAAACTTACCATGAATGCCTCCTGGGCGGAGGTATAAACTTACCATGAACGCCTCCTGGGCGGAGGTAAAAACTTACCATGAACGCCTCCTGGGCGGAGGTAAAAACTTACCA
>NC_090733.1:151175728-151183228 GCF_036898095.1 Palaemon carinicauda
CATGTGATATATATATATATATATATATATATATATATATATATATATATATATATATATATATACTGTATATGTGTGTGTGTATATATAAATGATATATATATATATATATATATATATATATATATATATATATATATATATATATATATATATATATATATCGTATTTATATATGTATTTATAGATATAAACATATATGTATATATGTGTGTGTATATATATTTATATGCGTGTATATATATATATGTTTGTATATATATATATATATATATATATATATATATATATATGCGTGTGCGTGTGTGTATGTATGTATAATCGTAAGTATGTGAGATCTTTAATTATACATAATGCCTAGTAAACTAGCATACTAACGGATATTTCACCATGCACAATCTCTGAAAAACTATAGTAAATATGCATATTTCCTAAGGTCATGGTTATAAACGGGGTTATTCCGTAAAATGACTGAAATATTCCAGTGATTTTTCATAATTCCTAAAATTATTGACTTGTACCTATCTGCTATATTGCCGAAAGGTTACGTCTTGCGGAACCTTGGTTGCTTATTTGAGTATTTATTTATATTTTAATTATTTACTGCAGTCACCCTACTGTTCGCATTTCCTCTATAAATACTGAACTAGTGTTTCTCTGTTTTTAATTTTTTTTTTATGTTATTAAGTGTTTTATTCTAACAGTGGTATTCGATAAAGTTTTGTTTGCAAATATTTAATTTGTTTTTTTGATACAGAATGTGTCTCCAGCCGCCTGTTGAGATACTACCACTAGAGAGCTATGGGGTCCTTTGACTGGCCAGACAGCACTACATTGGATCCTTCTCTCTGGTTACGGTTCACTTTCCCTTTGCCTACTCATACACCGAATAGTCTGGCCTATTCTTTACAGATTCTCCTCTGTCCTCATACACCTGACAACACTGAGATTACCAAACAATTCTTCTTCACCCAAGGGGTTAACTACTGCACTGTAAATGGTCAGTGGCTACTTTTCTCTTGGTAAGGGTAGAGGAGGCTCTTTAACTATGGTAAGCAGCTTCTCTAGGAGAAGGACACTCCAAACTCAAACCATTGTTCTCTTAGCCTTGGGTAGTGCCATAGCCTCTGTACCATGGTCTTCCACTGTCTTGGGTTAGAGTTCTCTTGCTTGAGGGTACACTCGGGCACACTATTCTATCTAATTTCTCTTCCTTTTGTTTTGTTAAATTATTTGAAGTTTATATATGAAATATTCATTTTAATGTTGTTACTATTCTTAAAATATTTTATTTTTCCGTGTTTCCTTTCCTCACTGGGCTATTTTCCCTGTTAAGGCCCTTGGCTTATAGCATCCTGCTTTTCCAACTAGGGTTGTAGCTTAGCAATTGATAATGATAATAATACTAATAATTTGCTATATAAATATATTGAAGGGTTTCAGACAAATGTTTGGCACGATGAAACGAAGGCACTTACCCTTTTTCACTATTGTGTCTTCCACTGCTATTTTCATTACAACATACCATTTTAAGAAAACAATAATCCTTCGCAGTCTTTTCAGCATTTTCCATTTCAAGTTCAATTAATCGATTGAGAATCCTGTCGTAGGTTTTGCTTGCTTTTTATCCTTCATTCTCCACGAGGGACGAATAAAAGCACCGATTAATTTAATTAATTTACTCTTTCTTGTAAATACGAGTGCTTGTTTCCACTAAAAGATAGATATCATTTATCTAATATTATAATACCGTTACCCTCTTAATGTTTAGACCTATGACGTCAAAGGTGATTGAATCTTTGAGGAAATGACCGATATTTTGCATACTAACCTCATTATTGAGCAAAATAAGTAAGATTTAAGAATTATAGATATTTACTGTGATTTTTCAGGGATTATACAAATTAAATGAAGTATCCGTTAGTATGCAAATTCAACAGAAACTATCCATGATAACAAATTTCATATATTTACGGTTACACAGACGGGCATATATATATATATATATATATATATATATATATATATATATATATATATATATATAGCCTATATATATATTATATATATATATATATATATATATATATATATATATATATATATATATATATATATATATATGTTTACATATATGTGTATATATATATTTATATGTAATATATATATATATATATATTTATGTAATATATATATATATATATATATATATATATACATACATATGTAAATACTGTATAGGCTATATCTGCTATTTATTTATTTCGTGGTGAGCGGGCTTTCAATCTGAATAACAATACCAGAGTTTTGATAAACATGTTTATTGCTTAGCTTTCGGAAAAACCTTTTTCCATCATCAGCGCCTAAAATTTAGAAAATGAATACACTGTATATAAATTAACGGTAAAACTTTCCGTTTATATTTGAATACAACGTGTTTATGTTCAATCTTTTAAGCTCTGGTGAAGGAAAAAGGTTTTTCCAAAACGTAGGCAATAAATATGTTTATCACAACACTGGTAATATTATTCACACACGTATGTATTTTATATATATATATGTATATATATATATATATATATATATATATATATATATATATATATATATATATATTGGTATGCATAACATTTTATAAACGGAAATATGAATTACTGAACTGTTGATAAATCGCGAGTCCTTTTATATATATGTATATATATAATTATATATATATTTATATGTATATATATATGTATATATATATATATATGTATATATAAATATATATATATATATATATATATATATATATATATATATATATGTATGTGTAACATTTTATCAACGCAAATATATATTAATGAACCGTTGAAAAATCATGAGTCCTTATACGCAATTTCATCATAAAGTTAAGTTATAACGTTCATAATTGGTCATGAGGGAAAGATGAAGTGATACAGGTTTTTTTTTTTTTTTTTTTCCTCCGTGAGAGGACCAGCACTCGTTGCTCTTCTTACCGTGAAATCTTTATGCTATTTAAACTGAAATAAGATTTAAACTCAAAATAAACTGAAGAATATCTTAAATCATTCGGTATTCCTTGACTCATATTACTTTAATTTTTAAAGGCTGTTGATTGATTCCAGGTATTATGTTCGCCAAGGCACCAGCCACCCGTTGAAATACTACCGCTCGAGAGTTATCGAGTCCGTTGAGTGGTCAGATAGTAGTAGATTGGGTCCCTCTGGGTACAGCTCAGTTTTCCTTTGCCTATATAATCTCCCGAATTGTCTGAACTATTCTTTAAACGGTTTTCCATTTCCTCATTCACCTGACAACACTAAAGGAACCGAACCTTTCTTCTCCAATCAAGTGGTTAGCCAATGCATGGTTCTGTGGCTACTTTCCATCTAGTATGGGTAGAAGAGACTCTAGCTCTGATAAGTAGCTCTTCTAGGAGAAATGCACACTACAGTCAAACCAATGTTCTGTAGTCCAGGGTAGTAGCATAGCCTCTGTACCATGGTCTTCTACTATCTAGGGTTAGAATTCCTGTGCTTGAGGGTACACTCAGGCACCCTAATCTATTTATTTTCTCTTCCTCTTAGTTTTTTCTTCTCCACCGGTGTGTAGGACAGGCTTAATAGAAGGTCCATGGATGCCTGGTGATTTAACAAGATGTTGCCTTTTCCCTATATTTTCCTTTTTCTTCCTTTACTATCGTTACTACTGTTCCTTCAGTTGAGGTGGCTATCCTGGAGGGTACCAAGCCTTGCATGGTATGTCGGCTTCGCCATGTTGACTCATTTTATCCGAAATTTTTCCCTTAGCCTACGAGTTGCATATAGCCGTGAATGAATTGTTATCTTTATTGTTTAGTTTGTTTTCAATGCCAACTAGTGAATAGCACTATTCATGGCCTACATGGCAATATAAAGACCTTACAGTTGTCGACAGACATTATATTATATAGATAAACTTTGGCTTCTCAAATGAGGCATTCATCTGAGCTGCTTATTCCAGGTTTTAAGAAGACAATAATTTTGAAATGGAATGACATTCCTAGCAAGGGGTATGGTAGTTTATTAGGGCTGAGTAACTTTCTTCTCATAAGCGGATGTCTTGAGATTCAGGTCATAAAAGTTTGTGGGAGGTATATCAACTTTTATTTGTGTTCCATCAATCGGAATCCAGACTTGTATGATTCTATATTCGACATTATACTTGCCACTAGGTAAAATACCAGAAGCTAGAAAGGTCTGTTTGAGGTTTTTGGTTTTTTCAATTCTCACCATATGGAGTAGTTAAATTCGTTTTCTCCTACTAATCGCCATGGCTTAAGAGCTTTAGATTTTTCCTTTGAATCAGGCTCTGTGCAAATCATAAGTGATAATACTCAAAAGTCTTGTAATTGCTGGAACCTTGTATAAACTGACTGCCCTTGTGTTTTAATAAGCAAGGGTGGTCCTCCAGTATGGACGTATAATCATGATTTAGTTTCGTTAATAGATAACACTAAGCAGCCTATCCCTGACGTTTCATACTCAGAAGATATATATATATATATATATATATATATATATATATATATATATATATGTATATATATACATACACACACACACACATATATATATATATATATATATATATATATACAGTATATATATATATATATATATATATATATGTATATATGTATATATGTATATATATACATACACACATATATATATACTGTATATATATATATATGTATTTATACACTATGTCTATATATATATATATATATATATATATATATATATATATATATATATATATATATATATATAGGATTTCAAGCATTCTGATTGATCATTTGCATTAGAACTGGTCACAGTTACATAAAAGGTCAGAACCTGTTGTTTCTCTGAATGAAAATTTTGTTAGCATAATGGATGAGAGTTTCCTAACGAGAATTGTGTTAATCCATTAATTTTACATCGTTTCAAGTAGTGTTACATGTCTGGTCTTCAGCTGCAGACTCTCATCTTAATTTGTCGGATAGATACTTGCCGTCAAATTAATTTCTTATACATAATCTAGATATTAATTTCTGGCACCGTCGTTCAGTTAGTTCTTTATGCATGTTACATAAGATTTTTCATATTCAGATCATTCACTGCACTCAAATCTTCCTAGACTGTACCTTACTAATTGCTATACGGAGTATTACTCGTAGCTATGCAGGTAACTCGAACAGACATGCCTTCTCCACCATAAGGCTCAATACTACACAGTATTCTACAAACTTTATTCCAGCTGTGACCAGATTGTGGAATGATCTTCCTAATCTGGCAGTTAAATCAGTGCAACTTCAACGTTTTAATTTTTTACTTTTGAACATGTTGACATCTGTCTTATTGTATATTTTATATATAGCATTTATTTTGATTTTCATTCTGAGCTAGAATATTTCTTATATCGTATTTATTACTTATTTTCCTCACTGGGCTACTTTCCCCGTTGAAGAACAAGGACTTGGACAGTAGCATCCTGCTTTCCCAACCAGTGTTGTAACTTAGCTAATCGAGATTATAATGAAAAAATTGTTCATTAAATGTGGCAGACGAGATATTCTTTCTTTGTAAGGATTTGGAAGTAGGGTACAATTTGGTAACAAATGATGTTAGAAGAATCCTGTTATTTTTTAATCTTTATTGTTTTTTTTTCTTCTTCTTTTGGATGTAAGCATATAATTTTAAGGCTTTAAAGAACTTCCATCAAGTTTAACTGTTGGATGCAACCGGAAAATCTAGGCTGTAAATAAAAGAAAAACATCAGAGCAATTTTCACGGGTTAACAAGCGAAGCTAAAAAGAAATTAAAAGAAACTAATATAGGAAATACAACTGAGAAAGAGCGTTTTTAGTAACCGGAATTAAAGTAATTGAAACTGAATCAAGGATTAATATAATAAGCAAAGCATTGACTTATTACAGTTCCTTTGTTTTACCGTACTTTTACATTTCTCATGCCTTTTAAAAATTGATTGAACTTTCTCTCCTAAAATTTTAAATGTAATCTTAGATTGTGAAACTTCCCCCCTTCTCTCTCTCTCTCTCTCTCTCTCTCTCTCTCTCTCTCTCTCTCTCTCTCTTGTATGTTTTCTGTTGACGAAATACCTCCCCCTTCCCCCTCTCTCTTTTCTATAGACGAATAACCAGTCTCTCTCTCTCTCTCTCTCTCTCTCTCTCTCTCTCTCTCTCTCTCTCTCTCTTTTATATACGAAATACTAGTCTCTCTCTCTCTCTCTCTCTCTCTCTCTCTCTCTCCTCTCTCTCTCTCTCTCTCTCTCTCTCTCTCTCTCTCCATTAAAACTCATGTAGAAAACCTTCCAGGAAAAACTACCAAAATTATCGAACCGAGCAATTTTTTTCTTCCTCGAAAGTACGATCCTGCAAAGTTGTGTAATTCAAGAAAGTTTCTTCTTACTGCTCCGGCCGGAACGTGTAAATTTGGGCAACCCTCTCGTAATACTTCAGTGTTGGTTATGCAATTAACGTGCATGTTGTTGAGTGGGGATTCTTTTTGTGGCGTGGGGGAATTAGCAGCAACCGTGTTTTGCCGTAAAAAGATGGGTCGGGGAGGATGAGCACTTGGGGGAAAAGTCTCTTTTCGTTTTAGGGAAAATGACCTCCAGTTTCTACTTCTTTTTCTTAACTTGGGAAATTACGATGGGAAAACAAAAAAAATTAGTATCGTTTGGCGAAATGTAGAGCTTGGAAATTTGAGGTTTAATTTTTTTTTTTTTTTTTTTTTTGGTGTTCAAACATGCAAATTATGTTGCATAACCATTACGTTTTTGTTTTGTTTCCAAAATTGTCTAAGCCATAGAAACCTGTAATAGCTAAATCTCATTTTACCCTTGTTAATGCACAAACCTAGAATTGATTTCAACAAAGAAAATGAAAACTTCGTTAATTATTTAGGTACGTTGTCATGATGTAAGTTTCACTTGCCTGAACTGAATATTAGAGGCTTGTGCAAATTTATCCCAACCGCAAATAACTTGGACACTTGTGTTGGGTAACCTTATGCTGCCTTTAAAGAGGAAAGTTCAGACACCTTAGGCTGTGAACACCATCTGTGGCTGAAAAGGATCTGGAAATTATGGGTTATTTTTTACACAAAAGGTAACTTAAAGATTGCTTAATATATATATATATATATATATATATATATATATATATATATATATACATATATATATATATATATATATATATATATATGTATGTATATATATATATACTGTATGTATATATATATATGTGTATATATATATATGTATATATATACTGTATGTATATATATATATGTGTATATATATACAGTATATATATACAGTATATATATATATATATATATATATATATATATATATATATATATATATATATATCCATACACACATAAATGCGTTTTTATATGTGTATATATTTATATTCTTAGTATTTTAAATTTTCCGTGTGAT
>NC_090733.1:151188228-151205728 GCF_036898095.1 Palaemon carinicauda
ATGATTTGAAGGCGAAGAAACCTTCGCCAATTTGATGAGCTGCGAGTGTTTTGATGCGGCGAGTTGAATGGCATGAAAGTTCACGGTAATCGATGGAAATGATTTGTTTCGTTCCCTGTGTTTATTATGCTGATAGGCATTTCCATCAATACTTGTAGTAGACTGTCAATCAGGGATACGCAAGTTCATAGATATTGGTGGTAATGATTTGTTCTGTCACTGCGTTTTGGAATATTGATGATAATGATCATGACATCAGTAATAGTGATGATAAACAATAATTAGAAAATTAATGATATATAAGGCAATAACAGTAATTATTAACCGGAGAAAAATTTTAGTTTATTGTTTTATATTTTCCGGCCACCATTGTGCCTTTAGTTAAAATTAAAATAAATTTTCCAATTCCTGCTAGCAAGGAAATCTCCATAACCTTTGATGAGAGATAACTTGAGTGTGTCAGTGACCCCACTTTTCTTTTGGAGTTGTCACTTAGCGCTAATGGTTCTTTTTTGCCTTTGAAAGATGGAGTTGTTTATTGATGTGTCGAAATATTTTTATTTTTTCTTTCTCATTGGTATAGTTTTACAATTTTACAAGTTACTCATTTTTGTTTATTTGATAACTCTTTTGCTTTTCATTACAAAGTTAACTAAAGGTATTTCATTTTATAGAAGAACCAATAGAAGTGGTTATGGTGGCCGATGTGGTAACGTCCCCGTTTGGTGATCGCCAGACTGTGGTTCGAGTCCTGCTCAAACTAGTTAGCTTTTTTGATCGCTGCAACCTCACCATCCTTGTGAGCTAAGGATGGGGGGTGGGGGGTCGTTTGGGGTAGCCTATAGGTCTATTTGCTGAGTCATTAGCACCCTTTGCCTTGCCCTCCTTGGTCCTAGCTTGGGTGGAGAGGGGCTTGGGCGCTGATCATATGCGTATATGGCCAGTCTCTAGGGCATTGTCTTGCTCGATAGGGCAATGTCACTTTCCCTTGCCTATGTTATTCGTGAGCAATATTTAAACCTTTAAGTGCATTAAGGCAATTCTTTAAATCAAGGACCCATCCATGAAATTTCATACATTATCGATTGGACAATTGACTTCCCTCTTTGTAAAGGATAAAAAGGGTCTTGTAACACCAGACAGGCAACCCATTACCACATTTACACTGGTGAAATCATCAATTCTCGTATTGGTCGTCTGTGGCCGTTTCTTTCCCTCTGTTTTCAGCCTTTGGAATCATATTCTGATTGGTGCTCGTTGATTCATATAAATGTATATATTCTAAGTACTGTTTCCTAAATTAAATGGGATTGATAATTACTCCACAATTTTGATATTATAAGTTTTTACTTCAAACCTTCCTTTCATTTATCTATTGGCAGTTATACAACTAAATATTTCATTAAAACAATGGTAACGGGGAGATTATTTTTTTCATAGTTATTCATGTCAATGATAAAGGAAAAATCCTTATTATGAAAAAGACATTAATCCAAGATTTGAAATAAAAATAAAATCGTGAAAGATACTCCGTGGTGATCTATTTCTGGGAAAAGATGCTTTAAACACCTTAAGCAATATCGGTAGTTAATAGACTAAGGAGTTTAAGGGGGGTAATGAGGATATTTTCCATGTACCCAACCACATACTTACGCACGCACGCGCGCAAACACACACACACACACACACACACACACATATATATATATATATATATATATATATATATATATATATATATATATATATATATAGTATAGTAACAGCTTCTGGCCGGGTGGAGATTCGAACCCCCACCTGTTCGGCTGGAAACTATGCCTGCAGAGGCTCTACCGACTACAGGCATATTATTATTATACAAACTTCTTTGTTTCGTTTTTCTTTTTATTCCTCTTTCTTTTTATTTTTGTTCTTTTTCTTTTTATTCTTCTTGTTCTTTTTCATTATATTCTTCTTTTTATTTTTTTATTTTTTTTATTTTTTTCATTTTTCCTTTTCTTTTTCTTTTTCATTTTTTTTCTTATTCTTCTTTTTCTTATTCTCATTCTTTGTTATTATTATTAAACAAGCTTCTACTTATTATTATTAATATTATTATTATTATTATTATTATCATCATCATCATCAAAGACAACCAGAATCAAAGCCCGAATTGCGTTAGATGAATACCAGGATTCATCCAATGTAATCAAGATGCGGCGAACCTGGTCGTGATATTGTGGTCTTACGTAAACAGACAAGCGCTTCAAAGCGAAGATGCTTTCTATCTCTCGAGGTCAAGAGTAACTTGCGTCAGTGACAGATACACAGCTTCTGTCTTGAGCCATTGCCAGGAGTTGTTATCTGCAACAGAACATTAGGAGGATATGATAGCTCAAATGAGAGAGAGAGAGAGAGAGAGAGAGAGAGAGAGAGAGAGAGAGAGAGAGATGGGGATTAGGGAATAACTCTGATCTTCAATAAACTGAGGCAGAGAAAGCATAGAGATAAGCTTTAAGATGAAAGCACAAGATGAGCATCAGTTGGATGAATAGGTTAGATAACCTAGATTAGCCTCTCTTTTTTTTTTGCTACTACTACTTTTAGACTATCTTATCAATGGCAAGACCCCATGCTGGTGTAAAGCCAACTTAATCTAACCAGCCAACTTATTCTTCTTCCTCCTCCTCCTCCTCACCCCCTCCTCCTCCTCCTCCTACTCAAAGGAAATGAATAAATGTACAGCCTCAGGATCTTTCGTGGCATCTTGAAAAGTAGGAAAGTCAACAACCAAGGACGTCTGGGAATAAGTCTCCTCCCCCACCCTTATCAACCAGCCTCCCTTAACCCCTTCTCATCTCTTACAGCCTTTGGGCGCCAGGGAATACCCTTTCCCCTCCCCGCTACCCCTTTTCTTCAGAAGAAAGGGTACACGGAAATCCCAGCTAGGATGAAGGGCGTGTGAGTGGTCGGCCCCGAGAGAGCCCTCGAGAATGAGAAGAGAGGTTGGCCTAAGAGTATCAGCTATGTCATTCACTGGCCGGCCTGAAGAGGGGATGTCCCCCGGGGACCTAGGACAAGAGAGAGAAAGAGAGATAGAAGAACTCGCAAACAAATAAAGTGTATCCAGGATGACGCAGAGAGGGGAGTTGACTATAGTCTATACAGATTTGTAAAGTTGTGATAGATAGATAGTATAAACCTTAACACTGTGGAAGATGTCTTTCATTTATATAATCTCTATTCCTGTATCCTTCAGTCGCTATGCATTTACGTTTCCACATGAAATCGAGTAAAATCCCTCTCTGATATTCTAATTCAAACTTAAGAGACATAGAGGGTAATGTATAGATGCTTAATAAAATTTTGAAAAAATATAAATATTGCATTATGGAACGTGATGGTATTTTTTTAGTTATACGTGTTGTATGTCTTTCATATCTCGTCAATGACAAGACTATAGACCCCAAAGTAATTTGCTATGAACCCGTTGGAACCTTTTTAACCCTTAACGTAATGGGCTATAATATGAATTTCATGCTGCTCTCATCACAACGAACTACTATTGGAATCATTGTCTACCATTAGCCCAACTTTCTACTACTTGATTCCTATAGCATTAGTTTAACCGGCAGCAATCGGAATTATTCTCTGCCATTAGCCTAACATGTCACTATTGTAATTTTCTTTTCCCTTAAATTAACATCCCATCATTGTAATTTTCTTTTCCCTTAACATCCCATCATTGTAATTTTCTTTTTCCTTAACATGCCATCATCGTAATTCTCTTTTCCCTTAGACTAACGTGCTGATATTGGAACCCTCTTCTGCCCTAATGAATTGATATTAAATTGATCTTATGCCCAAAGGTCTCCTATTTAACACTTCTGACCTCCAATACTGCGTTAAATCTAATGAGCAAGTGCTGTTTTCTTCTTCCACCTTAGCCCGCCGGTCAATTGTTATCTATTCCACCTTTAAAGGTTTAAAGGCTGCTCATGATTGGCAGAGGCAAAGCACAGTGTCATTACCCTATCGAGTAGGCCAAAACCCTAGAGACTGACCATATATACATATGATCAGCGCCCAAGGCCCCTCACCGCCCAAGCTAGGAGGGCCAGGCAATGGTTGCTGATGACTCAGCAGATAGACCTACAGGCTCCTCCAAACCCCCCATCCTTAACTCACAAGGATGGTGAGGTTGCAGTGACCGAAGGAATAACAAGTTTGAGCGGGACTCGATCCCCAGTCTGGCGTTCACCAGTCAGGGACGTTACCACATCGGCCACCACAAGAAACCACTGCAAGCCCCAAGGCATTCCCTCGTCATTGGGACATTTTTTTTTTAGTTCAGGTAATCAATGCTTTTGTATATAAGGACCCTCCGTCGCCCACGCTTTAATCATGGACACCTCTTTTTGCCCCAGGATTGATAGAGTACCTTACGTCATGCTCTAGCGTTACAATGACAAGGGTCATCCAAACTATGTTGTCTTGATAGATTGTAGTAAGCCTTTTCCAGTTATCGACTTTGAAATACACACACACACACACACACACACACATATATATATATATATATATATATATATATATATATATATATATATATATACAGTATATATATATTTTTTTCGGTCACCCCATCTCTCCCGTACCTCGGGTGTTTGAAAGGGAATAGTCATACCCTGGTGATAGGGGGTCGCGAATGCGTGTGTGCGCGTACACTAGTATACAAGTTAAAGACAATGTTTTAACGTTTGGTTTTCAGGAAAATGCTTCGTCAAACATCTGAGCTATCAACGTATCGAAGATATGGTAACATAACAGCTTTTCAACCTATTTTAGTACATCAATCATTGAATATATAAATTGTATATGGTATAGCAAGGGTGACAATACATCTCCTTCTGAAAGAATTTTCTTATTAAGATATATAATAAAATACTCCAAGTGGGTCCTATGAAAATCATACGATTTAGAGAAACATTTTACCTGCTAATATGTTGAAAATATTTAACAGGCTAATTGATTCATTAGAGGTAAAGGAGAAAATTACTGTAGTTTGTAGTTTTAAAGCAATGATATAATGTTTTTGTTGTATTAAGTATTAAAAGTAATGTAAAATATCTATTGTAAAATTATCACATCTGTGTAGATATATACTTGCTGTATATACTCTGTAAGTTTACTTATAAAAAAAAATTAAACGTTGCCTAGTTTATTTTTATTTTCAGAATAGTTTCTAAAAGGAGAATTACAACCTAACCAAAACAGGAAACGCTTAAATTCTACTTTGAAGCAATAAAAGAAAATAAAGAAAACATTATAAAGATATTAATAACCACCTTCGATGGAATTCTAAAAATGTTTCCAATATTTTCCGAGACATTTTACTCAATGCCTCGAATATAATTTATGATCTGAAATTTTTCAGCATTCAACATGGTTAGACCTTAACTTTTGCCATTCAGTATCGAGAAGGTCACGTAGTGGACGCTTTTATCATAAAGTTCTTCCGAAAAATATTCACTGGTTTTCACAAATGCGATAGACTTCCGTCAAGGTCGTTAGATACCGAGAAGCATTTCGACATTTTAAAAGTACTTATTTTTTAATAGGTGAGACTAATTTTTGTTTTAGCTTTGGAACCACGCATAGTTTTTTTTTTTTCTCTTTATTGAACGTTTTTATAATCTGAGGTTGTAATATGAGTGACTCAATGCTAATTTATTATAGCTGCTAGATTTCAACTCGTTCTCACCTTCCAAAAGTTTAAGGGCATCGTCAGTGACCGTAGGTTTTGCAACGCTAAATCATATAAGCCCATCAGCTATCCGATTGTCAGCCAGTCACATTACGAATGCACTATGATATGCTGTAACCCAGACAATATTAATATTCATCTATGTGAGTTTATGGGTTTGAGCTCTCCTTTCCCTTAAACCTTTTAGAGTTACGTTATACGGATATGAAAACTACAAAAATTTAACTTCTCGAAATATACTTAACTGACTTGAAACCAGTTTCTTCTTGTTAAAGGGTTTTTAGTGGGATTGTATGCACTGGAAGAATCCTAAGTGACGTGTATGTCATGACACAAAAATAGTTGTTTTATCAATGTATTTAGTCAAAGTGACCCATCAGGATTCCATGTTCATAGTTTTTAAAGTTTCTGCACTTTCATTGACAAGGATAAAATACGCAAGGAAGATTGTTATTGTGTCTGAGAGAGAGAGAGAGAGAGAGAGAGAGAGAGAGAGAGAGAGAGAGAGAGAGAGAGAGAGAGAGAGAGAGAGAAAATGTAAACTTTTTCTCTCAATTTCTTTAAAGGGGAAAGGACGCAAGAGAAGAGGGATGCCTCGTACTATTGTAGCTTGACATAAGACTATAAAGAAAAAAAAAAGGATAAACATAGCAAGAGGAAGGAGAGAAACAATGAAATGGCTGAGCCTCGCCGCTATGTTTCCTCCGGAACTACACTGTCTATTACCAATGATAAGGGAAAGAGGACCATCGGCTGTGGGCGTTTTAAGAGAGCCTAAGTGATCCTTGGCAAACGCTGGGAGAAGCGCGAGTTGCCATGTCTTGTTATCCTCTTGGGCTCTGAAACATTCCCAGTACTGTTTAAGTATATATTTTTCATTTTCTATTTTTTTCCTCCACTTGCTCCGGCTTCATCTTTTATCTGTTGATGTAGAGCGAATGAGATGAGAGCAAACGTGTTGAAGCGTCGAGTAGTGGAGCGGGGATGGTAAACACTTGAGAGAGTGAGAGAGAAATCAACTGTCACAATAATGTACTGGAGATTGCTCTCTTGACAATATTATTTTAAATAAAATTAGTGTATGTGAGAAATTTGAATAACATTATTATTATTATTATTATTATTATTATTATTATTTTTGGGCTCAAGCCATGGCGTCCTGATGGAAGGTTCCTGTTTGGTAGCTTCCTTGGGTATAAGACTACTAAGATATTCCCAGAGAATTTAACCACAGGTTATCACAGAATTCTAACTTCTGGAGCGAGTATCTCAAAGGTTTCCCTTTAAGACATCGTAATACAACAGGGGACACGCATGTCTGGTCGTGCCACATAGCTATCTCCACCCCGAACAGAGTTAACGCTTCGGTGTGTAAGGGCTGAGAATAGCTGGGAGCCGTTCCACAGCTAATCTCACTCGTGGCTACTACTGATACTCGAGACGTAAACAAACGGACGCCATTGCTCTAATGACGTCACGCGCGTCTTTATCCTTTGTTTAGTAGCTGCCCTACTGAGACGGATTTTCCCTTGTGTGAACTTTATCGTTTTGCATCTTCGCTATGTCGTTACCTTCAGCCTCGCCTTCTTCTGGAAAGTTGAGTACAAGGTTCCAGTATTGTTTAATTAAGCTCTGGCCGTAAAGTAAATATTATTTCGCGAAATAATTGATGTTTTGTGGCAGAGCTGTGCCTCTACCGGACCCGCCATTTTATGGCGTCGTTGTTGTTTTGCATGTCTTATTTAGTTAGCCACAACAACGCTTCCGGCATTATATACTAATCGAATACATTAGTTTATTTAGTCTTCATAGCTAGGAACTTTTATATCGTGTTTAGACGCTTTTTATCGGTCATCGATTGACCTCATACCAGTCGGCTACTATAGCCCCCAGGCCAGGAGCCTATATACAAGTGTTCATACATGATTTATCAGTGATCCTAGACTAAGTTATGAAGATAGTGGCATTATTATTTTACAATACTTTTGACTAGTGATGCAAATGTTTTCGCCTTCAGGGACCATATAGGGGATAGGCTAGTCAGTGATTCTTTCTAGCCTAACCTAACCTTAGGACCCCTATATGCTTCCTTCATCCCCTGCCTTGGCACTCCCTCTATTTAGCCTTGATCCCTTTTCTGAGTAAAGGGATTTATGGTCTAATAGAGTATTTTATCGCCTCTCAGTCCTCCCTAAAGGAATGAACCCCCTTTAGGATTGCGTCTGAGAGTGAGGTTAGGCTAGCCTACCTCTATGGCTAGGATAGTCTACGACTTTCCTGCGATAGCGATACGTCTTCTTCCTTGCCTAGTTCAGGACTTTTAGCCCTGATCTAGGCTGGGTTAGGAAGGTTTCTCTGTTCCATGCTGAAACTGTACTCTTGCACCGTTTTAGCCGATCAGCCTATTCTTAGGTTAGGGAGTGTCCTCCCTTCCCTTTGTGGCCGCTCTGGTACAGAAACCCTTCCTGGGAAGACCCCTCTCTTCTCCCTCCCCACCTATCTCTTGTATAGCCTAGCCTATGCTTAGGTTAGTTTATACTCATCTGTCCCCTGTCCTACAAATCCTCCTTAGGGTGGAAGAGTAGGGCTACCCGAGCTTCCCTGTGCTGTCCGCTCTGGTACATATACCTTCATAGTGTCCTATAAGGTTAGTTACTAGTGTAGCTCTGCATAGGGGAGTCTCCCCCCCCCCCCCTCTTGGGTGTTCCCTAGTCCTCCCTTGGGCTACCTGCTCCCGGTCCCTAGTGACCCCTGCTTATGGATGCTAGAGCCTGTCTCTATCATGGGTACACCCCCTCAGGGAGGGGGAGGGATGTCTGGAACCCTGACGGTACTTCCTACATCCCTTCCTCCCTCCCCCTGTCTCTCTATCTATCCGGGTGCCGGTCTCTTGCCGCCTCTACTGCCGGCAATACCTGCCTCCCTCTTGGTGACTTCCCTACCCTTGCCGCCAGCCCCCCGTGTACCGAGGGACTGCCGGCTGCCGCCGGCTACTACCGGCGGCTCTCCTACTCCTATCTATTCGTCCGCTTGCCGGTCGATCTCCGGAGTGCCGGCATATACTGCCGGCAACCCGATACTACCTGTACCATCCTTACCCCAGTCACCAATCCGGCATCCTCCGGCTGCCGGAGCCGCCGCTCCCTGCCGGCGTGCCGCCGTTGTGCCGGCGGCCGCCATCCTGGTATCTAACTGACTTTGAAAATTGTCTGTTCTAGTGCCAGAATCTATGCTGGAGCGAGCTCCGGCGTGCCGGCGGCTTGCCGGATGCCCCGGAGGCGTCAAGAATACTTGCACCCCCTCTCTGTAGCTATCATAAGACTAGATAGCCCTACCTTGCAAATAGATAAGCTGCTTTGCTTCTAAGATCAGTACCTAGTACTGCTCTATTAGTGATCATGCTGTCTCTTTGCATTCTTCTATTTCCAGCATGCTATGTGCATCTTAGCGCGGCTGGTTGCCAGAAGCAGTTACCCTTAATGAGGCCTTCTGGCTCTTATCTGGGAACCGAATGAATTCGATCCCAACCTTGTCCTTGACTTTCCATGGAGTTCCAATATAATGGGAATCCTAGGAAACTATATCCAATGATCTCGGTCATTTGGATTATCCCAGGACCAAGCCTATGGTAACCAGCCGGGCGAGATGCATGGAGCGTGTTCTCCTTTACTGTTTCATTCTCTATGCATCACACCTTCCTTAAGTTAAAATTAATGATTAATATTAACTTAATTTAAGAGCCATTCCTATGGCTCCCCCATACTCATTTTCTCTTTCTTCCACAGGAGGAGCAGATGAAGTGCGATTTCGCCTACTGTGCTGTGAAACGCTCGCAGTTTTACGGACATACGGCGTGCAGGACTCACGCCCCTTGCTCAGACAAGAAAGGGGATTGGAAGTTCTGGAATCCACTGGAATGTACGGTCTGCCAGGCCTACCTAGTTGAGGCCTTCCATAACCCTCCCTCAGCGGAGGTTAGAGACATTGCTCGTGAGAAACTGCGCAAGTGGGTGCGTGGTTTTCAGAGAAATGCTACTGGACCGTACCTGGCCACCGAAGAACTGAGGTCCCTGTTGTTCCCTAAGGCCTCCCCTGACTCAGTGGTTCCAAAGGAAGCAATCCCCACTGTCCAAATTTCAGTGGAACCTGATGTGGTCATGGCTCAGTCCATGCACGAGTGTCGTTTGGATTCCGAGGATGATGAACGGATCTCTGACGTCTCGGAAGACACGGAGAAGACGCTTATGGCTCAAGGAGCCGAAGAGGACGAAGACAAGGTGGAATACACCGAGTCGGAGATTGGAGCTACTCCCTCGTCCATCCCTCCGCCTACTCCTACACCGACGGAATTGTCCCTTCCGTCTACCTCCTCGACCCCGGATCCTTCCTCTTCCACCCAAGAACTGATCCGACTGATTAGAGCTGTCATGGACGACAGACTGAAGGAGAACCAGGAGTCCATCAGGTCTATGATTGGATCCAGAGACACGAAGAAGATCTCGGTCAAGGATCTCCCAGCTTGCTCTCATGCCAACCCGTGGAGGTATGCAGAGCATATGGTTATTGCGACCGGCAGGATCTTTGTTAGTGACAAGATCGGCACGGTCCCGTTGGAAGATGTGGAGTTCTTCCCAAGCTTCGAGGCCTACCCGGACTGTTACGTCCGACTTCGTTCCGAACCTGCCTCGAAGGAGGAGACCGAACCTAAAGAAGAGATAGTGTTCGATCTCGCAAAGGCCCAGGCTATGCTAGCCTCCGCATTTAAGAGCAGGGGCTTTACCTGCTCTAAGCTTCCTGCCTTGAGCAAGAAGCATCCTACCTATGTCGCACCTGACACTGCGATTCTTCCATTTTTGGAAAAGGCCTTAGCTGCATGCCTTAAAGCGGCGGAAGAAGGAAAACCCTGCCCTGCACTGGAGGAGTGCAGACCCTTCTCCATCGTGACACCCCCTGACACTAGGCAATGGAAAGATGTCCAACATACTTTCGTCGTGGGTAGGCTCGATCCTGACGTCGCCGGACGTCAGTTTAATGAAGACCTCCCTAAGCTCAACGATCACCTCCTTCGCCGGGAACAAGACACGAAGGAGAGGCTTGCAGCTTCGCTTTCTCATCAAGTCCAACTTGAAGTAATGGCCTGTGACACAGCAGTACCTGATCACTACATGGTACTGGCCAAATCCCACTTACTCACGGTAATGAAGGACTTGTACCATTTCATAAAGGCTCGTAGAGCCTGTCGTGAATTCGTGTTTGTCGGTGCCACCGTGAAACACGAACCCCGGAGGCTGATTTCCTCCAACATCTGGGGAAAGCACCTGTTTCCTTCTGACCTTGTCAAGGAAATAACTGACAGAGCCGCCACGGAGAATAGGAACCTTCTCCACAAGTGGGGCATGTCCAGAAAAAGGAAAACCTCTCAGGACGATGGACCTCAGCCTAAGAGGAAACCTCAGAAGCCGAAACCCCAGCAACGTCAACAACGACGTCAGTTTCCGGGACCCGCTACCTCCCAAGTGGTTGCCCAACCACAACAGACCTTTCAATTGGTCCCCCAACCGGTGTTGTCACAGTCACCGGTCTTCACCCCTGCCTTTGAGCAGCCATCCACTACCTTTCATGCCAGAGGTAGAGGCTCGTCCAGGGGTGCAAGCAGAGACGCCTCTCGTCGTCCCTCCAGAGGTAGAGGAGGAAAGGGAGCTAGCGGCCGAGGCAACAAGTCCTCGGGACACCAGAAGCAATGAAGTGCTTCCGGTGGGAGGAAGACTCCGCCAATTCCAGGATCGTTGGACCTTCGATCCTTGGGCACACAGCATCATCAAGAACGGTCTAGGCTGGAGTTGGGTGCAACCACCCCCAATCTTCCAGCGGTTCTTTCAACCATCAACCCCCATTCTGGAAGAATATGTTCTAGACCTCTTGAACAAGAAGGTGATAAGGAAGGTAAAGTCCACCAGGTTCCAAGGGAGACTGTTTTGCGTTCCCAAGAAGGACTCAGACAAGCTCAGAGTCATTCTGGACTTATCCCCCCTCAACAAGTTCATAGAGAACAACAAATTCAAGATGCTGACGCTTCAACAAATAAGGACCCTTCTGCCTCAAGGTTCCTACACGGTCTCTATAGACCTGGCGGATGCCTATTGGCACATTCCAATGAACCATCACGCTTCCTCCTACCTAGGATTTCGACTCCAAAGGAAAAGCTACGCCTTCCGGGCCATGCCATTCGGCCTCAATGTGGCCCCTCGGATCTTCACAAAGCTGGCGGATGCCATAGTACAACAGCTCCGCCTAAGAAACGTCCAGGTGATGGCCTACCTCGACGACTGGCTAGTCTGGGCTCCATCGCCCGAAGAGTGTACAAAGTCTTGCGACGAAGTTACCCAGTACCTAGAACACCTGGGATTCAAGATCAACGAGAAGAAATCTCGCCTCTCTCCGGCTCAGAAGTTTCAGTGGTTGGGAATCCACTGGAATCTTCAGTCACACCGCCTTTCCATCCCCCAGAAGAAAAGGAAGGAAATAGCAGGGTCTGTCAAGCGACTACTGAAATCCAAACGCATTTCAAGACGACAGCAGGAACGAGTTCTAGGCTCTCTACAATTCGCCTCAGTGACAAACCCAGTGCTTCGTGCACAGCTAAAGGATGCCGCGGGAGTCTGGAGACGATCGGCATCCATCGCTCGAAGAGACCTCAAGAGACGGCTTCCAAACAGACTTCGACGCCTCCTAAAGCCGTGGTCGGAAGCAATGGCCCTGAAAAGGTCCATTCCTCTCCAACACCCTCCTCCATCACTCAACATCCACACGGATGCCTCACTGGAGGGCTGGGGAGGTCACTCCCACCTGAAACAAGCTCAAGGGACCTGGTCTCCACTATTCAAGACGTTCCACATAAACATCTTGGAGGCCATGGCGGTCCTTCTTACTCTGAAGAAGCTATCCCCGCCGCCCTCGATCCACATCCGTCTAACCCTAGACAACTCGGTGGTAGTTCGTTGTCTCAATCGCCAGGGCTCAAGATCGCCCCAGATAAATCAGGTGCTTCTCCCAATCTTCCGTCTGGCGGAGAAGAAGAAGTGGCACCTGTCTGCAGTTCACCTACAAGGATTCCGCAACGTGACAGCGGATGCTCTATCTCGGACAAACCCGATAGAGTCGGAATGGTCTCTAGACGCAAGATCATTCTCCTTCATCTCCCATCAAGTCCCAGAACTTCAGATAGATCTCTTTGCAACGAGCGACAACAATCAACTTCCTCTGTACGTAGCCCCGTACGAGGACCCCAAAGCAGAAGCGGTGGACGCCATGTCACTGGACTGGAACAGATGGTCGAAGATATACCTGTTCCCTCCCACCAACCTTCTGTTGAAAGTCCTCTCCAAACTGAGAACCTTCAAAGGGACAGCGGCCCTAGTGGCTCCCAAGTGGCCCCGGAGCAACTGGTACCCCCCTGGTCCTGGAGCTGCAGCCCAAGCTGATCCCTCTCCCGGGCCCAGTTCTCTCTCAACAAGTACAGAAGTCGACTGTCTTCGCTTCATCATCGAAAATCAAGGACCTTCATCTCATGATTTTCTCTCCCTTGCCGCAAAGAAGAGGTTTGGGATCTCGAAGAAAAGTCTAGACTTCCTAGAGGAATACAAGACCGAATCCACGAGACGGCAATACGAATCATCCTGGAGGAAATGGGTCTCCTTTGTTAAAGCAAAAAATCCTAAAGAAATCACCATTGATTTCTGTATGTCCTTCTTCATTCACCTTCATGGACAAGGATTAGCAGCCAATACGATTTCAACTTGCAAATCGGCTTTGACTAGACCAATTCTATATGCTTTCCAAATTGATCTGTCCAACGACATCTTTAACAAACTGCCGAAAGCATGTGCTCGCCTACGCCCAGCACCCCCTCCGAAACCGATCTCCTGGTCACTAGACAAGGTGCTCCATTTCGCCTCCAACTTGGACAATGATTCATGCCCCCTCAAGGATCTGACTCAGAAAGTTATATTTTTATTTGCTCTCGCCTCGGGAGCTCGAGTCAGCGAAATAGTGGCATTATCAAGAGAAGAGGGACACATCCTGTTTGCTGATTCAGGAGAAGTGACCCTCTCCCCCGATCCGACGTTTCTCGCCAAAAATGAATTACCCACCAAAAGATGGGGCCCTTGGAGAATATGCCCCCTGAAGGAGGATGTCTCTCTATGTCCAGTAGAGAGTCTCAAGGTCTATCTTCGCAGAACTTCAAACTTTGGTGGAGGCCAACTCTTCAAAGGAGAAACATCGGGCAGCGACCTGTCACTGAAACAATTAAGAGCGAAAATCACCTACTTCATTCGCAGAGCGGATCCGAACAGTACACCCGCTGGTCATGATCCTAGAAAAGTGGCATCTTCTCTGAACTTCTTTCAGAGCATGGACTTCGAGAGCCTTAAGAACTTTACGGGCTGGAAGTCCTCGCGAGTTTTCTTTAAACATTATGCGAAACAAGTGCACGAAATCAAACATTTTGTGGTAGCCGCAGGTAGTGTTATGAAACCTGCACCTAACTCTGCGTAGAACAGTGAGTTACTTGGGACTCTAACTCTTCGGGTGCCTATGTTGACCCTCGAGTGATTCATAGTGATGTCTAAAAACACTTAGTGCTTTTATAACTGTTCTTATCCCAGGTGAAATGTCATAGTGTCACACAAGTGCCGCATGCCTTGAGCATGATGTGTTATTTAAAGACTTGCGTTCCTCGAGAACGAGTACCTACTAATCCTGAAATTCCCTTTCAGATTCAAGAGCAAGCCTTTATTTCTATGTACATTATTATTACTGTAAATGAACTTTACTTTTGCTGTAAATTATTTAATTTCTGCATTGTGAAATAAAATTTCTATTTTATTACTTGTGCGTCTCTTTCAGCTCCTACTTACTATGAAATACATACTGTCATAGTTTTATTTATTCCTCCTTTCTTATGGTCATGAAGAATTTAAGATGTCTATTCCTAAATTATATTCACCTTGTCTCAGTAAGGTTCCTACACGAATACTTACTTCTGATAATCAGGAGATGAACCCTACACACAGTGCCCAACCACCACTGGCCTACTTCAGAATGTTCCTATACAAATATCAAACATTCTGCTTCATCTCTAAGCTCTTAAAAGCTCTTCTGTCAAGATGAATAGCCCTTCAATACCACTTTGACGTCGGCATAGCCCATGGGAACTTCCTACCAATGGGGGGCAGGATACTTCGTTCCTATGGTTCTTACCTAAGATTACTTTGCTGTTTTGTCAATGCCTAGGCACTTAACTCTGGGGGAAAATCTACCACGATACATTGATTCTCTGGTACTCTTCCATCAGGACGCCATGGCTTGAGCCCAAAAAACGGATTTTGAGCGAAGCGAAAAATCTATTTTTGGGTGAGATAGCCATGGCGTCCTGATGGACCCTCCCTACTACTTCGTTCAGTTTGTTCCCACCCTACACAATTGTATCATGGTGATGGGCAGCAACTGGCGCCAGGATAAAGACGCGCGTGACGTCATTAGAGCAATGGCGTCCGTTTGTTTACGTCTCGAGTATCAGTAGTAGCCACGAGTGAGATTAGCTGTGGAACGGCTCCCAGCTATTCTCAGCCCTTACACACCGAAGCGTTAACTCTGTTCGGGGTGGAGATAGCTATGTGGCACGACCAGACATGCGTGTCCCCTGTTGTATTACGATGTCTTAAAGGGAAACCTTTGAGATACTCGCTCCAGAAGTTAGAATTCTGTGATAACCTGTGGTTAAATTCTCTGGGAATATCTTAGTAGTCTTATACCCAAGGAAGCTACCAAACAGGAACCTTCCATCAGGACGCCATGGCTATCTCACCCAAAAATAGATTTTTCGCTTCGCTCAAAATCCGTTTATTATTAGCTAAGCTACAGCCCTGGTTGGAAAAGTAAGATGCTATAAGCCCAAGGGCTCCAACAGGAAAAAGTATCCCATTGAGGAAAGGAAATAAGGAAATAAATAAATGATATACGAAGTAAAGAAAATGTAAATAAAACATTTTAAAAACATCAACAACATTAAAAGAGATATTTCACTTATAAACTATAAAAAGACTCATGTCAGCCTGTTCAACATAAAAACATTTGCTGCGAGTTTGAACTTTTGAAGTTGTACTGATTCAACTACCCGATTAGGAATATCATTCCACGACTTGATCACTGCTGGAATAGAACTTCTAGAGTACTGTGTAGTATTGAGCCTCACGATGGAGAGGCCTGACTATTAGAATTAACTGTATACCTAGTATTACGAACAGGATGGAACTGTCCGGGAAGATCTGAATGTAAAGGAGGGTCAGAAATATGAAAAATCTTATGCACCATACATAAAGAACTAATAGAACGTCGGTGCCAAAGATTGATATGTAGATCAGGATTAGGACATTTACTAGACCATAAATTCCTGTCCAACCAATTAACATGTGAATCAGCAGCTGAAGACCAGACAGGAGAACAATACTCGAAACAAGGTAAAATGAAATAATTAAATCGCTTCTTCAGAATAGATTGATCACCAAAAATCTTGAAAGACTTTCTCAATAAGCCACTTTTTTTGTGCAGTTGGAGAAGACACAGACCTAGTGTGTTTCTCATACCTAAAATTTTGAAAGAGTCATACAAAGTTAAAAAAAAAAAACATTATGCATGATGAGATCCGGATGTTGAGGAGCCACCGTCCTTGACCTACTTACAACCATACTTCGAGTTTTGTTAGGATTCAACTTCATACCCCATAATTTGAACCGTGCACTAATTTTAGCTAGATCTCTATTAAGGGATTCAGCAACCCCAGATCTACATTTAGGAGATGGAATTGATGCAAAGAGAGCAACATCATCTGCATATGCAACAAGCTTGTTTTCTAGGCCAAAGCCAATAGCATGTGTATATAGTATGAAAAGTGTTAGGCCAAGAACACTACACTGAGAAACACCAGATATCACATTCCTATACTCACTATGGTGCCCATCAACAACAACTCTTTGCGATATATTACTTAAAAATTCAATAATGATGCTAAGAAACGACCCACCCACTCCCAACTGTTTGAATTTAAAAACAAGGGCCTCATGATTAACACGGTCAAAGGTAGCACTAAAATCAAGGGCAATCATGCGAACATCCTGACAACAATCAAGGGATTTCTGTACGGCATTGGAGATTGTAAAAAGGGCATCACATGCTCCAAGACCTTTATGAAATCCAAATTGCAAACTAGGGAACATATGACTACCTTCAGCAAATGTATTAAAGCGTTTTGCCAAAACCCGTCCAAAAACTTTAGATAGTATGGGAGTTATGGAAATTGGGCGGTAATCAGTTGGACTTGAGCTACCACAAACACATTTACATAGTGGAGTAACATTACCAATTCTCTAAGTGCTAAAAGTTCCTCTTCTTGCTAACTTGCGCAAAATTACAGATAACTATGGAGCTAAGGAATCTGCAGTTTTTATAAAAAAACAAGGAAGAATACCATTTGGATACACCAAAGAGTGCAGACTTAAGGGTAGCCAACCACTTATGCTCCTGGATTGTACCAGAAAGGGTTTCTTTTATGGTTAAATTGTATTTCTTTTCAGTTGAGACATAAACTCTCTGAGCAAAAGCTCTAAGCTTCCAAAGATGATAGGCCTCCTGCTTCTCCAAATAAGCACATCTACAATCATCAGTGAACCTTGGTTCGTCCTTCACTTGGTACCT
>NC_090733.1:151213228-151214567 GCF_036898095.1 Palaemon carinicauda
ATTTTTATATTTCATTAATTTATATTTCGTTTCTATTGTATTTCCTTCTAATTTTCGTATTTCCATTCCATTATTTTATGTTTCATTTTTATTCTATTTCCATATATATATTTTTTTTATTTGCATTTCATTCATTTATATTTCAATTTTATTCTATTTCCATAAAATTTTCATATTTTCATTTCATTAATTCATATTTCCTTCTTTTATTCTACTTCCATCTAATTTTCATATTTCCATTCCATTAATTTATATTTCGTTTCTATTATATTTCCATCTGATTTTCGTATTTCCATTTCATTAATTTAGATTTCGTTTTTATTCTATTTCCATCTAATTTTCATTTTGCATTTCATTAATTTATATTTATTTGATTTGCTACATTATTTATTAATAGAATTCTTGTATCTGAAGTGAATCGCACTTACGGGAGGAAAATCAAATTTTCATTAACCTTGAGAAGATAAGATTAAGAATAATGTTACATCTTCAAATGTTATTTTGAAAGCAAGAAGATTATAATTTCACCTTCCTTTATGTGCAAATGCGATTTTCAACATCGGCCTTTTAGATTTAGAAACAATTTTCTTTCTCAAGGATTCAATCTAGAGATTTAAGTCCATAATCTTGATGGTTTCTTTTAATCGTCGCTGTGTAAAGATTCATTTTATAATTAATTTTTTTTTATTGTGTGAGAAAGATCACCTTCATTATTATCAAAATTATGTTGATAAAATGTAAAAAGGGGTTAGATATATGTGAATTGATTCTTGCAATTCTTGTAACTTTAGGATTTTTTATTGTTTAATTTATGAAATAGTTACATTTTACAATAGTTCCAATATACTATTAACTTTTTTTGACATTATCCATCTTGGCCAGGATATTGCATTAAATAAGAAAACATATTATTCCTGTTATATGTCGAGTTCATATTCTCCCTCGCAAAACTAGAATATCGATAACTATGCCTTGCGTGATTTTTGATGAGAAAAAACTTTTTTTTATATATATATATTAAATGATAGACATTCTTACCATTAATTAATTTAATAGTGATGTAACTTAGAATTGTTTTATTTTCTTTCCCCCCAAAAATTTATTTTAATTATTTTTCTGGTTATGATCATTAACTGTAAATTCCCCAGTTTTTCAAATGTCATCTTAAAAATAATTATTTTTTCTGAAAATGAGTTTCTCCATGTTGTGAGCGGGGGTTGGAGGGGGGGGGGGGGCCGTTGTGTTGAAGGGGGGGAGTAGGCAAGAGGGGATTTAGTTTAATGATCATAGTCCTTATTATGGACGTCGAAAATCACAAATTATTTGTACTGCTTTAATT
>NC_090733.1:151215067-151220067 GCF_036898095.1 Palaemon carinicauda
ATATGCATACAAGGGACCTAATAACGTGACAATCACAAACAAGGAAGCAATTAAAGACCTTGGTGTAATGTCAAATAGGAATATGTTATGCAACGACCAAATAGCAACACTGTTGGCTAAATGTAAAGCAAAAATAGGAATGTTATTCAGACACTTTAAAACAAGAAAAGCTGAACACATTTATGCTTTACAAAACTTATGTACGTAGTACACTCGAGTACTGCGATGTGATATGGTACCCACACTACCAAAAGGATATTGCGCAAATAGAGAGTGTACAAAGGTCCTATACTGCTAGAATAGAAGAAGTTAAGGACCTTGACTATTGGGAAAGACTGCAATTTTTAAAACTATACAGTCTAGAAAAGGAGAAGAGAACGCTACATGATAATACAAGCATGGAAGCAAATAGAAGGAATTACTGAAAACATCATGGAGCTAAAATATCAGAAAGAGCAAGCTGAGGTAGATTAATAGTGACTATTTAATGTGCTGCCAGCTCATCTAAGAAACATATCAGGAGTGAGCGTAGATGTGTTTAAGAATAAGCTCGATAAATACCTAAGATGCATCCCAGACCATCCAAGACTGGAAGATGCAAAATACACCGGAAGATGCATTAGCAACTCTCTGGTGGATATACGAGGTGCCTCACACTGAGGGACCTGGGGGAACCTAAACATAAAATAAGGCAATAAGGTAAGGCTCTCTCTTGCTCGCTATCGGCCTTGCAATGCCTAGTTCCTTTTAAGTTCTCTCTCTCTCTCTCTCTCTCTCTCTCTCTCTCTCTCTCTCTCTCTCTCTCTCTCTCTCTCTGCCTTGCAATGTCTAGTTCCTTTTAAGTCTCTCTCTCTCTCTCTCTCTCTCTCTCTCTCTCTCTCTCTCTCTCTCTCTCTCTCTCTCTCGGCCCTTGCAATGTCTAGTTCCTTTTAAGTCTCTCTCTCTCTCTCTCTCTCTCTCTCTCTCTCTCTCTCTCTCTCTCTCTCTCTCTGTCATGCATATTGAATGTTAAAAATCCTGTATTATGCATTCCATATAACCGTTGAAGCCGGAATTTTAATGCGAAAGACCGCGTTCCATCATAAGAGATTTACGAAAATTCTCTCTTGCATCCAATAATATTCTTCTTTATTCAAAGATAAGACGTGAAATCAATATTAATATTAGTAACCAATATGGATACTATTTGGATTTTATTACGCTTAATTATTTTATGGATATATGTTAGTAAGGAAAGAGAAATTTTAAAGTCAGATTTTCGGGTCTAAAGGTCGCTCCTGAATGGCAGAGGCAGGGACAGGATACTGACCACACCCACACACACACACACACACACACACACACACACACACACACACATATATATATATATAATATATATATATATATATATATATATATATGATCAGCGCCCAAGGTCCGTTTTCTTTCAAGCTAGGACTAGTGATGAACATCAAATGGCTATTGATGTTCCAGCCGGTAGACCTATAGGCACCCCAAACCACCCATTCTTACCTCACTAGGGTGTGAACTTACAGACACTATAAGAAACTATCGAGCTTAACTGGTACTCGAACGCGTGCGTAACATATTGGCAGACAATGACGTTTCCAATAGGCTACTTTAAAAAGTGAATAATTTTAATATTTTAAAGATACAAACACTTGTATGGGTGAACTTTAATTTCATTTCGATCATTTCAAATTCAAGAACAAATTTTGTCAAGTTTTTGTAATTGAAACGTTATTAGTGACTATGATTTTTTTTTAATGAGTTGTGCACATCTAATGCATTATAAAAGCAGGGAGATTTGTATTTGGCTCTTCTATTAAGTGAGGCTAAGTGACTTGACCAATTATTCAATGTCCTTGACAGCTGAAAAACATATATTAATATTAGATTTATTCACATTGTTCTGATTGCAGAGATTTTTTTTTTTTTTTTTTTGTACGGTTCTCTTATATAATTATGTACCATAGTATACCTTACCATTAGCGGACGATGCAAATATACAGTACTAACTTATAGCAATGGAACACCATTAAGCACTATCACAACCTAACATTATAATGGAATTTCTTTTCAACTAATAAACGAGATGTCTTGTCCTCCTGTGCTGGAATATCTTCCTTACCCCTTTCCCTCTCTCTCTCATAGATGTATGACAAGATTAGATATGGAATTTAATATTTTTGGTTTTTATTTTATTTTTAAATAATGCAATTTTTTTTATCTTTTTCATTCCCCTCGCCTTCTACCCATTTCTTTATTTTAGTAATGCAAATATCAGATCTTCTTAACCCCCCTCCACCAACACCCTTTCAACCCTTCCCACCCTTTCAACCATTCCCACCCTTTCTTGTAGGCAGGCAGTTAATTCTAATTGCCAGGCCTTCTCCATCATGAGGCTCAATACTACACCAGTATTCTAGAAGTTTTATTCCAGCTGTTACCAAGTTGTGGAATGATCTTCATAATCGGGTAGTTGAATCAGTAGAACTTCCAAAAGTTCAAAGTTGCAGCAAATGTTTTTTATGTTGACCAGGCTGACATGAGACTTTTTTTATAGTTTATATATGACATATCTGTTTTTGACGTTGCTAATAGTTTATATAGGACATATCTGTTTTGACGTTATTACTGTTTTTAGAATGATTTATTGTTAATTTTTTCTCATGATTTATTTATTCCTTATTTACTTTCCTCACTGGGCTATTTTTCCCTATTGGAGCCCTTGGGCTTAGAGCATCTTGCTTTTCCAACCAGGGTTGTAGCTTGGCTAGTAATAATAATAATAATAATATCTATAGTCCATTTCTTTTAGCGAGTCATATTTGCACCGACTCGCAACGGTGGCCTTTTAGCTCGGAAAGTTTCCTGATCGCTGATTGGTTGGACAAGATAATTCTATCCAATCAGCGACCAGGAAACTTTTCCGAGCTAAAAGGGCACCGTTGCGAGTCTGTGCAAATATGACTCGCTAAAAGAATATTCCCATTTACGTAACATATCATGAACGATTTAGACAGCTCATTCCCGTGAGTGTTTTGCTGAGCAAACAGAACGGCCAATAGGCGGTGTTATTGGGTACCAAATTGCTTCTAATATGTCACTGTACCTCAATAATTACTTGTGTAGGGAGTTGCTAAGGGGAGCGTATGGTATTTTAGCTACAGCTGTAATTGAGTCGATTACCTTCATCCAAAAGGTGAAATCGTCTTGTTTACTTATGTAAGACAGTTATTGGTATCTGTTGATAGAATACTCACACAAAATAGAGAGGCCTTAGTTCCCTGACTTGCTCTTGTAATGTACGTATGTATATCTTCACGTGTTTGTGCATATATATATATATATATATATATATATATATATATATATATATATATATATATATATATATATAATGCGTGTATGTGTGTGTATATATGTATGCATTTATCCATATATTTCCCTTTCCAATTTTTATGATAAGGGATTTTTCAGTATATATATATATATATATATATATATATATATATATATATATATATATATAATGTGTGTATGTGTGTATATATGTATGCATTTATCCATATATTTCCCTTTCCAATTTTTATGATAAAGGATATTTCAACTATAAAATATATATTATTTTTCCTGTAGCTTATGAAATATAATTGATTTTTAATGGATTGATTGTTCTTCGAACTAAATCCCAATATTTAACTAACATAAATCAGTATTGTGAGGTGAAACAGCTTTCGTGACAGTGCATTTGGAAGAGTAGCCATTGCCTTTAATGGAAATAACATTAGAGAAAAAAATTCCTAAAGGCATTAGTAATTCACAGCCAAAGTCCAACAAACTTCTCTTTGAGATCGAGGACTGAGAATCGAGCACCGCCAAGATGGATCGATCAATTTGCCGGGATCTAACTGACAAGCCCACCAGAATTCCTTCTTGAGCCTACTGCGGTAAGAAGGCGCATCCCCAAGCTAGAGTAATAGAAACACATTTCCAAATAATCCACCTCCTTTCACTTTAGGGTTGTGGCTGCCGATTGGAAACATTCCTGACTGGCTCAAGCTCGATAGTTTTTGTAGTGTCTGTAACCTCGCCATCCTTGTGAACTAAGGAAGGGGATTTTGGGGGAGCCCATAGCTAAGGATGGGGAGATATAGGTCTATCTCCTGAGTCATCATCAGCCATTGCGTGGCATTCCCTATTCCAAGTTTGTGTGGAAAGGGGGGTTTGGGCGCTGTATATGTATATATGGTCAGTCGCTAGGGCACTGTCATGCTAGCTAGGGCATTATGACTCTCTCGCCTCAGCTATTCATAAGTTCTTGCCTCTGCCATTCATTTTCGGACTTTAAACCTTAAACCTTGAGAAAGGACGCCAAGATAAAACTGGCACCAACCGTCCTCGAAGAACTTGCGGGAGAATCGAGGAGTTAGAAAAGCATATTAATTAATAACATATTTTACTTTTTTAATCTCTAAAGGATTTTAGAACTCATGAAATATTTTTCTTTTCTATGTCTCGTAGCTTTTAGAAATATCCTTGAATTGTTAAATTAACTGATCTGACTTCGAACTGGTTCTCTTTATATGCATAAGGATTGCAAAACTAACTCGAATCAGTTGTCACCTTATAAATCCAGTTCTGGCGAACTAACTACTGTGACGAAATTAATTAAATCTATGAAAATACCAAAATATTAAGGTTCTTGCAGCAAATGAGATATTGATATAAGTGTATGGTAAAGAACTTCTGGTATCAATTATTTTCAGACAAGACTTTCCCAGTTTTCTGGAATAGATGAAATATGTTAGTGTTGCGCCATTGACACAACTTTTTTCTGACAGCTGTTTCAGCTATTAAGTAGCGCCTTTCGGCAGGGTATCTCTACGCTGATTTCTTTGTAGAAATTGCGTGACGGAAGCCAGAGACACCTGTCGGCAAAAGTATGGCTAACAAATTTTATCTTTTCCTTCAGAATTCTAGCTCCGAGGTTA
>NC_090733.1:151225067-151230067 GCF_036898095.1 Palaemon carinicauda
TGTGTTTTCACCTATGTTGTTTAGACTCCTCATGGATTTTTTAATGCGTAAAACAGTTGATGGTGGAGAAGAATTGGACTGGATTAGTGGTAGGAATTTAGTAGACATAGAGTATGCTGATGATGCTGCCCTGTGCAGAACACCACAGGATATGCAACACTTGCTTACCAGAATGCATGAAATATCACACGAGGTTGGGCTGATGATAAATAGAAGAAAGACAGAGATGATGAGAACAGAGTATGCAATGGAAGATGAAATATCATTGGAAGAGAGAGAATTAATGAGGTGGAATCATTAAAGTATCTAGGAACTATGATCTCCAATACAGTCTTTAGAATTAAATTTTAGTGAAAGATTAAAAAAAAAACCAATCAGACAATGGCAAAATATGTATGTATGTATTTATGTATGTATGTACTGTATGTGTAGGTGCTTGTATGTAAGTTTATCATACGGTAAAAATATCCATAGTATAGTCTTGACTATATTTTGACGGTGAAATAGAGTATTTATAAAAAAAAAAAGGGTTTCAAACAAAAAAGCGTTCCAAAAAATAACCCTGGAAAAAACTTTTAGCTCATCCGTTTAGCTCTACTAATCACACGCACCTAATTAAGCAAGCACATGTAGACTCCTATTTAAACCCCTTTTGATGTATTCAGGCCACTTTTTTTGACTTCCTCAATTACCCTACGGGGCAGTTCCTTCACACCAACGAGATAAGTACACGCCTTCCCCTTGACAGGACTCGTCCTCTCCCAGCTGATAAGCGACCCGTTACCTTATCACCTCGGCGTCAACTTCCGTCTCTCATCGCTATTTCCTCTTCCTCCTCATACCTTTTCTCTTTGTCCTCCAGTCACTTTACTCACCGAAAATGCAGGCGGATGTCCGTTATCTGTCGGGCGGTCTGATAAGCTCCCAGACATCTGACCCAGATGCATTTATTGATCTTTTGCTTAATGTGTGTTTTTGGAAAGTGTCGGGGAAGAGAGGGGAATAAGTCTGATGTCATGCGGGAGAGTTTTACTAGTGTTTTCTGGTAGTAAGTTTTATTTGACACACACAAAAAAAAAAAAAACTTTCCGGTAAAACTACTGGACCGATTTACTTGAAGTTTTTAGGAGAGGTGCTCTATCACTCTCAATATTATTATTATTATTATTATTATTATTATTAGCCAAGCTACAACCCTGGTTGGAAAAGCAAGATGCTATAAGCCCAAGGGCTCCAACAAGGAAAAATAGCCCAGTTAGGAAAGGAAAAAAGGAAATAAATGAATGATGAGAAATATTAACAATATATCATTCTAAAAACAGTAACATTAGGTCAAGGTTCCAGTGACCCGAAAGGTCAGAGTTAATTTATGACTATACTATTGTCAAATACTATCAGATTTGCGCATACGAATACCAAAATCTTCATTTTCCGGTACTGAAAATAAAGTTATTTATATCAAAATAGTGAAAATGGTTAGTATTGAAGACTGAAAGGTTCAGAGTTCAAGGGGGTCAAATTTTTAAGGTCACCGAATTTCAAAGGCTCGTAATTCGAATGAGTTCAGATACACATAAGGTTAATGCTATTGGAAGAGAGAAAACCACATATGGCCTTTAAAATGACACCATAACCTTTTGACCTTCTATGACCTTGAAAGTTCAAATTCAACATCACCCGATTTCAAAAAGTTTAGATTCACACTCGTTTAGTATTGTTGACGAATACTGCAGCTTTACAAAAACATTTAGAGCAATGTTAGTGTTGCTAAGGTTCACGTGCTGGGGACGGGATTTTTAGTCTCTGACACCTCTTTTTTTTTGAGTAAAGGACAGTTATTAAGTAACTAGAAATCTCTCTCTCTCTCTCTCTCTCTCTCTCTCTCTCTCTCTCTCTCCTCTCTCTCTCTCTCTCTCTCAAAGAGCAAATGGAGTCTCCGCGGATGGACTAACAATGCCTTTTTTTTTAAGTAAAGGACAGTTATTAAGTAACCAGAAACCTCTCTCTCTCTCTCTCTCTCTCTCTCTCTCTCTCTCTCTCTCTCTCTCTCTCTCTCTCTCTCTCTCTTCTCTCTCTGACTGAAAGAGCAACTGGAGTCTCCGCGGATGGACTAAACAGTCATTGAGACATCCAAAATCCTTGTTACTCCTTGTAGTTCTCGTGACCTGAGCTACATTTAAACCAGTATATTATCACAATAAATCCAGGAGTAAAGTGAATCATAGCTTTCAAAATCGAAAATGAAATTGTAAATACGATTAGTCAGAGGAAATCATATAGACCTACGCCTTCTTTTCCCCGAACTCTCAAATCAGATGATTTGACGTGAGGAGACCTGAAGTATTTCACTTATGAGAAAAATTGGTTGTGGCATTCTGTCGGCTTTGGAGTGCAACGCCGAAAATAATTTTCGTTAAGGGGGGAGAGAGAGAGAGAGAGAGAGAGAGAGAGAGAGAGAGAGAGAGAGATAAGAATAATGTTGTCTTTTAAATGTGGGATGCGTGAAATGAAAGGGATACGATAGCATTGTTTGTTTTTACGTGTGAAAGACATAAGAATTTTTAGATAAGACTTTCAAAGAGTGATGATGAATACACTTGTGATAGCATTGTGCATGTGAGAGAGAGAGAGAGAGAGAGAGAGAGAGAGAGAGAGAGAGAGAGAGAGAGAGAGAGAGAGAGAGAGAGAGAGAGAGATAGTTATCATTCGCTGAATAGATCAAGATAAACAGTCGTCATTGTTTAATCCACCAGTTAAACATGCTAATATAAAAAAAAATCATAACGCTGTGGGGAAAAAATCACGATTTAATTTTTTCTATAATAGTTAAGTGGAGTGGAAATGGGTGATTAAACATCTATGTGCCTCACAAATTTTTAAGAATATAATAAGTGGAAATTATTATTATTATTATTATTATTATTATTATTATTATTATTATTATTATTATTATTATTATCATTATTATTTCCATAGGTTTCTAAATGATGGAGTAGACATTTATCACTCATGGTATGTTATTTGTAGCATATTGTTTAAATTTCATGGCAGGTTGATAATGATCTATATCCATATAAGCCATTTCTATAATTTTATTTGCTTATTTACAGAAAAATATCGTTGCAAACCTATAAATGATAATCCAGGGAAAACCAAATAGTTGGCTTAACCTAGCTAGAAGGGACACACTTTTCGTTATTTGTTAATAGACTTTGGGTGAAACTCAAGCATTTAGTGGAAATTTATTTATATTGGTATATGTTTAGGGAATTCCTGTCCAAGGTCTGCTGTCCTATTACAGGCAATTTCAATTAAATGAGGTAGTTATGTCATTTACGATTTAAAAAAAAAAAAAGAAGAAGAATACAATAGCTGAGAATGTTCACATGTGCAACTATACACAACTGTTTTGATAAAAAAAAAATCATTACCATCTTATAAAGCTACATTTATTATATATCATCGCGTAAATATTACAAAATAATTAAGGAATTATGATGTTTATAAACGGGATTTCTTAAAATTTGGGTGACACCTGACACCCAGAATCAATATAAATATATAATTAGTATGAAGGAACTACAGAATAAGGAAACCTGTTGTGTATGCCTCAGAACTTCATCAGAGATATGTCTGGACTACAGTTCCGTATTCCAGCATGCTTTACTAGATCACTTACCTATCGCTTTATAACGAGTAATTCTTTCATGCTTAGGAAGTGGAGATCTATTATTCTATTTATTTCGTTATATTTCTCATAAATAAATTTCTGCATTCATCTGGCCAAGAACAAAGGGAGTCTTCGTGGATGGACTAAAAAGTATTTGAGACATCCTAAATCCTTGTAACTCGTTGTAACACTCTCTCTCTCTCTCTCTCTCTCTCTCTCTCTCTCTCTCTCTCTCTCTCTCTCTCTCTCTCTCTCTCTGTCAAGAAAGATTCTGGGTCTATTTACATGGTTTGAGTGACATGATGAGTAATATGTGTACTTTTAACAATGAGAAGTTTAAAGCTTTACTGGAAATCTTTTCCTTCTATCAACTCCTTTTAACGTCACAATATCTAAGGTCAATGAATTAGATAACTTGTGATCCTCCACGACAGAAATCGATTCCTATTCTTCTTACTATGCAACAAATAGGCTTGCAATGTTTCTGTTTGATAGTACATGTACAGAAGTACTGTTTACTTTCATTGTCATGAAGGGGTGCTGTACATTTCATTTGTTATCTACCGTGGACTTGGTAATACCGTTTAAAGGTTTGAAGGCTGCTCATGAAGGGCACAGGCAAGGGATATGGTCATTGCCCTATCAAGAAGGGCAATGCCCTACAGACTGACCATATTAATTATGATCAGCGCCCAAGCCCCCTCTCCACCCAAGCTAGGACCAAGGAGGGTAGACAATGGCTGATGATGACCCAGGAGGTAAACCTTTAGGTTCCCAAACCCCCTATCCTTAGCTCACAAGGACGGGGAGGTTGCCGCGACCAAAGGAACTAACGAGTTTGAGCGGGACTCGAACCCCAGTCTGGCAACCACCAGGCAAGGACACTACCGCCAGGCCACCACAACCCTTCCTTCTATTATCTTCTTTTGACCCACAAGAACACTGTTCTGTTCTACTGTCATCCATGTATACCGTGTTTTTTTTTTTTTTTTTTTTTTTTTTTTTTTATCGTGAGAAAACGAAAATTCGGAGGCGACTATAACCGTGCCAAGAGATCAAATGACATCTTTTATTAACGAAATATAATTGATTTTGTTCCTCTTTTACTTTGGAACTTCGCACGTCCATGTGAGCAACAATAGTGTCTTAAATATTTCGAAAAAGATTTTGGATGTTTTTTAAGATTTTAATTGCGCTTCCAGTTACGGAAATCTAAACTTGGGTTTTAGAGTTACTGTAATGCTTGAAGGTAAAAGGCCATTACTCGACAACTTCAAATTGAAGTATTTGTCTATTTCTATTTTCTTTGTTCTTGATGCTAATTGTCACC
>NC_090733.1:151235067-151242567 GCF_036898095.1 Palaemon carinicauda
TGTCAGGTGCCCTTCTGGGTGGTCGTAGTGTCGTCACGGAGAGTCGGGAGATGAGGAGTCTGTGGTCCGTCCAGCAGTCGTCCGCTCCGGGCATGGATCGGGTGATGCGGACGTCTCCTCGGTCTCTGGCTCTGGTCAGGACGTAGTCCAGGGTGTGCCAGTGTTTAGACCGTGGGTGTCTCCATGTGGTCTTTTGTCGCTTTGGTAACTGGAAGATGGTGTTGGTTACCACAAGTTGGTGTTCTGCACACAGACCCAGTAGGAGTTGGCCATTGGCGTTGCAATTTCCAATGCCATGGCGGCCGATGATTCCCTCCCACAGGCGATGGTCTTTGCCTACTCGGGCATTAAAGTCGCCAAGCACAACGAGCTTGTCATTGGCGGGCACTGCCTGGATGGTGCGGTCAAGCTGGGTGTAGAAGGCAGCTTTGTTATCATCGGTTGAGGTCATAGTCGGGGCGTAGACAGAGATCAGGGTGAGGTGTCTGTCCCGCGTGATGGGGATGCGGACAGTCATCAGGCGCTCACTGATGGCCTTGGGAGCGAGGTTGTGCTGCTGCACTAGCTGGGAACGGATGGCGAAGCCGACACCGTGGATGCGAGGCTCCTCTAGGGCCTTGCCTTTCCAGAAGATGGTGTAGCCTGTTCCAGCTTCCCTGATGTTTCCCTCTTCGGGTAGTCTGGTCTCGCTAAGAGCCGCCACATCAACATTGAAGCGGGCTAACTCCTTGCAGACGAGGGCTGTACGTTGTTCCGGGTGGTTGGTGTTCGTCACATCTTAGAGGGTGCGGATGTTCCACGCACCTAAGGTTAATTTTTTTTTCTTGTTGTTTCGACCGCATTAGTGGGATGTCCGCCAGCCGCGGTGAGCTGACCAGACGGGTTTGCCGTGTCCGATGTTTACCCCACCTTTTCTAGGGGCCTCCCCATGTGGGGTGGGCTGCGGTGTCCTCAATAGGCCAGCCCAGTCACGGGTCCAGCTGCCGAACTCTGGTGTCACGGCACCGTCACCAGAGAGCTACTGAATCTTGGACTCGCCGCCTGAGTGCAGTCGTGGGCTAAGGGCTTCCAGCTATCCAGGCCTGCCCCCTTCACCCACGGTGCTGTCGCCTCAGGACTTGCTGGTGGTGATGATGATGGTGAGAAAGAGATGAAGAAGGGTGGAGGAAACGACAGAATGCCAGTAGCTCGGTATATTGTTTTGGGTGGTCGTGGCTTTGCAACGGCCACGCACACACACTTGGCCCACATCGTTTTCACCGCGGCTCAAGACATATGAGACAGGCGGCTTCTCCGATGTTGGTTGCATCGGGCTGCCGGGTTCTTGTTATGTCAAGGCCCGCCTTGTTGCCTGCCCGACAGGCTTTGCCCTCTTCCGCCGTCTCTGGGAAGCTCCGCCGTTGGGGTCTTGTTTGGTTTGATTTTGGAGTTTTCCTTCTCCTAGCCTTTGCCTATCTTAAAATAAAGGAGAAGGCCTATAGGGGTCCAGTCTTGGTCTGGTCTCTCAGAACTGGCCTTAGCGGTATGGTTGAGCCTGCCAGGGTGGATAAACTACCCCACCGCCATTGCCCAGCCCATCATTGGGACACTCAAGCCCCTCTACTGCAGCAAAGTGCTGGACCATCAGGTGTGAACATATGAAATAGCAAACTAACACCAAAACAGAGGGTGACCTTAAACTGGATTCTAAGATACACTAATGCACCATGAAAGTCAAACCTATTACAAATATGGTACAGAACTCAAAGTCAATATTTGCAAGAAACCAAATTTACTATTGGTGTCAACAACATTACACATCTGTAATGTGGTACAAGTCTAAAACCTTCAACCATATTCTATCACAAAGAACCCTGTGATAGGTAAAGACTTGCTATCCTTGCAACAGGAAAATAAAGAGCAAAGAGTCAGCATATAGTATGAATAAACTTCATGAATTACTTCCTTAAGTGTCCAAGTACCTCTGAAGCAGGAGTCACCATCATTATACTCATTTGTCTCAAAGAAAACACCTTCTATCCACCACAATACTTAATCAGAACTGGGATGGACTAAAAAACCAAAATAACCTGTTTTGCCCAATCCATATATCTTCTTTCTGGCTACTGGGTAATAACCAGGACAAGACTTATAACATTTGTACTGCTACCACTTTTGCCAATCTTCAAAACGAAAGATTTCATACATACTAAGATAGACCAGTTGATATAGAGTACTGTACATAATACAGACACGAATACTATCCAAACTGTATATATGTATATATATATTTATGACGGGAATGCAAATTTCATCATGGACAAAATTCAGTGCAGAATTTCTGACGGATTTATCTCGAACTCTGGTGCCCTCGTTTTTGGTATCCGCTGAAATTAAACGTCTGATAGGTGTAACTGTATGCAGTATTAATGTATGGAATGTGATTATTTAATCAATTCTGGGAAAGCTTAAACAATTACGTTTCGTATGTTTGTATGGCTCTAGGGGTAATTGAAAGTGTATTATTTATTGGTGGAAGTAAATAGACTTTAATATCGGCTTTGAATATTATATGAGATATGGTTGTCTAGTGTATGCTTATACAGTTGGGTCTCCTATACAAAACTGTATTATTCTCGTTACTATGGATTTTGACGTTAGTAAAAGTAGAGCTTTTTTAATTTTGAATGAAAGGGACTTTATTCCTATATACTCAGGGACTACTTACGCCTAAAATTTTGTAGTTAAAACACAGTAGACAGAACGCTTTCATTGGTCTAAAAAATTGTAGGGGAAATGTAAAGAACTTCAATAAGCACATATGTAACTGAAGTAACATTAGGTTCCTGTAATGACACAGAGTAGTTCATATTAATATTACTGATATGATAAGGATTTGAGTGTTGAGTTTACGCCCTGGCAGGGTGCGCTTGAAGATCTCGTCCCAAAACAGGCACAGGATATTGGTATTTAAATGCATCTCTGGAGACGGGTAAAGCTCCTAACTAGATAATGAGTTATTATTATTATTATTATTATTATTATTATTATTATTATTATTATTATTATTATTATTATTATTAGCCAAGCTACAACCCTAGTTGGAAAAGCAAGATGCTATAAACCCAAGGGCTCCAATAGGGAAAAGTAGCCCCCCAGTGAGGAAAGGAAATATGAAAATGAATAAATAATGAGAACAAATTAACAATAAATCGTTCTAAAAACTGTAACGAAGTCAAAACAGATGTGTCGTTTATAAACTATTAACAACGCCAAAACAGATATGTCATATATAAACTATAAAAAGACTCATGTCAGCCTGGTCAACATAAAAACATTTGCTGCAACTTTGAACTTTTGAAGTTCTACTGATTCAACTAACCGATTAGGAAGATCATTCCACAGCTTGGTCACAGCAGGAATAAAATTTAGAGAATACTGTGTAGTATTGAGCCTCATGATGGAGAAGGCCTGGCTATTGGAATTAACTGCCTGTCTAGTATAAGGCACTTTAATTCTATAGTCACGGTTGCATAAGTAACATTAGCGTTTAGATAAAGAATATTACAGTAAAGGTTTAAAGGCCGGTTATGAATGGCTGGTGCAAGGGACAGTGACATTGCCCTATTGAGCAGAACAATGCCCTAGAGAATGACCACATACACATATGATCAGCGTCCATGCCCCCTCTCCACCCAAGCTAGGACCAAGGAGGGCCAGGCCAATGGCTGCTGATGACTCGGCAGATAGATCTATAAGCTCTCCTAAATTCCCATCCTTAGCTCGCAAGGATGGAAAGGTTGGAACGACCAAAGAAACTAACTAGTTTGAGCGGGTCTCGAACTCCAGTCTGGCGTTCACTAGTCAGGGACGTTAACACATCGGCCACTATTGTTGTTTTGTTGATAAGCATAGAACTTTTTCCTTTTTCTAATTTGTTATTGAGGTGCTCTCTCTCTCTCTCTCTCTCTCTCTCTCTCTCTCTATATATATATATATATATATATATGATAATATATATATATATATATATATATATATATATATATATATATATATATATATATATACATAAATATATATATTGGTATATGATTATTAGCATTGTAACTTCAATTAGATTTGCGAATGTAACTCATATACCCAAAACTTAGTATGAATATAGCCTCTAGGCGGCGGATATTGCATAATATAACTATCTTGCCGGGACCAGTGTGTTAGTATCTCTGAGCGCTAGCGAACTGGCACAGGTTTCCATTAAATCTGATGTGTTGTTGGTTGCACACGCATTTCCCTACATTACTCTCTCTCTCTCTCTCTCTCTCTCTCTCTCTCTCTCTCTCTCTCTATAGATATATATATATTATATATATATATATATATATATATTTATATATTATTATTAGTATTAGTATTATTATTATTATTATTAATTAGTCAGCTACAACCATAGTTAGAAAAGCAGGATGCTATAATCCCAGGGGCCCCAACAGGGAAAATAGCCCAGTGAGGAAAGGAAACAAGGAAAAATGAAATATTCTAAGAACAGTAGCAACATTAGAATAAATATTTGGTAAATAAATTATAAAAACTTCAACGGGTAACTGGTGCCCTGGCTAACCTACTACCTATATGTATATGGTATATATGTATAGGAGTTAAGGCACAGGATTATTCCCACTCTTGCCCTAAAATCTCTCTCTCTCTCTCTCTCTTCTCTCTCTCTCTCTCTCTCTCTCTCTCTCTCTCTCTCTCTCTCTCTCTCTCCGTTTAGTTAAGGCACAAGACTAATGCCCTAAAATCTTATTCTTTTAGTCTGTTGGTATGACAATAAACTTCGATTAGATTTTGTCTTTCTACATCTGTCTCTCGTAATGAAGCTTCCTAATTATTTTCAAATTCTTAAAACTTGTCCATAATATGTACAGCTTTACAGTATAATTGGTTTTATTTTTAGTTAAGATTTAATGTTTTTTCTTCCTTATGTTTACTCTGTATTTAATGTTCCTTCTTCTACCTTTAGTCCGAATTAGATTTTTTTCTTCTATTCTTTGTCTGAATTTTATTTTTTCCTTTTATTCTTTGTCTGATTTTGATTTTTTCCTCCTATTCTTTTTCTGAATTTGATTTTTTCCTTTTATTCCCTGTCTGAATTAGATTTTTTCCTTATATTCTATGTCGGAATTTAATTATTTCCTTCTATTCTATGCTGGATCTGATTTTTTCCTTTTCTTCTTTGTCTGAATTGGATTTATTCCTTCTATTCTTCGTCTGAATTATATGTTTTTTTTCTTTTTTTTTTCGTTAGAATCTGATTGGCTCGAAGATTTTTCAAGTCCAATGCTGGAGAGTCACAGATTCCGAGTGACAAATTCCAAACAGTTGTCGTCGAGTCCAGCGTCCTGGAAATGGCGACTGGAAGACCGGCGGCGTCGAAAGTCTCCTTCAGAGCAGTTGGGTCATTGTCTGTACTGTTTATTGTGACTTTTATTATAACCTTGTTTCAGTTATTACTTTTGTATTTTGAAGACAAATTAAAATATGTGCTTTTCTTATCACTGTTATGGAAAGTTTTTTTTTTTTTTTTAGTATAATTTGATTAGGTCTCTGGATTAACGAAAGCATGGGGTAAATTGTCATCCTTTCAGTAGACATCCTGTCTCTTAGAAATTGATAATAAATTAAGAAAATTATACCAAAATTCTTCAAATAAGGTATCTACGCGCCTGTCTTTATTTTGTTTTCTTGTTTACTTTATTTTCCTCTAGTTTCGGGTTTTCTGTTTTCTGTCTGCTAATATTTTACCACAATATATCAGTACTTCATTCTTTGCTCTCTCTCTCTCTCTCTCTCTCTCTCTCTCTCTCTCTCTCTCCTAATTTCTGTCTGTTGTTCTGTGAGTTTGATGTTTTCTGTATCCTGTCATTTTTATGACAGTATAAATTTTATGTGTATCTCATTTTTTGCTTGTCTCCTAGTGTCTGTCTGTTGTTCTGTCTGTCTTTGGTTTTCTCTGCCATTTCTGCTAGTTTTTTTAAACGGTATATTTGTATACCGAATTCTTTACTTTCCTCCTAATGTCTGTCTTTTGCCCTATGTGTCTATCCTCTTTCATTCCATACCCGTCTAAACTGCAAGGCTTCTTTTTTTAATCTCATCGTCTGTCTATTTTTTACTCCCATCCCTTCCTTTTCTGCGAGTTACTTTTATCTACCCCAGTAATCTCTTCCCTCGCATGCATATATATCAAAGGTTTTCCATCCTCGCATCGGGAAATTACTTTCAAACGCTCGCGGGTATTATTATGGATTCTGAACATGAAATCCTTTTGATATACGGAAATGAAAATTAATATTATTTATTTTTTCTTTCGTGTCTTCTTGGTTCGCAAAACGACGTGGGATTTACAATAATCCTGATAATGTTCGAAAGAATATATTGGATTTCTAGATTGTTAGTTCAGTTATTGGTATTATATATATATTTTTGTTTTTATGAAGAGGGTTGGGGGGGGGGGGGAGGCGTCGTTGTTGGTGTGTGGGTAGGAGGATCGCTCCATTTCTTTTATTGAGGGATTACGATTTTAATAAATCTTCTCGTTTTGAGAGGATTTCTCGAAGAAGAGGATTTATTTGTGCTTTGAGCAGTGGATGTCACAATACGGGTCGGAGGTTTAATTTAGTTTTAGGCATTTCTATTTACAATACGGGTTGATTGATTACTTGGTTTTTCAGTAGTAGAAGTAAGAAAAACATGTCGTGGGTTAAACTGTGTTTCAAGTGGTAGAAGTCGAAACACTATTCTTGGTTTTACTTGTATGTTAAGAAATATCAGTGTACTTATTTTTGAAATTTTAATCCAAATTCATTATTGCTTTGTGAATATTTTAAGCAGTTATGAGACAAATTCCCTGTTTATATTCTTTATAAAGTAGATTTTGAGAATTCAAGGAAAACAACCTATGTAAATCTTTAAGCCTTTTTAGGCCTTAGTCTCAGAAATGTAAATACCTCGATAGAAAAAAAGGAATAAATTGAAATGTTCGTTTTTGATACCTTATCATTCCATTTTACCAGAAATTTTTGTCTAAGAACTTTGTTTGGTTTTATATTCACACATTCATCTAATATATCATCATATTCAACATCAACCGTAAATAGTCCAATGCAGGACAAAGACCTCAGTCGTCTCTTTCCACTTGCGTCTGTTTTATAGTATTTTATGCCAGTCTTTGCCTGCAAGTTTCTTATTTCGTCGATCCATTGTCTTTTCCTCATATATATATATATATATTATATATATACTCACACATTATATGTACATAGTATATATATATACACACACACTTTTACATACGCACATAAATATATGTATTGATATGTTTTTGAAAGTGTATATGTATTTTTAAAAGAAAAAACATAAATTTCTTCTATCTTACCTCTCAAAGTTAATTGGCAAAAACACTGAAGACGCTTATATCTCTCTCTCCCTTCCGAAATCTATCAAGCCATTTCCCCCCTG
>NC_090733.1:151247567-151262567 GCF_036898095.1 Palaemon carinicauda
TAAATTATCCAAATTCAAAAGTAGAATTTATATCAGTTTATAATTATTATTCAAATGTATAAAATAGATTTCAATGATTTCATAGCCCACTGTTCACTAATAGTAGAATTTGTATTAATATAGAACGGTTATTCAAATGTAGTAAATAAATTTCAATAATGATATTTCATAATGCTATGAAAGTACATAAATATGTAACAATTGGGGGGGGGGGGTTGTTGTTGGTGGATGCGCTATTAGTTTATCATATTAAAATGGTGTTTGCAGTGTCCTTTAGGTACTTAGTTGCACTCACTTTTTAGCATTCTACTGTTCCTCCATTCACATTGGTCTCCCAGGCCCCAGCGCCGAGTCATGAGACACAAATGAGTAAAATCTAGTCACATAATATTTAGCATAAAGTAGTCTACTTTACTTGTACTTAGATATTTGCAAGTGATGATGTATAAGAAGTATGCAGGACTGCATGATAAAGATGTAAGTCAACATGCTTTATTTTTATTATTATTATTATTATTATTATTATTATTATTATTATTATCATCATCATCATCATCATCATTATTATTATTATTATTATTATTATCATCATCATTATTATTATTATTACTTGCTAAGCTACAATCCTAGTTGCAAAAGCAGGATGCTATAAGCCCAGGGACTCCAACAGGGAAAACAGCCCAGTGAGGAAAGGATACAAGGAAAAAATTAAATATCTTAAGAACAGTAACAACATTAAAATGAATATCTCCTATATAAACTATAAAAACTGTTAACAAAACAAGAGGAAGAGGAATAAGATAGAATAGTGTGTCCGAGTGTACCCACAAGCAAGAGAACTCTAACCCAAGACAGTGGAAGACCATGGTAACAGAGGCTATGGTACTACCCAAGACTAGAGAACAATGGTTTGATTTATTCCAGCTCTCTCTCAAGCTGTGGTATGATCATCCTAATCATCAGTTGAATCGGTAGAACTTCAAAAGTTCAAACTTGCAGCGTATGTTTTTTATGGTGAACAGGCTGAAATAAGTATTTTTTTTTTTATAGTTTATTTATGAAAGATCTATTTTAATGTGGTTACTCTTCTTAAAATATGTTATTTTAATTGTTCATTACTTCTCTTATAGTTTGTTAAACCTTATTTTCTTTCCTCACTAGGCTATTTTTTACCTGTTGGAGCCCTTATAACATCCTGCTTTTCCAACTAAGGTTGTAGCTTATCTAATAATGATAATAATAATAATAATAATAATAATAATAATAATAATAATAATTTAAACGAAACTAAAAGAAAATAATAAACATACATTAGTGTATGATAGGGAATTAACAACTGGACCAATTTGTTAAGGCACTGTATCTGATAAAAAATGAATATAAGAAATACAAATTCTCAACCATCGGTAATTGAATAGCAATGCCAAACGAAGGGCATATTGAATTTAATCTAGAAATCCTCAATTGTATTCATATCTCATCAATTTCCAAATCGATATTATATAAATCAGATATTGGAACTTATTTTTTAGTATTTGATATTTATTTATTCAAGTGGTTTTTATTCATATATAAGTCAATACGTTGATTGATTGAAAAAATCATTTATCCAATCCGTTTTTTGTTAATCATTTATCGGTTTCATCAAAATAGATGCTCACCAGAACGTCAGCCGGGTAAGCCCAACCGCCTAGTGTGGTGCCTAACCACAGTAGTGGCCTCCCCAGTAAACAGCTTTAACTCACGGTCCTGGGCTGGGATCGATCTGCCGCCATTCGAATACTAGGCAAACACGTTACCAAAAGTAGTAGGCAGGAGGCTTGTACAGTGGTAATTTAGATAATCAATTCTTTTTAGAAAACAATCCTCAAACACTATAAAATACAACACATTTATAGGTTCAGCATTGTTTTTCTGATACCATAGGAAATCTGCAAATTGTAGGCAATTGTTTGATACATTATTCGCATGAAATTAGCGAATTAATCACCTACGGAAAGCCATCCGTGAAATGATCAAGGGAGCGATGAATATCATTAACAAACGTTGTGGTGTAATTACACACAGCGAATATTTTGTGATCACGTCTCGGTAAACAAGCTCATTAAGTTTCCTGGTTTTTTTTATCCTGTTTGTGTGTACGTTTGCTTTCGGGATTCCATCTTTTATTTGAATGTGGCGATGGCAGTAAATATATTTGAACATTGGAATGGAAACTTTTCACTTTCATTGCTTCGTTTGAATTGAGAATTTTACGTGCCGTGTATTTGCGACTACAAATGCTGTTTTGTTTTTTTTAGGTCCGTTTGTCACTATATCCGTAATTTTAGTCTTTTATAATGGTTTCGTATAAATTTTTATGTGATTTGGAGTATTGATAAAGAGCAAGTATTCGTCTATATATATATATATATATATATATATATTTATTTATATATATATATATATATATGTGTGTGTGTGTGTGTGCGCGCGCGCGCATCTGTATTTTCCTGTCATACCTCGGTAAGAAGTGGTCTCCGTAAGTTACACTCGGAAACCATGTTCTCCCACAAATTACCTAACCATCGGGTTTTAATTAGGAAACCGGAGTGTTGGGAAGGGTTGAATATCTTTCTGTGTACTTGTGTGTGTGTATCTATCTAAATATTTAGACGTCATTTTTTACGGATCGGGTACACTAGTAAAGAGATTAAAAACACCAAATGCTGATTTAACATGATAGCGTTTGGTAGAATACTTGCAGCTTTACCCATAAATACTGCTTTAATGAGAATGATTTTCAGAGTAGCATTATATGTACCTATCAATACTATACTGAATTTTTTTTTAATGAGACGCATTTGCACATACTCGCAACGGTGCCCTTTTAGCTCGGAAAAGTTTCCTGATCGCTGATTGGTTAGAATTATCTTGTTTAACCAATCAGCGATCAGGAAACTTTTCCGAGCTAAAATGGCACCCCAGCGAGCGGTGCAGATCTACCTCACTAAAAATAATTGACTATAGTATAAAATATTAATGTTTAGTTTATTATGAGGGCACGAGCAGTTTCACCCCGTATTAGTGAATTAATATAGATTAGTGTTCTGTTTTTAGCATATTTCTACTAATGATATGTGAAGGTTTACATCTTATGATATACCAGCAATGTCAGTAAATGGAACCAATTTAACATCGTGCAATTAAAACTTTTTAACAACATTCTCACAACATTCTCATTTGGATCCGGATTTCACATCTTGTGAAATTTTCCCAATTCAAACGTAAACCACTTATCTACCAATGCGATGCCAACACTAATATTATTGGTTCACATAGGAGCCTCATTATGTCTATAACTCGCCTACATGATTTTGAACAAAATTACAGTTTATTGCATGCATTTGGCAAGGAGAAAATTCTAGAATTTTGATGTTTCCATGTTTGGAGTTGGTCACTAAATCTGGCTGATAGGTTTACAAAACTGCATATTCATTTACTCCATGGTGTTAATCAATGGCGTTATTGCAGTCTCTCTCTCTCTCTCTCTCTCTCTCTCTCTCTCGGTATCAGTTATCATATTCGACGTTTGTTTATGTCTCTGGAGTACAATATAAATAGATCTCTCTCTCTCTCTCTCTCTCTCTCTCTCTCTCTCTCTCTCTCTTTCAGTATCAGTTATCATATTCGAGGTTTGTTTATGTCCCTGCCCTTGTCTCTGGAGTACAATATAAAGATCTCTCTCTCTCTCTCTCTCTCTCTCTCTCTCTCTCTCTCGTTTTTGAAGTGCACGCTTTTATCAGCATTCAGTTCCTCGTCTCCTTTCTCCCTGCATCCACTCTCAGCCTCACAAGAGCGTAACGCCTTTGAGAAACGAAAGCTTTTCTTATTTACAAGGGAATCATTTTGAATTGCCCGCGTCCTTTCAAAAGGTCTCTTATACTTATGCGCTCCTTTGCAGAATTCGGGAGACCAGTTCAAACTAGGTATTTTCGCTCAGGTGTCTCGGAAAAAAAAAAAAAAGAGAAAACAAAAATGGCTGTGATCTCACGCAAGCTCACCTGAAAATAGGGACTATTCATTTCAGGGGCCGAGGAAAATTTCTGTTTGGGTTTTATCGTTTTTTTTTTTTTTCTATTTTTATTGTATTTGTTTATTTATTTTTTTATGTTTTTTATTAACCTTTTTTATTGAACTTGTTTGTGTTTTTAGATAGAAAATAAAACGTGTAATTTCAGTATTACATTTATGTTTTATAAATTTTCCTCTTTTATTTTTGCGTTTGCATTTTGTTAGGGAATACGAATATATCATTGGTCGTTAGTTTATTACTTATTTTCAACCGTTCCTTTTATGACTTTAGCTTTTGTTAAAGAACATGAAATTATTTATAATGATACAGAATCATTTGTAACCCGTGTATTATTTACGTCGTATTCTTCTATCACCTCGTATTGATATTCTTTGTCTATCACCTCGTATTAAAATTCTTCTTCTATCACCTCGTAATGATATTTACTGATATGTTAAAAAGAAGTTAATATTTTTTATATTATATTAAGTTCTAGATCATGCCCAGACTAATTATTAACGATGGAACGCCCATAGAATGGCGTAATTAAGGAAAGGCGCTAGTATTAATTAGGAGAGAGAGAGAGAGAGAGAGAGAGAGAGAGAGAGAGAGAGAGAGAGAGAGAATATTTATTGTCTGAGAATGTTATTTACATATGCAGATGAAAATGACAAAACCAATTATTTCTTTCCTCAAGAGGAATATTATTCTATCTCGGTATAATCTCTTTCCTTAAAGAGGAAATACTACCCCTTCCCCAAGTTACTTTTTGAATGCCGGGGAGGGGGGTGAAGGGGCGAAACCCACCCAATCGACGCCCCTCCCCTTTTCTTAAGGGATGCTTTGCCAGTAAACTTTCACCTTCTGTAATAAAGGGGATCCTTCTTAAGAAAAGGGTATCTCTCTGTTTCTGGGGAGAATACATTTTGAATATTAGCTCTCTCTCTCTCTCTCTCTCTCTCTCTCTCTCTCTCTCTCTCTCTCTCTCTCTCTCTCTCTCTCTCTCTCTCTCTCTCATTAATTATATATATATATATATATATATATAAATATATATATATATATATATATATACATACACATATATGTACACATATGTATGCATATATATGTACTTATATACATACATATATATATATATATATATATATATGTACACATATGTATGCATATATATGTATGTTTATATATAAATATATACATATATATGTATATATGTGTGTGTATGTGTGTGCGCGCGCGCGTGGGTGTGAGTGTGTGTGTGCGTGTGTGAGTGTGTTTTCACTCATGAATTTTGTAATGCGTAGAACAGTTGGAGATGGTGGAGAAGGATTGGACTGGATTGGTAATAGGAAATTAGCTGACCTAGAGTATGCTGATGATGCTGTCCTTGTTAGCAGAACACCACAGGATTTGCAATGCTTTCTTACCAGAGTGCATGAAATATCACATGAGGTTGTGCTCAAGATAAATAGAAGAAAGACAGATAATGAGAACAGAATATGCAATGGCAGATGAAATATCATTGGAAGAAGAAATGATTAGCGAGGTAGAATCATTTAAATATTTACAAACTATATCTAATACAGGGTCTTTAGAATTGGAGTTTAGTTAACGATTGTAAAAAGCAAATCAGATAATTACAAATTTAATTAAAATTTGCGAATCAAATCGCCTGAAACTACATATAAAAACCAGACTATATATCAGTTTTATGAGATCGGTGTTACTGTATGAACATGAGTTGTGGTATGACAATGAAACAATATCCAACAGATTTTGGAGATTTGAGATCAAAGCTCTCAGAAGAATATTGGGATTTAAATGGCAGGACAGGATTAGAAATGCAACTATAAGAGAGATTACCCGAGTGTCATATGTGGATGAGATTATAGTGAAGGGTAGATGGATATGGTTTTGGCATACTCTTTGCAATCCTCAAGAGAGATTAGTTCACCAAACATTTAACTGGGCTCCACTAGGTACGAGAAGAGCTGGAAGACCCAAGCCTACATTGCTGAGGACTATGAAGCGTGAAGCAGGAGATGAATGGATAAGTATTAAATTAAAAGCTCAAGATAGAGACGACTGGCGAAATCTAAACAAGGCACTTTGCGTCAAAAGGTGTAGGAGGATATATATATATATATATATATATATATATATATAAATATATATATATATAAATAGATAGATAGATAGATAGATAGATAGAGATATATTGATAGCTCACTCGGTAGAGTCACTGTAGACATGGTTTCCAGACGCACAGGTTCGAATCTCCACCCGGCCAGAAGCTGTTACCATAAAATGAATTCCAAGTGGATATATATTCCCAAGATAGAATTCGGTATTAAATGCCATTCGTGGGTGATATTTACATTGATTGAAATCACGTGTGCTTGTGATACATGTTCACATATATTTATATATATATATATATATATATATATATATATATATATTTATATATATGTATATATATATATATATATATATATATATCTTATAATTCAAAAGAAAAAAATAAATATTACATTTTATACGATTTCCAGAAGCAGTAGTAGTATTAGTAATTGAAGTTTGGCTGTTGAATAACTCTGAAATGACTTCATGAGGAAGAGAATAAAGTGCTGATTGCTTCTATTGGTGCCTGGAAAGAAAAATTGTATTTTTGAACCAACGATCTCGATATTTCATCCCTGAAATGGTGACGAAGGAAGACTCCGCCTTCGCTCTCAAACGTCTTGTTTTCTCTACTGCGTTTGAATGTTGTTTCAGGTAATAACCTTTTCTAGTGTTGGGAAAAGACGAGGCACTTCATTGCATTAGTGAGAGCCATTGTTGGTTTTTCCGAAGTGTTGTATCAACAAGGAAGGCGCTGCTGCTAAGTCTTTTATTGGCTGCTGAAGTAAAAGCGAGAGAGGGGGTGGGGCGGGGTTGGCGTGCATGTCAAAGGCTGGTACATTTTCGAAGTTGTTAATGTCATTTCTTAGGCTTAAAGTAGAAATTAATATATATATATTTATGTATATACAGTATATATATATATATATATATATATATATATATATATGTGTGTGTGTGTATATATATATATATACTGTATATTTATGTGTATATGTATACATACTGTATATATATATATATATATATATATATATATATATATATATACATACTGTATATATATATATATATATATATATATATATATATATATATATATATATATATATATATATGCAGCAACGACAACAAATACAACCGTTTTTAGACCACTACAAGAAAAAAATTCTCAAACATGTCCTTATTCACATTCCATCACGATACTGCCCACTGCTGATTGGTGATGGTGGGAGACTTTAGTCTAATTGCTCTCAGCAAACCAACCTAGTTTGGGGGGCCCTGACTAGTATAGCTTTGCTGATCATGGCGATCCACAAACCCTTTCACCACTTAGTATTTTTAAATACAGTTAAGTCCTAAGAATATTTTCCACCAAAGGAAGTAACTGAATAAGATTAACGTAACAATACTTGGGCAATTTGTAATGTTTGCATAGTCTGTGCAACACCGTCCATAAATACAGAACCGGAGTGAAAGGGGACGTCTACCCCTGACTCCTTTGTTTCCCCTTCGTTAGATATCAGCAGTGTGCGGATGAATACGAATCAGACAAAGGTATCAAATAGTGAAAATTGAACCAAGCTTGATGCAATAGCACCATCTATAATTCGCACAAAGTTGTCTACAGGCTGAAGAAGGTTTTGTCTCGAGATACACAACCCTGTGTGGAAAAGGTTTCTATATTTTCTCCTGGAGGAAAAGGGAAAATAAGGAGAGAGTGAGAAGCAATACCCTTGTCGGATCGTTGCAGCTGAATAATCCAGGGAAGTGGCGAAAGGCAACTTTTCCATATGGTGCCGTTATGAAAATGAATTTTTTTTTTCCTCGGGGGGGGGGGGTTGCTGTTTGGGTAAGTGGTGGATTTATCGAAATGTTGGGTGGTGGCTTGATGCCAGAGTGTTAAGATGAATTTTTTTTTTTTTTTTTTTTTTTTTTTTTGGCTTGTATCACGAAGATATGAAGTTAGAGAAGATAGATAGGCGTAAATATCATTTTATTGACGTTAGATTAAAAAAGAGGTTGTTGCTCAGTGATACCTGTGATTGGTAACCATATTGTAACCTGTGATTGGTAGAGTGTAGCCATGATGTAACCTGTAATTGATATAGTGTATCCGTACTATAACCTGTGATTGATAGAGTATAACCATGCTGTAACCTGTGATTTGTAGAGTGTATCAGTACTGTAACCTGGGATTGGTAGCGCGTAACCATGCTGTAACATGTGATTGGTAGCGTGTAACCATGCAGTGACCAGTGATTGGTAGCGTGTAACCATGCTGTGACCTGGGATTGGTAGCGCGTAACCATGCTGTGACCTGGGATTGGTAGCGCGTAACCATGCTGTGACCTGGGATTGGTAGCGCGTAACCATGCTGTGACCTGGGATTGGTAGCGCGTAACCATGCTGTGACCTGGGATTGGTAGCGCGTAACCATGCAGTGACCAGGGATTGGTAGCGCGTAACCATGCTGTGACCTGGGATTGGTAGCGCGTAACCATGCTGTGACCTGGGATTGGTAGCGCGTAACCATGCTGTGACCTGGGATTGGTAGCGCGTAACCATGCTGTGACCTGGGATTGGTAGCGCGTAACCATGCTGTGACCTGGGATTGGTAGCGCGTAACCATGCTGTGACCTGGGATTGGTAGCGCGTAACCATGCTGTGACCTGGGATTGGTAGCGCGTAACCATGCTGTGACCTGGGATTGGTAGCGCGTAACCATGCTGTGACCTGGGATTGGTAGCGCGTAACCATGCTGTAACCTGTGATTGGTAGCGTGTATCCGTACTAACTATTAAGAGGTCAGAAATTCGGAAAACTTGCACCCCTCTCAGGACCTGGGTGGAAATATTTAAATGATGATACTAACAAAAATTCTTAGTACGTAACTCATTTCAATTTTGATGATTGTTTTCCCGATTATGAAACTGGAAAATAACGCTTTCAATTTGTAGGTAGTAGGGTGGCCAGGGCTCTAGTCACCCGTTGAGATACTACTGCGAGAGAGTCATGGGGTCCTTTGACTGGCCAGACAGTACTACATTGGATCCTTCTCTCTGGTCACGGTTCACTTTCCCTTTCCTTACATATACACCGAATAGTCTGGCCTATTCCTTACAGATTTTCGTCTGTCCTCATACACCTGACCACACTGAGATTACCAAACAATTCTGCTTCACCCAAGGGGTTGACCTCTGCACTGTAATTGTTCAGTGGCTTCTTTTCTCTTGTTAATGGTGGAAGAGCCTCTTTAGCTATGGTAAGCAGCTCTTCTAGGAGAAGGAAACTCCAAAATCAAGCCATTGTTCTCTAATCTTGGGCAGTGCCATAGCCTCTATACCATGGTCTTCCACTATCTTGGGTTAGAGTTCTCTTGCTTGAGTTTACACTCGGGCACACTATTCTATCTACTTTCTCTTCCTCTTGTTTTGTTAAAGTTTTTATAGTTTATATAGGAAATATTTATTTTAATGTTCTTACTGTTCTTGAAATATTTTATTTTTCCTTGTTTCCTTTCCTCACTGGGCTATTTTCCCTATTGGGGCCCTGGGCTTTTTGCATCTTGATTTTCCAACTAGGCTTGTAGCTTAGGAAGTAATGATAATAATAGTAATAGTAACAATAATAATAATAATAATAATAATAATAATAATAATAATAATAATAATAATAATAATGATAATAATTAGTGAATGAAAAGAAAATAAGTAGAAGGAATAACAAAAAAAAAAAATAAAAGGATTTCGGGAAAGAGTTAACCTTGGTTTGATTCTTTTTCAGAGTAATCCGAGCAAACCTTTTGAAAATCGCTAAGAAAACTTAACTTTCAAAAGACGCTTTTTTACTAAGACAAGGAAAATCTTTTTCCGAGAATTCTTCTAAACTTCGTGTTCGTTTACGTTAAGTGTCACTCTGCTGAAGTTAGCGTTAAGCGAATTTTCTTATGAAAGTTAAGGGAAAATATGAAATTACCTCACAAAGATGGTGCTCATGAGAACAGTTATTACTTTTTTTTCTAAGGTCTTTGTGATATTGTAACAAAATAAGGTTTTAACCCCGATTTGAGAAATTTCAGGAAAGCATAATTACGATTTTGATAAATATGTAAACACGTAAAAATTATTAATTATTATGTGATGGGAGGTTTAGTTTAACTATGTCAGTTTTAACCCCCCCCCCCTTTAAAGACAAAGGTGCACGCGTACACACACACTCATACATATATATATATATATATATATATATATATATATAGAGAGAGAGAGAGAGAGAGAGAGAGAGAGAGAGAGAGAGAGAGAGAGAGAGAGAGAGAGAGAGAGAGAGAGAGAGAGAGAGAGAGAGAGAGTATATTTTATACATGAAAATATATATGTATTTTCTATATATGTGTATATATATAAAGATTATGTACTATCTATGTATATATATATTAGAATTATTTATTTATTCAATTATTTCTATATATATAGTGTGGTATATATAATTCTATATTTATATATACATACATATCAGAACGGAATGAAAAAAAAAAAAAAACCCACCTCGAAATATTTTCTCGCAAGCGAACAAAGGAGATCTAAATTTCTAAAATGTAAAGGACCCAACATTTATATGATTAAGTGAGAGACCACTGTGCCTTGAAATAACATGCACAAAAGTTTCTTCTACGAAAAAAATATGGTTTCATTATATTCTAGCAAGATTACTTTCGACAGCATTGCCACTACATTTTCTGGCGAAAATATTAGATATAACTAATTCCGGGTTATTTAAAGGTGCGAAGGTTTAGACAGGTAATTAAGGCTTCGACTATTTTTAGTACTTGGTCCATTCGCTGGAAGTGTCTGCGCCAGGAATTCGTGCCTGGAAGCAAATGACAAGTCGCCGGCAGAATCGATTCCGAATTTCCAGAATTGGAATATGATCTGAACCTTACGAGTTGATTTTTATGCGATTTCATAATTTTATATTTCTATCGTTCTCGTCTTTTTATTCATTTAAAGGCCGTCCATGAATGGAAGGGGCAAGGGACAGTGAATGGCAGGGGCAAGAGACAGTGAATGGCTGGGGAAAGGGACAGTGAATGGCTGGGGAAAGGGACAGTGAATGGCAGGGGCAAGAGACAGTGAATGGCAGGGGAAAGGGACAGTGACTGGCAGGGGCAAGAGACAGTGAATGGCAGGGGAAAGGGACAGTGAATGGCAGGGGAAAGGGACAGTGAATGGCAGGGGAAAGGGACAGTGAATGGCTGGGGAAAGGGACAGTGAATGGCAGGGGCAAGAGACAGTGAATGGCAGGGCAAGGGACAGTGAATGGCAGGGGAAAGGGACAGTGAATGGCAGGGGAAAGGGACAGTGAATGGCAGGGGAAAGGGACAGTGACTGGCAGGGGCAAGGGACAGTGAATGGCAGGGGAAAGGGACAGTGACTGGCAGGGGCAAGGGACATTGAATGGCAGGGGAAAGGGACAGTGAATGGCAGGGGCAAGGGACAGTGAATGGCAGGGGAAAGGGAGAGTGAATGGCAGGGAAAGGGAGAGTGAATGGCAGGGGAAAGGGACAGTGACTGGCAGGGGCAAGGGACAGTGAATGGCAGGGGAAAGGGACAGTGAATGGCAGGGGCAAGGGACAGTGAATGGCAGGGGAAAGGGACAGTGACTGGCAGGGGCAAGGGACATTGAATGGTAGGGGAAAGGGACAGTGAATGGCAGGGGCAAGGGACAGTGAATGGCAGGGGAAAGGGAGAGTGAATGGCAGGGAAAGGGAGAGTGAATGGCAGGGCCAAGGGACAGTGAATGGCAGGGGCAAGGGACAATGAATGGCAGGTGCAAGGGACAGTGAATGGCAGGGGAAAGGGACAGTGAATGACAGGGGCAAGGGACAGTGAATGGCAGGGCCAAGGGACAGTGAATGGCAGGGGCAAGGGATTGTGAATGGCAGGGAAAGGGACAGTGAATGACAGGGGAAAGGGACAGTGACATTGCCCTGTCGAGCAGGACAATGCCCTAGAGACTGACCATATATACAATTGATCAGCGCCCAAGCCTCCTCTTCACCCAATCCCCTCTTCACCCAAGCTAGGACGAAGGAGAGCCAGACAATGGCTACTGAAGACTCGGCAGATAAACCTATAGGCTCCCTTAAACGCCCCATCCTAAGCTCACTAGTATGATAAGGTCGCAGCGACTTCGAGTTTGAGCGGGACTCGAACCCCAATCTGGCGTTCACCAGTCAGGGACATTACCAAATACGCCATCACAACCACTGCCATTCAATGGCTGGTGAATAACAGATGATAATAAGTTTTCTTTGTCAAAAGCCATAAAATGTTTTTGAGAATTTATTGATACGGCTTCCTAGAATCTTTCAGAATTTGTTCTTCAAATTTTGGTATATGGTGGAAGTTTTGGGTACTGACGGGCTATATACATTTTAACGTGAAACTTGAACTTTATGGGAAAACTTGTCGCTTTACATAAATCTTCAGCGCTGAAATCTGTAAAAGTATAATTCAAGTGAAAAATCGGATTTTAAGGAATTAAATTTGGATAAAAAATATCTTATCACATAAAACAATTAAATTTTTAAAGGCCACTCATGAATGGCAGAAGCAAGGGATAGTGACATTGCCCTTTCAAGCAGGACAATGCCCTAGAGACTGACCATATACAGATATGATCAGCGCCCAAGCCCCCTCTCCACTCAAGCTAGGACCAAGGAGGGCCTGGCAATGGCTGCTAATGATTTTTGGAATGAAATTAAAATCTGAAACATAAATCAATTGAACTGATGGTCGATCATGAGGCAATTTATAAATTCCTAGGGGTTGTGGTGGCCGATGTAGTAACGTCCCTGACTGGTGAACGCCAGACAGGGGTTGGAGTCTGGCTCAAACTCGTTAGTTTCTTTGGTCGCTGCATCCTCACCATCCTAGTGAGCTAAGGATGAGATGTTTGAGGGAGCCTATAGGTCTATCTGTTGAGTCATCCGCAGCCATTGCCTGGCCCTCCTTAGTCCTAGCTTGGGTGGAGAGTGGGCTTGGGCGCTGTTCATTTGTATATATAGTCAGTCTCTAGGGCATTGTCCTGCTTGATAGGGCAATGTCACTGTCCCTTTCCCCTGTCATTCAATGTCCCTTGCCCCTGCCATTCACTGTCCCTTTCCCCTGTCATTCACTGTCCCTTGCCCCTGCCATTCACTGTCCCTTTCCCCTGTCATTCACTGTCCCTTGCCCCTGCCATTCACTGTCCCTTTCCCCTGTCATTCAATGTCCCTTGCCCCTGCCATTCACTGTCCCTTTCCCCTGTCATTCACTGTCCCTTGCCCTGCCATTCACTGTCCCTTTCCCCTGTCATTCACTGTCCCTTGCCCCTGCCATTCACTATCCCTTTCCCCTGTCATTCACTGTCCCTTTCCTTGCCATTCACTGTCCCTTGCCCCTGCCATTCACTGTCCCTTCCCCCTGTCATTCACTGTCCCTTTCCTTGCCATTCACTGTCCCTTTCCTTGCCATTCACTGTCCCTTTCCCCTGTCATTCACTGTTCCTTTCCCCTGTCATTCACTGTCCCTTTCCTTGCCATTCACTGACCCTTTCCTTGCCATTTACTGACCCTTTCCTTGCCATTTACTGTCCCTTGCCTCTACCATTCATGACCGGGATTTAAACCTTTAATGTATTCTATAGCAATTCACAGCGTTGCTGTATAAAATAAAACGCTCAAAAGAGTGTGCATTCTCGTGTGCACGGGGCAGCAAACCACGTATGTGTCTCTGAGGATTCAGATATTCCGAGAATTTATGACATGAAGTGAAATATAGCGAGCTTTTCTTTCTGGTGTATAATGTATTGCTTTATAATGCCTGCTGGCTCCAATCTTTACATAGTGTGCCGATATTGGAACATCTGTCTCTTGACAGATACATGAACTTTATGAGAGAGAGAGAGAGAGAGAGAGAGAGAGAGAGAGAGAGAGAGAGAGAGAGAGAGAGAGAGAGAAGCAAAACCATGTCTAAAAGTTATTTATATTTATTGCATGTCAAAAAATATAATCCAGCTATTATGATACACATACATCAACAACAACAAATACAGCAGTTTCCAGTTCACTATAGGACAAAGGCCTCAGACATGTCCTTAGTAATGTTTGTGGTTTGGCCATTTTCATCACCACGCTGGCTAGTACGGATTGGTGATGGTGGGAAACTTTGTTCCTGGTCGCTCACAGCAAACTAACCTAGTATGGGTGACCCTGATTAGTATAGCGTTGCTGCTCAGGGCGATACACAAATCTTTTCACCACGTTAAGGTATCCCCAATCAGAAATATGATGCACTTACACACACACACACACACACACATATATATATATATATATATATATATATATATATATATATATATATATATGTATGTATATGATTTGCTAGTCACCTTTGAAAGTAAACTGATTCTTTCTCTGATAGGGTTCGAGCCCACGTATGATTGTAGTGAATATATACATACACACACACACACACACACACACATATATATATATATATATATATATATATATATATATATATATAATATGTATACATATATATGTATATATATAATATATACATATATATATATATATATACATATATATATATATATATATATATATATATATATATATATATATATATACAGTATATATATATAACCAAACATATTCTCTATTTAATTAGTGTTATCTTTAGAATATCTAAAAAGGTACAACAATGGTCCAGATTGAGGTAATGATATTCTTGTCGTTGCATTTTGCAATACGCTGAAATTAGCAGCAA
>NC_090733.1:151267567-151275067 GCF_036898095.1 Palaemon carinicauda
ATATATATATATATATATATTTATATATGTATATAAGTGTATATATATATATATATATATATATATATATATATATATATATATGTGTGTGTGTGTGTGTGTGTGTGAATATATATATATATATATATATATATATATATATATATATATGTATATATATATATATATACACTTATATATATATATATATATATATATATATATATATATATATATATATATATATATATATATATTCTTGGTAGAATGCTAGGATAAGGTTTACATACGACTTTGAAGGTGTTGAGGTTATGAAGCATAGAGGCATAGAGGGTAATAATTTTTTCATATTGGTTAGAAGTATTTATGATGAAAAGCAAAGCTTACTATTTGGACACATAGACATGAGAGTGTGTAGTGTGGTGCAAAAGTATCTGCTTGATTATTTTATTATTTGGAAAGAGGAAAGAAGTTAAAGGGGAAAGGAAATGTGGCTGCAGTTAGTCATAACAGAAAAGTGGTCATGAGTGGAATGTTATGTGGTTGATGTATATAACTGATAGATGTAATGTTAGTTAATGGTAATGCCAACCGCCCGTTGAGATACTACCGCTAGAGAGTTAGGGGGTCCTTTGACTGGCCAGACAGTACTACATTGGATCCTTCTCTCTGGTTACGGTTCTTTCCCCTTGCCTATACAGACACCGAATAGTCTGGCCTATTCCTTACAGATTCTCCTCTGTCCTCATACACCTGACAACACTGATATTACCAAACAATTCTTCTTCACCCAAGGGGTTAACTACGGCAATGTAATTGTTCAATGGCTACTTTCCTCTTGGTAAGGGTAGGAGAGACTCTTTAGCTATGGTAAGCAGCTCTTCTAGGAGAAGGACACTCCAAAATCAAACCATTGTTTTCTAGTCTTGGTTAGTGCTATACCGTCTGTACCATGGTCTTCCACTGTCTTAGGTTAGGGTTCTCTTGCTTGAGGGTACACTCGGGCACACTGTTCTATGTACTTTCTCTTCCTCTTGTTTTGTTGAAGTTTTTATTGTTTATATAGAAAATATTTATTTCAATGTTGTTACTATTCTTAAAAAAATTTATTTTTCCTTGTTTCCTCATTTCCTTTCCTCACTGGGATATTTTGCCTGTTGGGGCCCCTTGGCTTATAGCATCCTGCTTTTCCAACTAGTATTGTAGCTTAGCATTTCATAATAATAATAATAATAATAATAATAATAATAATGAAGAGGAACTTCCTGTTACGTTTGTCTTCAGACCTTAAAATCATTACGGTGTTACCACTTCGAGTCTGGTCATTTTTACCTCCACCAAGGAAGTTGTATTTTCGAGTAGGTTTATTTATTCATTTATTTATTTGTCTGTGCTTTTTTGGACAGGATTACGTCAAAACTACTCGACGGATTTTGACGAAATTCTTGCCACAGATAAATCTTAAGTCATGGATGAAACCATTAAATTTTGGAGATGATCCGTATCCGGATCCGAATTCTAGATCCAGATCTGTATTTTCGCCATTTTTAAGATGACGTTAAAACAAACCAACTTATTTTTACGAAATTTCCACCGCCGATAGATCTTAGGCCATAGACGATTCCATTAACTTTTAAAGATGATCCGGTAATGGATTCGGATTTGCATTTTTTACAATTTCAAAGATTACATCAAAACAAATTGACTAATTGTAGTTTGACCAAATTTTAAAAAAGAATAAATATTATGCATTGGAAGAAACCTAGAAATTTTGGAGGTGAAACGAAACAAGACCGTGATTGTGGATCCACATTGCACTTTTCACCAATTACTGAAAAGTGGGAGGCGATGTCCGCAGACTTTAGTTAAATGTTAGCAGTATGTTGATGGAGGTCTGATATCTCTAATTGCTTTTGTTACTATTAAGACTATTCTAGTTGTAGCCCTAAAGAACTTGCAGTTGTAGCACTCCACATAATTGGTTATGCTGATTGATTTTCTAAGCTTTACAATAACAAAATCGAACATTTTCGTGACTGGTGAAATAATTGGACAGTATTCTTAAGCCCTGAAAGTTGAAAGTAAATGTAACTAAGATAATAGGAAGCGAGGATGATGTGATAGTCCATATCTTAATTAAATATTAAAACTTTTTGGAAATAAATATGATAAATGATAAGAATATGAAGGAAAAGACTCGCATAATAAGGAAAGCGGGGAAATAAGTAGAAATTTCGCAAATGTTTTTGAAACATGACAAGAGTATCTTTAGAAGTAGATGTTGAACCATCTCACTTTAATGGAAAATAAATGTGAACATGTTGAATGCGAGTTATAAAGGACTGAAAAGATTATAAAATTAATAATACAGATAAGGGAAGACGGAAAAAAACGTTACTAAGCTGAACGTATAATACACATTGTATTGAATGAATAACAGTCTGTAAGTTAAAAGTTAATGTTATTCAGTAGTGTTAGAAAGACTGGAAAAGACATTAAGAAATTGCCACTTCCGGGTGTTGGGAACATCGTTGGAACATTATGTATTCAAGGCGCTGAATGATTAAAATGTTCACGCACAGCGCGATTGGTTGAAATTATGTAAGGGTATTGACACATTGCTTGTGAGCTCTGTGTGTATGAAGCAGTTGATGTTGAATTCTTATGGAAATTTTTTTTTTTTTTTTATTAATGCCAGGCAAGCGGTAACCCTTTTTGGAAAAGCAAATTGTTACAAATCGTCGTACACCACTGAAGAAGTACATTGCAGAGAAGAAACTAAGTAAATAGTAAAAATATGAATAATATAATCTTGAAAATTATAGGTTTATACAGTATTTAGATAAAGGATAGTGTTAAATAGATAAGTAGCATGTAAACTATAAACAAAAAACATGAAAAGGAATTTAGTCTCAACTGCTGTTTTGTCTTTTCATGTAGCAACCTTTTAATATGGAAAACAACATACAGTATTAAGAGAAGAAAAAGTTTAATCGTCTTTATTGCTGCATGTATGAAAGTTGTGAATGTCTCAATGATACATAGGTTCATTTTTTAAATTTTTTATTATCCATACTGATTCGAGTAACATATTAAATCTCATTTTCCCTTTTCCCATTCTCACAAAATTTACCAATTCAGTTCAACATAAAAACTAAAATTTTTAATTATGGAATTACTATCCCAACGAACATATTGACTTTTCCTTTTCCCATTTTCCTCCCAATATTTTCCAATTTTGTTCAACATAAAAAACTACAATTTTTAATTATTAAATTATTATCCCCCAACAAAGAAACCGATTTTTCCATTTATCCATTCACCTCCCAAAATTTACCAATTCTGTTTGATATAGAAAAACTACAATTTTTAATTATGAAATTTCTATCCCAACGAACAAATAAATGTTTCTAGAGAAAAGTTTAATCATTCCTAAACAAAGGAATGTTATATTTGAATTTTTTATTTATTGTTTTTTTTTTTTTAGGTCGATTGGACCGGCCCCGCATTTTGGTGAACAAATATGAACAAATAAATGTCCCTAAAGAAAAGTTTAATGAATCCTAAACAAATTAATGTTATATTTATTTATTTTTAAAGGTCTGTCAGACCTGGCCCCGCGTTTTGGTGAACAAATATGAACAAATAAATATCTCTAAAGACAAGTTTAATCAATCCTAAACAAATCAGTGTTATATTTATTTATTTTTAGTTTTTTTTTTTTTAGGTCGGTTGGCCTGAACTCGCGTATTAGTGAACAAATACGAACAAATTAGTGTTTTTAGAGAAAGTTTTAATCAGTCATAAACAAATGAAAGTTAATTTTTTTTTGGCCTAGACAGGTGAACAAATAAATGTACCCAAATTAAAGTTTAATCAATCCCAAACAACTGTTTTATATAAATATTTTCCATTTTATAATTAGGTTGGTTGAACTTTGACCCGTATTTACGTAAACAAATAAATGTATCTAGATTAAAGTTTAATCAATCCTAAACAACTGATATATATGATTTCTTCCTTTTTATTGTTAGGTCGGTTAGACTTTGACCCAAAGAAATGAATGTTATATATTATTTTTTTCCTTTTTTTAATTTTTAGGTCGGTTGGACCTGGACCCGCATCTTGGTGAGCGTCAACCAGACCCAAGTTCGCTTCTGGGTTAATTGCGCCGACTACGACAAACAGAAGTTAGCCGGACACATCGACTTGCAAATCCCCGAAGGCAGCCTTATCTACTTCCGGCAGGAGCCAGGTCTCAAGAACAAACTGATCGTAAGTGTTCGCGATAAGCGCTTCTCATTCATGTTTATTATTTTATTTTCTTCTGAGCCTTCTTGTCTCTGCTTTTTTTTTCTGTCATTGCTTCCTTTTTCGGTATTTGTTTTCGTTGCATTTTTTATGCTTGTGAATTTTTAATGTTGTTGCTCGTCTTCGTGATTATGTTAATTGGTTTGTATTGTTTTTTATGCTTTTATTTATTTATACGATTTTTGGCTGTATTGCAAAATTGATTATATCTAATGCATGTAACGCATGGCATGCATGCTATATATATATATATATATATATATATATATATATATATATATATATATATATATGTATATATATATGTATATATATATATATATATATATATATATATATATATTTATGTATACATATGTATATATATAAATATATGTATATATATATAAATATATATATATATTTTATATTATATATATATATTATATATATATACACTGTATATATATATATATATATATATATATATATATATATATATATATATATATATATACACACACAGTTAAACCTAGAGAGTGATCCACCTCCATAAGCTATCGGCCTGCCCTAGTGATCCCCTTGTTCTAAGCCTGGATCTCTTTTACAATGTAAACTGCCCTGTGTAAGTGCTGCCCCCTGCCCCACGCAACCAAGCGCCAGGAATTTCTAGTTCGAATTTTACGAAGACACTGTATTTGAGCACTAGTTCAAGCCAGTATATCTGACTTTTTAAGGCTAATTAGATATTTGTTCCCAGAAAATATGATATATTATTTGATATTTTTATATTTTTGTTTGTTTAGTGTGTCTTTGCCATAAAACTTCAAATGTTTATTTGATCTTTGTTTTTCAAAATAAAAACAAAAATTGAAAGTAAGAAATTAACATCGACATACAGGAGTGGCACCTGTTCAAGCGAGACAGGGTGGCTCGCTAGAGCAGGTTTGACTGTATATATATACATGAGCTTAGCATATTTACTAAAAAAAGCTTTCATCTAATCGTGAGCGTAAGACCCTGTTATTCAGTTGTGACTGATTTATTTACTATGTATTAGCATACATATTTTTCTGCATGTGTCTTCTTTCTATTTCACTGAATATTTTTCCATTGTGAAACATACACTCCCATATACACTATGTATATCTGTATATATATATATATATATATATATATATATATATATATATATATAATATAAATATACATCAGTATATATATATACACACATATATATATATATATATGTATGTGTATATATATATATATATATATATATATATATATATATGTACTGATGTATATTTATATTATATATATATAAAATTTATATAAATATCTATATATATCTATATATATATAATATATATATATATTTATATATATATATATATTTATGTATATATATATATACATATATATTTATGTATATATATATATATATATATATATATATATATATATATATATATATATATACATATATATTTATGTATATATATATATATATATATATGAATATACATATATGTATGTATTTGTGTATATATGTAACGTATGTTAAATTGTTCTTTTGATTTTTATTCATACATCTGTATTTGCATGCAAATGAGCATAGAACTGGGCTATGATTATGACCCTTTCTCCTTAAAAATCTCGTTACCCGTTTCCCCCCTTTGCCTTACTTCATCATTATTTCATACCACAATATCCAAATATCTGACGTATTCCAAAAATCCAAATCAAACTCGCATTTTAAGGTTAATTGAATTTACTTCACTGCGAGGGATTTTCACCCCGATGGAGAAGGGGGGGGGGGGAGGGGGTGGAAATGCGTTGATTATTTACATTTATGCTTTTGTTTTGAGTTGGTGGGGAATGTAAATCTTGTATGAATGCGTCAAAGCTTAAACTCTCCGTCAACTTGTCAACCCTGATGTTCTTTTAGATCTCTTGGTTTTGTACCCTGTTTTATTTGATGAAAGTTGTCTGATTTACATAGTTTTTATTATTTTTCCCTAAAGAAAATAAATGCGTTTTTCTGTTTGTATTTGATAAGGTGAGGTTGGGTGGGTGAGTTCGGTACAATAGTTTGTTTAATATATATATATATATATATATATATATATATATATATATATATATATATATATATATATATATATATATATATATATATATATAATTTAATGTATACTGTAGGCTTCTTAATCTGTGTATTTATTGTGTGCATTGAATCTTAACTCAATAATGTTTTCAAGACATTTTCATGTGTCAGTCTCTAATGAAGATGACATAAATGCCTATATGGTTATATCTAACTTTAAGGTTTTCCCTTTTTTGAGATTAAATGATCTTTTAAGGGTGATACGTATCTGGTAGTTAGGTGACTGTGGAGGTGAAGGGCGTTAGGCTAGCAACAACATCCCAAAATTTTAGCTCAGGAACTGATAGTAGAAAAAATATAAAATATTGATAGCTAGTTAGGTAGTGCAAAAGTCAGTTAATTCACTAAAATTTCTTTGTTCTGTTTCATATTTTTCTGTACATTGTTTTTCATTTCGTTGTTTTGGTGTGTCCCTTCCTTGTTTGTCGTACCCATTTTTCGCTGTACAGAAAAGTCTGCCTAACATGAAATTTCTCTCTCTCTCTCTCTCTCTCTCTCTCTCTCTCTCTCTCTCTCTCTCTCTCTCGTGTGCGAGCCCCCTTCCTCCAGAATTGACAGCCAATTTTAGGAGAATATTCCGAACCACCACCTGGGCGTTATCTGGTCCCTTGGAACCCGTCCTCAATATCACCCCCACCCCCTTTCCCCCCCCCTCCCCCCCCCCTTGAAACTACCTACGTACCCTAACCCTTCCATCCCAAATGGTCCCACCCATCTCCTTTTCAACTCCATGTTTCCTCCCTCTCCCTCCTCCTCCCCCTCCCCTCCTCCTCCCCCCCTTCCATCCTGGAACACATCTCACGATACTGCCATTCGTTGCTGCTCCTGTTGGAAAAATAAAGTTTATTTTTGGGGTCTTCGGTTATGGGCTATTAGGAGAGCATTCGGAATTGTACTTGACTTTGGTTTTAGGTTCCTGTTCGACCTATCTGTTTGTTGAACTGCTTGTGTATTGAGTTCCCTTGGCAGTGATGTATACAATTATACACGCATACACACACACATATATGTATATATATATATATTATATATATATATATATATATGTATATGTGTATATA
>NC_090733.1:151280067-151282567 GCF_036898095.1 Palaemon carinicauda
AAATGTGCCTCATTAAAAAAATTGAGTATAGTGATAGCCATATAATTATCTCCGCCAACGAAGTTAGGAGGTTATGTTTTCGCCCTTGTTTGGGTTTGTTTATTTGTGAGCAGCTTCCTGGCCACAATTTTAATCGTAGAGTAATGAAACTTGCAGGGATTAACTGTTATGTAAAAAGCTGGAAATTATTAAATTTTGGAAGGTCAAGGTCCCGGTCAAGGAAAATGTCCAATTCACGTAATCAGCCATGAGTTTGGACATCGTTATAACAGAGACTTAAATCTTAGTTCATATTCGAGTGTATGAAAATCCTCTCCAATTGATATATATATTACGGCCAAAGATCACGGTCAAGTTCGAGAAATAAGCTGCCGCGGCGGAGGTCTGCGCTCCACTGAGTGCCCCTCTAGTTTATACTGTGTATAGAGTCACAGCAAAAGCATCATCAACAACAACAACATCAATAATAATAATAATAATAATAATAATAATAATAATAATAATAACTATCCTCCAACAAGATGAAATGTCGAATAGATTAACTATGACACGTTATTTTTATTACAGTTATATGTGAACCGTATTTTTCTACATTAAAATAAACAAGCATCATCCTAATAATGTAAAATGGCCATTATCAATCAAATTGAAAAGAAAAAAGTTGATTGATCGAACAACCCAGATTCGCTTGTGCTCCAACCTCTTTAAGTAACATTCTTCATAATAAATTAATGTTATGAATTTAATTATATTCCATTTAGTCTTGCTTTTTAGGAAATTAAATTCATATCTTTGGAGATGAATTGAAAAGAAAATTGGGAATGGGAGATTACATTTTCTTATTTTTTTCACATATTCGTATTTCAAATAAAATATTTCTGGTATGTGATATGCCATTTATGAAAATATCTAATGGTTTTATATATATATATATATATATATATATATATATATATATATATATATATATACACACATATATATATATATTTATATATATATATATATATATATATATATATATATATATATATATAAAACCATACGTGGACTATTCCGTATGTTTTTCATGCCCTTAGAATATATCTTTAGTTCCTAGGTATTTTAAGCAAACAGACCTACCTATGATATGTCACGAGGCCAGTGAGATTTTAGTCAATCAACCTACTCTTGAAAACATTTGTCTTTACGTTTTGATGAAGGTAAACTTATTGGTAAACAAACATATTTCGTAAATTTTGAAATATTTATTTTCAATGGAAGATAGTATGTATTCCCCAGCTGAGAATAATATATATATATATATATATATATATATATATATGTATATATATATATATATATTTATATTTATATATATATAAATATGAATATATATATATATATATATATATATATATATATATATATATATAACAATATAGACATACCATGTGTGTGTATATATATATATATATATATATATATATATATATATATTATATATATATATGTATATATATATATATGTGTGTGTATATATATAGATATGTATACCGTGTGTATATGTATATATGTATTCATATATGCGTATATATATAGATATGTATACTGTGTATATATGTATATATGTATGTGTATATATATATATATATATATATATATATATATATATATATATATATATTTATGATATGTGCATGTGTACTAAGGCCACGAAAAGAAAATAAAAAGACTTAATTGGAGTTAGTTCTTTCGTCCTATTAGTTACATCGATGGACTAGCAATGAGAATAAATATACAAAGAGATCGTATTAAACAGAATAAGATCCCACAGCTGAAAGTTTGTTGATAATTCCAGATAAATCAGTTATTAGATAAGACGATGATACCGGATTAACGGAAACAAATCCCAGGGCTTATGATTAAATTGTGACCTTATGTACAGGAAATTAAAAAGGATTTACAAATATTTCTTTCTGTATAGTTATTAACATGGATTGTTTTACTGGTCTCTGATCAGCCGATTCTGAGTAAAATCTAGTATGGGAGGGTAAAGCCTATATATATATATATATATATATATATATATATATATATATATATATATATATATATATATATACTGTATATATATATATCTATATATATATATATATATGTGTGTGTGTGTGTGTGTACACACACACACACACATATATATATATTTATATATATATATATATATATATATATATATATATATATACATACAGTATGTATACATATATATATATATATATATATATACGGTATGTATACATATATGTATATATATATACAGTATGTGTATATATATATACAGTATGTATATATGTATATATGTATATATGTATATATATATAAATATATATATATATATATATATATATATATATATATATATATAAATATATGATAAATGTTGTACATTTGAACGTGTTTTTTCATATTCAAATAAGCCATATATTTTACTACCTTGTTTATCTGGATTCTTTCTTAT
>NC_090733.1:151287567-151292567 GCF_036898095.1 Palaemon carinicauda
ATATATATATATATATATATATATATATATATATATATATATAAATACTGTGTATATGTATATATACATGTATATATATATATATATATATATATATATATATATATATATATATATATATATATATATATATATATATATATATAATTTCAAAAAAGAATTGCAATCAATTTTAACAAGAAGTATATAAAAAAGTGCCATGTAGTATAATTACTCATTCAGCGTTGAAACCAACAAATGAAAAGATTTGAAAAGTTCCAGAAAAATAAAAGTTACAATGAAAACTATTTGAATCACCACTTGTAATAGAAATAGTTAATTTATCATTTCAAAAATATTGTACCCAAAAAAGAAAAAGATATTTCAGTCTCCAATAATAATAAGGTTCATTCTTCTTATCGGAAAGCAGGTTAGAAAAATATAGAATATAAAAGGCTACTCAACCCTGACATAAAAAAAGGAAAACACAAAACCCACTGATATATCTTTTCTTTTAGATTTTTCCAGCATGTAAACTTACATCACCACTCACTCTGTCTGGGAAGGGAAAGAGATCCCATCTGTAAAGACATCATTAAATGGAACCCGTGTTTTTAGGAAGAGACGTAGAAACATTCACGAACCCCTTTTTTGGGGGGGGTTTGAGGTTGGGGGGAGATGGGGGGGGGGTGTTGGGGGAGGAGTTTCTGTTACATAAAACCACCAGGAGACTGCGGAATCACGTCTGACCCTTCTCTCAGATTAAGGGTAACCCTAAAGGGGTTGGAGTAGTAGGGGAAGGGGAGTCTTTGTCCTAAAGGGTATTATTATTATTATTATTATTATTATTATTGTTGTTGTTGTTGTTGTTGTTATTATTTTAATTATTATTATTATTACTTGCTAAACTATAACCCTAGTTGGAAAAGCAGGATACTAAAACCCCAAGGTCTCCAACAAGGAAAATAACCCAGTGAGGAAAGGAAATAAGGAAATGAACGACAAAAGAAGTTTAATAACATTAACAATATTCAAATAAACTTTTCATATATAAACTACAAAAACTTCAAACTAACGAGAGGAAGAGAAACAAGATAGGATAGTGTGCGCGTGTGTACCCTAAAGCAAAAGATCTCTAACCCAAGGGTGTGGAAGACCATGGTACAGAGGCCATGGCACTACCCAAGACTAGAGAACAATGGTTTCATTTTGGAGTGTCCGCCTAGAAGAGCTGCTGATGGGAGGGCAATGGCTGCTGATGACTAAGCAGATAGACCTATTGGCTCCCTCAAACTCCTCATCCTTAGCTCACAAGGATGGTGAGGTTGCAGCAACCAAAAACTAACGAGTTTTAGCGGGACTCAAACCCCAGTCTGGCGTTCACCAGTTATGGAGGTTAACACATCGGCCACCACAACCCTTGGTGATATTTATTTTAATTTTGTTGCTCTTCTTAAAATATTTAATTTTCCTTGTTCCCTTTCCTCACTGAGCTATTTTCCCTGTTGGAGCCCCTGGGCTTTTAGCATCCTGCTTTTCCAACTAGGGTTGTAGCTTAGCAAATAATAATAATAATAATAATAATAATGATAATAATAATAATGAGTATCTGGGGATTGTTTAGTCCAGGGAGATCTGAATTCAAAGGATGGTCAGAATTATATAAATTCTTGAACAACATAAACAAAGAAATAATTGAACCATGGTTCTAGGTAGAGGATAAACTGCAAGTTTCGCTTCAAATAATTTACGATACGTCTCAGATGCTTAGGATCGGGTAGGAGAACAATGTATTAAGAAATTGATTAATTAAATCCTTGTAACGTAATAGGCAGGTCGGAAAAATCTCGAAAATCATTCTCAATATGAGTTTTTTTTTTTTTTTTCAGTTGAATAGAGACTGGTGATATGGTTTTCAAAAGTTATTTCTTTAATAAAGAATCCCACTGAAATTTTAATTAAATGATATTTTGAATGAAAAACATCCCATGTCATTAACCTAGTAACAAGCTTTTATTAAGTTTTGTGATGGTTTAACGCAATTCCCTCGTTTGATTCATGCAATAAGGGAATCAGAAACCATAGGTCTACACTTACTAGACGCGATCGATACAAGGAGACTATACTCAATTTTTTTTAATGAGGCGCATTTGCACCGACTCGCAGCGGTGCCCTTTTAGCTCGGAAAAGTTTCCTACGATCTGATTGGTTAGAGTTATTATGTCCAACCAATCAGCGATCAGGAAACTTTTTCGAGCTAAAAGGGCACCCCTGCGAGTCGGTGCAAATCTGCCTCACTAAAAATAATTGACAATAGCATCACCAATTAAGCAAGAAGTATCTTTTCACTATCAAACTAAACCACATATCATTGGTACGTAATCTGAAGCGTAAATGGCCAAGAACACTAACCTCAGAAACACTAGGGATTACATTCATGTCACTGTGTTGCTTATCAATAATGACTTAACATAGTAATCAATTGGTTAGAAATTAAATAATTTTACTAAAAAATTATCCACCGTCTCTCTCTCTCTCTCTCTCTCTCTCTCTCTCTCTCTCTCTCTCTCTCTCTCTCTCTCTCTCTCTCTCTCTCTCTCTCTCTCTATGTATATATATACATTTATATATATATATATATATATATATACACACATATATATATATATATATATATATATATATATATATATATATATATATACATATACACATACACACACTATACACATATACTTACATGTATGCGTCTGTGTCCCTGTGTGGAAAAAAACTGAATTGAAAAGTTGTTAATCAAAAAAATTGTCCATTTCTCAAGTAATTTTTCTCTGTAAAAACCGTAAAGCAATTCCAATACATGACTCAGTTTAATTAAAACTAAAATAAAAATCCATAGGAGATGAAAGCCTTTTCCTTCCCATCAATTATTCTTCCTATGTATCTTTTCTGTATTCATTTACGTTCGCTTTTTATTTCCCATTATTACACATTGGTCTTCGACGGTGACCTTTCAATTCGACCCGGGGAGTAAACGATGTTGTGTTACCCTTCCCTAAATATCAAAGCGTGTTGTTGTTCAAAACTGCCAAGCAAGCATTTCCTTTCAGGGATGTGTTGTTTGTGATGGATATTGCCTCCTGTTACGTCATACGGAATGTATTTGTTAATGGGCAAACGTATTTGTTATGTATGCGTTTATGTGTTTGCTTATTCCTTTGGACGACCTGTGAACTATTTGCAAGCTGAGGAGACATTCTCTTTTGGAGTTGACGATTTGTTTTAGAATATTGGGATATTCTCTTTTGAGTTGGCGATTGATTTGTTTAAGGCTGGAATTAGCGATGCACCTAGAAACCTCTGCATGCCTCTAATTTTAATTTGACTACTATTCAAAACCTGGGTTGCATTTTGATTTTTTTTTTTTTCAGAATATATGCTATGAGTATAAAAACGATGGTAATAATAACAATATTGATTTTTAGGATGCAATTATACTGCGATCTGAATGTATTAGAGACGAAATTACAGGGTACATGCATGAATATTCCTGAGAGTATATTAAGCAAACCATAGTGATTATTATAATTTGTTAAAAACTAGGATATTACAGAAATCATATTCAAACAAGAAAACAAATGACAATGGCTCTTGTAAGTATGATCAGCAAAATGAAATATACTTGGTTCCTCAAACATATAGCAATTGCTAACATAAGTATTTCAAACAAATGCTCCTACTTCTTCAGTGATATTTCAAAAGATCTAATCATATTAAGCAAATGATTTTGCTTATACATACAAATAGCAACGGTTTTGATAAGAATATCAAGCAAATGCTATCAAGGGAAACATTTATAAGTGTTATTCAGTATTTTCTAGGCTCACTCAGGCTGCCAGGAGCTGTTAAGAACTCCATGTACCCTAGCTTCAAAAATCACCTCTTAAGAATTAGGTATCTATTTTGAAAATAAAAAACAGCTACTCTGTCCTACATATCTGTGATATAGGATTAGGTGGTAAATGTGTAATAAAATAAAAGAAATATGAATACATATAGTATCTCTACTTTTAAATGTATATATTTTCTATTCTAAATTGTTTGCAAAAAAAATGCAAAGGAATATTATACTATATACATTTTGTTTTTCGTATTGTCCACTCATACATACTGGTTAAGTTATGTACATCTTGTGCCTTACTATTTCCATGCACCCTTTGTTCAAATTCATGCACCAGTTTAACTACTGATCTATAGCACCATGAATCGTCAACAACTCTGTGTAGCCAGTCAAGGGCATGTATTGAGCAACAGCTGTTATCAAAGCACATCTATTATCCACTGAAGCCACAAGGAATCCTGAATACCATTCATACATTACCCTTTTCGGTTCTCGTGTGATGAAATCCGAACAGTTTCAGGAGTGGTCTTGAATGATTCGTTATTTGTGTGAAGATATCAGTTATTAATTGCCTGTACAATAATTCATGTAATTATTGCTTGATTTTGCGAATAGTATGTATTCACTCCTGTCTTTTTGTTAGTTTATTTATTTGGTTGTTTGTTTATGAGCAACTTTACACAAAAACTATTTATCGATTTTGGCCAAACTTGGTAGTCATGTTAGGTATGACCCAAGAATGAATCTGTAAAAGTTTGGATAAAGTACATCATAATATAAGTACGCAGCAATAGCAGTGTTAATTTTTATGTTAAGGAACAATACAGTGCAAAAACTACTGAACTAATTTCAACGAAACTTAGTGGAAGTGTAGAGTGTGACCCAAGGATAAATACATTAGATCTTGAAGAAAATACATCTAAGTACAAGTACTGCTGGAGGGTTATGTGGTCCTTTGACTGGACATACACTACTACATTCGATCCCTCTCTTTGGTTACTGGTCATTTTTCTTTGCCTACACACACGGAATAGTCTGGCCCTTTCTTTACACATTCTCCTGACAACACTAAGATTAATTACTGCACTAGTTGTTCAGTGGCTACTTTCCTCTTGGTAAGGTT
>NC_090733.1:151295067-151298972 GCF_036898095.1 Palaemon carinicauda
GTGGGGGGGGGGAGCTTTGGTATTTAAAGTCATCATCCTGGGCCATAGATGTTCCAGTCTACATCTAAAACACCTGTTGGAAAAGGTACATTATTTCTTCTCCCAATTCCATCAGAATATTTTTTTTTGCTGCTCAATGAAATAAGCGGTAGAGCATACAGACTTCAATGACAAAAGAAGCCTGACGACTTCCTTAGATTCTGAGCTAACCTTTATAGTTACCAATATATAGATAAATTTGTATTTAATAGCTATATTTAAGAATATATCTTGATGAAAAGTGGCCCAAGAGCGCCTTATCGGTAATAGGAACCGTAGATAGAATACTATTTATCTTTAGAATCCTCATTAAGTAGCTTTTTTTTTTTCTTTAATGGCTGAAATGTTTCCTGTGGTTTAGTTCTCAAGTTGTTTGACTTTGGCTACCTCCTTTTGATAGTGGACATTGGAGCGGATATCTGCAACGTAATATTTTATCTTCACTAATCATCTAAGTCCGTAAATTGGATTGGTTAAAATGTCTAGTGGAATCATGCATATTTCTCTGGTGATGATGAGTTTAAATTCATGTCCGTGAACCGATCTTCTTTTATTTGAACTAATAGTTATTAATAACTCGGCCATATCATAAGGTACTTCCATCTCACTGATAAGTAGTAATGAAAGTTTTCCTGCAAGATATGGAACGGCAAAGAACCGAAGGAGGATCTTCATGATAAAAGGAAAACTTTGAAACGAAAACTTTAGGCAAAGAAGTCTCTTGAGTCAGCCATCTTACTTCCTCTCGCCAAACGCAAATGATGCTCGTTTTTGTATTCATAAAAGAGATTTATGGAATGAGGCCACTGTTAAAGAAAAAAAAACAATCAGTTAGCGGAAGAGAAAGTCGCTTCGCTGTTTTTCTCTTTCGTAGGAGTAGAAGCAGTTGTTATTTAAGAGGACCAGTTTGGATGTTCTTAATACTTTGACAACTAAGTGCTATCATAACTCTTCTCTCTTCCTGTAAGGGAAGAAATTCACTTAAAAACTTTCCTTACTTTTAAAAGTAAATGAGTAGTGATGGAAGAGGGCTTTTCGAGTTACTGTTATTACAATGAAATCAATAAAACCTCTAAGGGCTTATTCTCTTGCTAAAAGTAAAACTGGTTGTTAAAGTAAGCTTATTGGCTTTTTTGCTACTTTGAAATACTCCACTCTTTGTAAAGACAGTATGCCCCTATTCTGCTTTTACGTCTCTGACAATAAGAGTAGTTATTGTCAACATGAACCACTTGGTTCTTGTTGCTCTTTTAACTACCAGAAAAGAAAGCAGCTTTTTTTTTCATAAATCTAATAAGAACTCTTGGCTGCTTTTCCTATTCTCGGCATAACATTCCCTAAGAACCATCCTTTCCTTCCAGAGACTAGAAACTACCCTTCCTATCTCCTCTCTACCCCCCCCCCCCTCTCATTTTATAAAGCTACTCACCCCTCCCCCCCTTCCCCAACTCCTCCTGTTCTGAAGCCATCAACCAACGTCCCACTATTTTTTTTTCTGTGCGCCATACTCGGTTCCCTCTTATGACATAATGTATGGGGGACAGTTTTTCCTCTTAAGTGTTGAAAAGAAGTTTCTACGGGAGATGTAAGGGATCTGAATGGTGTACTCTGGTGGTCTTGATTGAAGGCGAAAATGTGAAAAGAAAAGGAAATGATGGACGAGGATGAAATGAAGGCCTATGAGAGAGAGAGAGAGAGAGAGAGAGAGAGAGAGAGAGAGAGAGAGAGAGAGAGAGAGAGAGAGAGCGCTTTTATAACTGATATGTTATGAATCTTAATCTTGCAATATTGAAAGGAATATTTATTTGCTTAAAATGATAAGAATTGAGATGGCTAATGTATGAAATAGCTTAAGTTTTGAAAAATTCTTATTTAATACGTCTCATTTAATACTGTCACATCATATAAAACCGATTATTGAAAGAGTATTCTTTTCAAATCAAATTTATTTTAAGTCTATACCTTGAAAAAGATGTATTGTAGAAATCACTTTGAAAAGGTCGGAGTTTGAACAACATTAAGAATCTTAAAACAGAGCAGAAAGTTAACTGCATTTACAAAGCAATAGTAGAATCATACCAATATAAATTTTCAATAAATATTTTCAATAACGATTTTTACATATACCTGCATGTAATTCACAACCTTTTGCCATCAATTATTTTTTTTTTATAATATACTATAACACGAATCTACTCTGAACGAAGGCAGTATTATCAGTGTTATCCTTTTCACTTTTTATATTAATTTCATTCTGATTATACTCACTGGCCATAGTTGTTTTGGCTAACTTTTCATGGCCGGATGCCTTTCCTACCGCCAACCCTCCCCATTTACCCGGGCTTGGGACTGGCACAAGTTGAGGCTGGTTGCCCCCCTCAGTGGCTGGGTTCCTTTTTACTTTTTATATATACTAAAAAACCAATCTTGTTAAGCTTATTATTGCTAGAAGTGGGATCTGTGAGTAAGCGTACTTTTTTACGAGCTTATTAACCCCCGGAGAGGAGATTTTGCCTTTAGTATTACGATAAGTAACGGTGTTAGGGTTTTATGGGGACTCTTCTGGATGCGTCGTGCTGGGAAAGAAAACTTATTTATTAAAGGAAATATCACTGAAAGAATATTTAAAGCTGATCCTTTGGGTTGTTAGGTTGTAAACGTCTCTGCCTGGTGTTTGCCAGTCGGGGTTCGAGTCCCGCTCAGATTCGTAGTGCCATTGGTGCGTGCGACCTTCCATCCTTGTGAGTTAAAGTTGGTCGGTTTGGGGAGCCTATAGGTCTCTGCTAAGTCATCTGCAGCCATTGCTTGGCCCTCCCTGGTCCTAGCTTGGTAGGAGAGGAGGCTTGGGCGCTGATTATATAATATATGGCCAGTCTCTAAGGTATTGTCCTGCTTGATAGGGAAATATCACTGTCCCTTTCCTCTGCCATTCATGAGCGATCTATAAACCTTTAAGGGACTAGAAGATTTGCAAGACCCAGGCCTACATGGCTGAGGACTATGAAGCGCGAGTGGATGATGATGAATGGAGAAGTATTGAATTAAAAGCTCATGATAGAGACGACTGGCGAAATCTAATCGAGGCCCTTTGCGTCAGTGGGGTTAGGGGCGGGATGATGATGATGATCCTTAAGAATGAAAGTGAAACTTGATTTAGGGAGCGAACACATCAGCTTTGGATGGCAAAGCAGGAGAAGACCGAAGGAACGGGTGGAAGGACTACATTATGACAAATTACAATAGCTGCGGGATTAGGTATTGTGATTCCACGCTAATCAATATCCACCTGTTAAAAAAAAAAAGAAAAAAAAAATAATCGAAAATTCTCCTTTAAAATATACTGTTCTCAACCGTATTTCAGTTTAATACAGACGACCATAATTTAACCATACTTTGTTATTATTTTTTACTGCTTGGTGACAGTAATATCACTCTTTTACGTCAAGATATCTATTTTTAAACGGTAAAAATCCGGGAATAAGTGTTGCCAGACATTTAACGTTTTTTAATGCCGAACAATGTTAGATTTTTATTCTTTTGATATGATAACACTGGAAAAATTGCATTTCGTATCCACTTTCTATATTCTCCCTGCCTAAGCTCCTTAACACTTTTATTTAATTTTCCGGTGCTACTGTTGTGAAAATTCATATGTAATAACTAAGCTTGATTCGCGGTGTATATATATATATATATATATATATATATATATATATATATATATATATATATATATATATACACATATATATATCGATATATATATCTATATATATATATATATATATATATATATATATATATATGTATATATAACGGTATTATGATATTTTAAAAAAATGGGTACGAATTTTTTAAGAATCATA
>NC_090733.1:151301972-151319472 GCF_036898095.1 Palaemon carinicauda
GGACAGTGACAAAATCCCAGAGACTGACCATAAGTAGATATGACTAGCACTCAAGCCCTTTCACTATCATGCGAGGATCAGGGAGGGCCAGGCAATGGCTGCTGATGACTCAGCAAGTTGACCTACAGTATATTATTATTACTAGCCAAGCTACAACCCTAGTTGGAAAAGCAAGATGCTATAAGCCCAAGGGCTCCAACAGGAAAAAATAGCCCAGTGAGGAAAGGAAATAAGGAAATAAATAAATGATAGGAACAAATTAACAATAAATCATTCTAAAACAGTAACAGCGTCAAAACAGATATGTCCTATATAAACTATTAACAACGTCAAAAACAGATATGTCATATATAAACAATAAAAAGACTCATGTCAGCCTGGTCAACATAAAAATATTTGCTCCAACTTTGAACTTTTGAAGTTCTACTGATTCAACTACCCGATAGTGAGGTTCCACACATCACAAGAAACTATGCAGCTTGAGCGGATTCGAACACCAAACCAGTATATCGTCAGAGAGAAGCGTTTCTAATAGACCACCATAACCTTATTGTTCCAATTAATAAAATTGTTCACCGATGAATTGGAAGCTGAAACCTTGTAACTGTTACTTCTTTAATGAATGGATAACATATGTTTATTCATCAATATGGTGAAACTATTGTACGCGACCCGTCAAAAATTACAGCTAATTATTTAGATAGATATGCATACACAGATTCAACCCTTCCCACCCCCTTCCTTTTTCCTAACTATATCACCCGGGTATGACTACTCTTAACACCATACCCGAGGAAATGGGAGAGACCGAATAGTCAAACACTTGACATTGCCACTAAGTATGAGAGAAAAGATTTATATATATATATATATATATATATACATTATATGTGTTTGTATATTTATAGAACCGTAATTTCAACAAATTAAAGTTAAATCTTATTATTCTGGCTAAAATGACATGAATATCATTATGAATGTTTTAACTTTCTATGTATATCTAATATAGGAATAAATTACGATTACTTGTAGGCTAATTAACTGAATTATGCTGATGATTTAATAACTAATTGTCTCACTAATTTCACTGGAATAATTATTCATTGACAAAAGGAAGTGAAGCATAAATAATTCCGACCAAAATTAACATTTGTATATTTGTCGTCACATCCAGGAAGCATTTGACAGTTGGGAAAATTAATTCTTTTGTAGGTGTCAAAAATGATAATTAGTAAAAGGGTTTTTTTTAAACGAGTGTGACACTAGAAAATGTTCAAAATAAAAAAGGATGTATCCTGTTGTAGGAAAGCTATTTGTAATTTCCATCACTGTTAACATATGAATGTCGAGAGATGGTATTTACCTTGAGAAAGGGGACTTGATTTCGAGAGAGAGAGAGAGAGAGAGAGAGAGAGAGATAGAGAGAGAGAGAGAGAGAGAGAGAGAGAGATAGAGAGAGAGAGAGAGAGAGAGAGAGAGAGAGATAGAGAGAGAGAGGGGGGTGATGATATTAACAAAGTGAAGAAGTACTTTTCTCATTTATTTGTGTTTATGTATGCTTGTTTGGAGAGAGAGAGAGAGAGAGAGAGAGAGAGAGAGAGAGAGAGAGGGGGGGGTGATGATATTAACATAAAGTGAAGAAGTACTTTTCTCATTTATTTGTGTTTATGTATGCTTGTTTGGAGAGAGAGAGAGAGAGAGAGAGAGAGAGAGTGAGAGAGAGAGAGAGAGAGAGAGATGTTAACATAAAGAGTAGAAATAATTTTCTCATTTGATTCTCATTTGTTTATGTATGTTTGAGAGAGAGAGAGAGAGAGAGAGAGAGAGAGAGAGAGAATGTGATAATATTAACATAAAGAGTAGAAATACTTTTCTCATTTGCTCTCATTTGTGTTTTATGTATGTATGTATGTATGTATGTATGTTTGTTTGAGAGAGAGAGAGAGAGAGAGAGAGAGAGAGAGAGAGATGTTAACATAAAGAGTAGAAATAATTTTCTCATTTGATTCTCATTTGTTTATGTATGTTTGTTTGTTTGTTTGAGAGAGAGAGAGAGAGAGAGAGAGAGAGAGAGAATTTGTGATAATATTAACAAAGAGTATTGAAATACTTTTCTCATTCGATTCCACAACGCCATTAATACACATTGGATTGATTATTTTTTCATACTATTCACTGAATGGAGAAATATCAGTTTGCCCTTTTAGAGACAAACATTATACTGTAGCTTTTGAGACCATAAATTTATTTAATCTTCTAAAACGGTATTGTGTATGCGATGCATCTCTTGTTTCCATGACAAAGCATAGAGGAATAGGATATTATATAGTCAATTTTTTTTTAGTGAGGCAGATTTACACCGACTCGCAAGGGTGCCCTTTTAGCTCGGAAAAGTTCCCTGATAGCTGACTGGTTGGAAGTATTTTTGTCCGGATACTTCCGACAAATCAGCTGTCAGGAAACTTTTCCTAGCTAAAAGGGCACCCCTGCGAGTCGGTGCAAATCTGCCTCACTAAAAAAAATTGACTATGGTAGGTATATTCATTGACCATAATTTCAAGTCGACATAAATTGACACACTAAAACATTAATAGGAAATTATTTCATTTATATTTTACTTTTGATGGTTAATTTCGTTCTACATTTATGAATATTTTCATGCTAACATTTTTTTTTTTTTTTTGTAGTTACGTTTTATTGGAGGTAATTGTTGTGATTATATTTTCATCGTTAGGTTTCTTGCCATTATATTTTATCCCCACGTTCGGTAACCAGTGAAATACATATATATATATATATATATATATATATATATTTCATTTAGAAAGGAACTTTTTGGAGGTTTAGATCCAATTGAAAATTTACATGTAAATCTTTACTGTGATTAATTTTTCTATAATCTAAATAGAAAAATTCTTAATCCCATCAAACGAAGGGAATTTAATTTTATAAGTTTTTTAATGGACATCTGTTCAAAGGTTTAAAAGCCACTCATGAATGGCAGAGTTGAGGGGAGAGTGACATTGCCCTATCATGCAGGACAGTGCCTGAGAGACTGACCATATATACATATGATCAGCGCCCAAGCCAGGACCAAGAAGGGCCAGGCAATGGCTGCTGATGACTCAGCAGATAGACCTAAAGGCTCCCCAAAACCCCCATCCTATGCTCACAAGGATGGTGAGGTTACAGCGACCAAAGAAACTAACAAGTTTGAGGGGTACTCGAACCTCAGTCTGGCGTTCACCAGTCAGGGACGTTACACATCGGCCACCGCAAGCCGTTCTCTATGCTTTCTCTATTTTGGAGAGAAAACGGATTCTCAGTTTTACAGACTTTGCCATACTGCGTGATTGGTACGTTGAAATAGCCAGATATAGCGACACTAAAGTTTTATATTTCAATAATACCTGTAATCGAAGCACGCTGGAGAGGCATCAGAATATGAAAGAAAAAACGAACGAAAATGAAATTTTGAGTTGATTGCCGACAGGTTAGGCGTAATGATTTTTATCGTTTTTCGTTACCATTCTTTGCAGGTAAAGATATTTTTATTCGTTACCTAACCTTATGTTCGATCGTCAACTTATATTTTATTTTATACGTTGAAAACTTTGTTTCAGATAACGGTGGGTCAAAATTTGCTCAAAAAGTGATATTCTGAAAATATATTCAATTGTACTCTCTCTCTCTCTCTCTCTCTCTCTCTCTCTCTCTCTCTCTCTCTCTCTCTCTCTCTCTCTCTCTCTCTCTCTCTCTCTCTCTCTCCAAGAAGCATAAGTCAGTCCTGATAAAAAAAATTGAAAATGAGGAAACTTGTTCGCAAGAGTAGGATAGCATTATTTCATAATAAAGAAAGTAACGCCTCAATTTAAATGCAAGGATATATCTAGTTAATGAAGTGGTTACACAAACCCACACGAGGAACACTTTACCACATCCTTTAAAACCCCTGCTTGGTTATGGAAGACTATAGATCCTATAAAGGGGAAAGTAGGTTTAACTGGAGCTTTGGAAAGTTGGTCGGAACTTTTTGATATCTTGCCACGTAACTCAGCGGTCTTTTTTTTTTTTATTAATGGTAGGGAAACTAATCCACTCTAGACATATTCAGGCTTACGTTTTTATGTGTTTATAAATATAGCAACCATATAACACATACACACACACACACACGCACACACACACATATATATATATATATATATATATATATGTGTGTGTGTGTGTGTGTATATATATATACATATATATATGTATATATATATATACATACATACATGCATATATATGTATGCTTATGTGTATAAGAAGATAAAGAGTATATGTTTGCTCTGTAACCAATTACTTTAATGTTTTGTATCAATAATTCTTCAGCATTATCTTGATCGGAAAGTAATCTGCCTATTGGATGTTTTTGACATTTGGCATTGTCTTATCAAACCATATTTGTTTGTGTTCATGTGTGTTTGTTTGCTATTTTGAGAGAGAGAGAGAGAGAGAGAGAGAGAGAGAGAGAGAGAGAGAGAGAGAGAGAGAGAGAGAGAGAGAGAGAGTTTCAAATTTTGTAACAACGTCGAGTCACGAGTGGAGGTCAATAACACAAATATTTCTGACTTGTATCTTATTACATTTTTGTTTCTCAGCACCTGATGCTCATTTTCATACCGTTATGGAACCCCTCATCTCCCCCCCCCCACCCCCCACCCCACCCCACCCAGTTCTTCCCTTTCTTCGTAAGCATCTACGAGCTTACGATTAGAAATTTCCTTGCGGTCGGTGAAAGGGAAAAAACGTAGGAAAAAAGAAAGTCGAACACGAATGTCTTTTCAAAAGTGGCCCCATCTGCAAATTTTCCCACTTCCTCTTGTCACGTCTTGGAGAAACGTTTAGGAGAAGCTGACAACTATTTTTTTCTTTGATAACTCGCGTTTGTATTACAGGAAAGTGTGCTTACTGTATCATATTTAATATAATTGCGCGTGTTATTGGATATATGTGTGTATGAAGAGTTTACTTGTGAGGATTATTATTATTATTATTATTATTATTATTATTACTAGCCAAGCTACAATCCTAGTTGGAAAAGCAAGATGCTATAAGCCCAAAGGCTCCAACAGGGAAAAATATTTGTACGAAACTTGGTTCTTGTTTAAAATAAACTACTTATGGTTGTAAGATACTCATATTAATTATTTAAAATAAACATATTTTCAAATTAGATATCTCCATACGCCTTTTTCCGTTATTGATACTTATGCTAACCGACATGTCGAAGCTTAGCCTATTATGCATTAGAGTGGTTTTGGTATAGTATACCCATGCTATCGTCGACCTTAAGGACAGCGTTTTTGTCAAATGGCACAATTTTAATTTTGCAGCTTATTGAGCGGTTCTATAATTACGTTTTATTCAATATTTCATCATTCCAACTGAATCTTTTGGGATATATTTTTTTTTCTTTTCTTTTTATCCAAGGTTAGTGCTGTAGCCCCGCTAATTTTGTTTTTAAGAAAGCATGGTTATCTCATTATCACCTCATCAATATTTATAGATACTTATATTGTTTATGGCATCATATTAATGTTCCTGAATGCTTTCATTTTTTATGGAACCTTGTTACCTCTCCTAGATGTTTGTGTTATGACACTTCGCAGCCTATCTTAGATGCTTTGATCGTCTGTGATACCGTGTTACCCTTTTTTTTAGATGTTTGTATACCAATAAAGCACCCATACAATTAAAAGTAACGGTAATATAACAGAAGATTGAAACATTATTATTATTATTATTATTATTATTATTATTATTATTATTATTATTATTATTATTAATAACTAAGCTACAATCATAGTTGGAACATCAGGATGGTATAAGCCCAAGGCCTCCAAAAGGGAGAGAGCCCAGTGAAAAAAAACCAAAAAACAAGGAAATAAATAAAATACAAGAAAAGTAATGAACAAATTAGAATAACATGCTTCATGAACAGTAACAACATTGAAATAGATTTTCTTAAATAATCTATGAAACATAACATGCTTCATGAACAGTAACATTAAAATAGATTTTCTTAAATAATCTACAAAATGAGACTTGTGTCGCCTTGTTCAGCAAGAAAACATTCGCTGCAAATTTGAACTATTGAAGTTCGACCGATTAAACTACGTGATTAGGAAGATCATTCCACCAGTTAGTCAGAGCTGGAATAAAACTTCTAGAGTACTGTGTAGTATTGAGCCTCGTGGTAGAGAAGGCATGGCTATTAGAATTAACTGCATGGGAGTTGCTTTCATCAGATGTGTCTCAGTAGCTCAAGACTTTCAGCAAGGGACAGTTTGCAGGTTGGTCAATAGATTATCCAGTACCATCGCGTCGAGAAGTAATGAAAGATCAGAATCATCTATGAAACAATTTCTTTGATCGAGTATAACTCAGTTTCATTACATCAAGGCAAGTTAAATAATACTTTTTTATTTTTCAGATGATTTATTTTCAATTTTTTTTTTTTTTTTTTTTTTTTTTTTTTTTTACATGCGAACTTTCAACTAATTTCTTTCTTCTTCTTCTTCTTCCAGGGGAGCATCCAGATGGCCAAGCTCTTGAACTACAGCGTGACCGACCGCGTGTGGAAGTGCTCCTATGACAGCCAGTTCGGTCCAGGCTGGCGCCCACCTCTCCTTGGTTAGAGATCTTGTCTCGCAACCTTCTACTAATGCAAATGAAAAGACTTTCAAAAGCAAATCTTCATGCCTCCTTCAACCAAAACAGTAATAAAAAAAAAAAATACTAACTCGCTACCTGGACTACTACTACTACTACTGCTACTGCTACTACTACGCCCCTCTGCCCTCACGCCCGCGAGCAGAATGAAATTAACTACGCAAACATCGCCCAGAAATAGAGTTTGCTCGCTATTTCTTTCTTTTAGAGACTTATTTTTTATGAAATTGGAAGTGAACTAATAGTATGTTTAGGTAGCTAACTGATTTGCTTGTGTAAGGTATTAAAAACATTGTATATTTTTTGTTTATATTTGTGCCATTTTAGCGTTTAATGCTTTTCTTTTATGAATCTTTTATTGTCTTCTTTTACCAACTAGCAATCTATCATTTGCTCATTTGAGGAAAATTTCCGATGTGATTGTATTTTTTTCTGTATATATTTCTAAGTATGGAAAGCTTTTGTGATATGACTAACCAAATCTAGTAGAAGAAAAATTCATTTATTTACTTGAAACTTGTTTGTTTTTTCTTGTAGGATCTGCATGGACAGAGGCATTTGTTAGCCGTGAAACGGCCTATAGATATCTGAAGATTAATCGATAATTATTAATAATATAATGTTCAAAACATATTACATATGGAGTAATTGTCATCACAGTCATTTGTGAAGGAGGGATAACAATTCATAAACGAAGGAACTTTGAAAATTATTGAAAAAAACATGAAATTATATCATTATGCAAGTTCACTTTCCCAGTGTGAATTCAAACACGCCATCGTGCAGATACTCAACCATTTGGAAGACAAGATTTATTTTTAAGAAGGACTCGTCGACGATTACTTTAAGCTCTTGTTAGCCCTTCTTGTTTTTTTTTTTTTTAAATATACTTTCCATCTCCTTTTACCGTGAACTTATATAAGTACAAACAGGGCTTCACGCAGGAGACACGCTCTGCTTGAGCATAATGTGAGAATTTCAGTGGCAGTGAGGGCCCTTTATTTGCAGTGTTTTATTTCAAGAACTTCAAAATACATCTAGATATATATTGGTCTGGGAACAATAATTAAGATAAAAGAATATTTATATGTAACAAATCATATTTCTTTGTTAGTAAACATACGTTTTGGGTTTGGAGACTGCAGGGGAAAATTAAATTCTTGATAAATTACTTATGATGCCAATTTTGGAAGATCAAATTCTGAATTTTGGCACGGGCAATCAAATTCCGCTATTTGATTACTATAAACGATAATTGTATTAGATTAGCAGTCTTCAAAAAAAAAAATAATGTAGATCAATATTTCTGGGCTTATCCTTCAAGAAAAAATCTTGATAAAGCCCACATCTTGTTATCTTTCAAATGTTGAGAGAAAGAGAATGTGTGCATTGCAAATCAAGATGTTTTTGTTGTTGACACTAAAGGTAAAGTGTGTTTTTTTTTGTTGTGTGTTTCTTTGCCTTGTGAAGCTCAGCATTTTTGGCGAGGGAATTGTTTCAAGCACTAGTTAATGAGAAGACACCCTTAACTTCAATCCTTTATGAAAGAGAGTAAGTATACTTGTATGCTATAGGTAATTCCTCCCGTGCGACTGCAGTATGTGTGAGACTCGACTTAGCTTTTGTTGCTCGGAACCGTTCGCTTTGATTTATAAATAAAAAATTTCCCTGGATATGACGAACCTTTTTGATGTGAGTTTTATTTTTTAGATAGCGATCGTTATGGGACTGATCGCCAGTTGCTTTTGGCTTGGATACTTCCCCCTTCCAGACAATTCCAAGAGGATATTATTAAGATAGCTGTGTAGATCTGATCACTGTTGCGTTGTTTAGTGAAAGGTCATTTTTGGCGGGAACAAAAGTGGCTCAGTGTTAAGCTTCAAACAATGTTAGTCATCAGTGTTCATTGCTTTTTTTTTTCCTTTTCCACCAACTAGAGAAGCATTTAAGATGCCACGGTTTTTTTCGATTATTAAGATGAATATTTTATGTGTTGAAGCTGTGTGTAGCTCCTAGATATTGGGAAGTAACGGTCAAACGGATTTGAATTTTGAATTTTTAAATTCTTCTTGGTTGAGGGAAAGTAGTTATATTGCAATGCAATTCATGACTTTGTGGAAGACAAAGGCGTAAGGAGACTAGTTTTGTGTCTAGATATCCCTATTGAGTGGTAGTTTTTCAAGCTTAATAAGTCCATGTTACTAGTAGCTCGTTTGCGGATCGGGGGAAGGAGCGATTTTTTTGTTTCTTCGTCGTTATTAGCATTTCCAGGACTTGATTAAATGTTCACATGTCGATTTACGACTTTATGAAAATTAATGTCTTAAGAACTTCCGATAAAAATATACTTAATAGATTCTTTCGTAATGGTCTTTGAAAGCGATGTTTGTCAACCAGAAGTTTCCCATTGAACAAAATAGCAGATCAAAATAATGTAAACAGCCTTTTTGGTGGACCTTATTCATTGTGGGAAATGTCTTTATAACTCGACATTTGAAAGAGTGGAGTCAATTTTATGGTAACTTCAAAAGCCATCGATTCTCATATAGAAATACACGTCAATTTTTGCTTTCCCAAAACAACAGATTAATTTGGAATTGGTTCGTGTAGCAAAAATAAGCTATTAAACGTTATTCATAGTTCGATTTCGTGATTAAAGGATATATATATATATATATATATATATATAAACATATATATATATAAATATATATATATATATATATTTTTTTTTTTTGCAACGTAATATGGAAAAATATATATTTTCTTGATGAGCAGGTTATTTTTTTCTTTCAGAAAATATTAACAACACCGTGGCTCATCGATGCTAAGATAGAGTATTTTTTTTATCATTCTTTAATTTTATTTATATATATAAAAAACGTTTCTTATCAAGTCTTCATAATGAAAAAAAAAAGGAAAACGAGAAAATCACAGAAGAAAATAGTCATCATTGTAATTTATATCAAATTTGTAGATATTGACAAACCCTGATTTTACTCTACGAAAAATATATGGTAAAATTTCATGAAACATTGGAATCTAATCAATTATCTAATTTTATTAGGCCATGGAGTGGAATGATAAATTCTTTTATTTTCGTGAATGTTGCTTTTATAATGACATCAGGGTTTTCTGATATTTGCCGATGCAGATTTTCCATTCTTTTGTCTAACCTTCCATAAATATTTTTAAACGTCATAAAATAATTAAATTATTATTTACGACTTTTCTCATTCATTTTCATTCACAGTTTCATGAATTTTCGTTAAAGAATCGTAAAAGATATGTATAATTATCTTTGAATTTCCTTGAATTATTCAATACAGTAGCGTAAAACATATGTACAATTATCTCTGCATTTCCTTGAATTATTCAATACAATAGCGTAAAAGATATGTACAATTATCTTTGAATTTCCTTGAATTATTCTATACAATAGTCGATAAAATTGCCTCCACTTATTCTCAATGTTATCAAAAGAGAAAAAACAATATTCAGATGTTTCCAGCTATTGTCCTTTGATTCATAAAACACTTATTGACTCGGCACAAGCGCATTATCATCACTTTGATTTTAATTGATCGTTGCTTATAGTGTCAAAACTAATCATTGCGAAACTGTGATATATTGTTTATTTGATATTCATTCTGAAACGCTGTGCCAATGTAGACTTTGGAGCAGGGTTGCCAGGTTGGCCTTTTTTGGGCCAAAAACCTCCAAATTTTGTCCTTTTTTTGTGCAAGATACCTAAATTTGTCCTTTTTAAAATTGGTTAGCCTTAAATGCTATATTTTCGGCCTTTTTCTACTATTAGGTTGGCCTTTTAAAGCTGCAGTTGATCAGACGTTGGCCTTTTCTCATTTGGAAAACCTGGCGACCCTGCGTTTGGAGAGAGAGAAGTGAATGTGACTGCTACGTTTGTTTATTTATACACGTTTTGATAGTGGGTAACAGTCGCGCAATTATGCTGCTGGCCGAGTGTGAAAGGCATATCGCAGTATTACGACGATAATAATCATAATAACAATAAGACAATTAAAAGGAAAATGTAGTTCGGTCTTAGCATGATCCGTTTTTGCGCCATCGGTGGCAAATTTCCCTTCGGTAGATAAAGTGGCGTTGCGCAAAATGACCTAAGAAGTTTAGTGGAGTCGGCTCTAAAAGAGTTTTCATTTGTTGGAGCATCACGATAAAGTCTAGAGCCCTAAAAAGGGCTTGAAAAGCCCGGTGCCAAAAGCAGAAAGGAAATGCTAAGAGATCCTTCTTTTTGGAAGTTTACATGACTCAATTTTAAAAGCATCCGATTTTAGAATGCGATTCCAAGAAAAATTTCATCTTTTAGGTTTTTCTGAGGAGAACTTGCTTCTGGAAGACGGTTTTGAAAGAGGCTTTGCTGGAGTTCATTTTATTTTAGACAATTTCCAGGTGGTTTTAGAGGATTCCTTTATTGAGGCAGCTGGTCTACGAGAATTCTAAATGAGCAGTTCTACAAGACTTCTAACAACCTGTTCTAGAAGACGTCTAGCAAGTAGTTCTAGAAGATTTATAAACAATCAGTTCAAGAAGACTTCTACCAAGCGGTTCTAGATTTCTAAACAAGCGGGATCTACAAGACTTCTAACAATCTGTTCTAGAAGGCATCTAACAAGTAGTTCTAGATGATTTCCAAACAAGCAGGTCTACAGGACTACTAACAGCCAATTCTAGATGTTCAACAAGCAGTTCTAGGAGATTTCTAATCAAGCAATTCTAAAAGACTTCTAACAAGCGGTTCTAGATTATTTCCTAACAAGCGAGTATAGGAGACTTCTAAGAACCGGTTCTAGAAGACGTTTAACAAATGGTTAAAGAAGATTGCTAAACTAACAGTTCTAGGAGACTTCTAACAACCATTTCTAAACGTTTTCTAAACAAGCCAGTCTACAAGACGTTGAACAAGCGGTTCTAGGAGATTTCTAAACAAGCTGGTTTAGAAGATTTCTAAATAGGCGGTGAAAGACTTCTAAACAGGCAGACCTAGAAAATTTCTAAACAGGTGGTTCTAGAGGATTTCTAAACAAGCCGTTTCAGAAGATTTTTAAACAGGTGGTTCTAGAGGATTTCTAAACAAGCCGTTTTTAGAAGATTTCTAAACAGGTGGTTCTAGAGGATTTCTAAACAAGCCGTTTTTAGAAGATATCTAAACAGGTGGTTCTAGAGAATTTCTAAACAAGCACTTTTAGAAGATTTCTAAACAGGTGGTTCTAGATGATTTCTATACAAGCCGTTTTAGAAGATTTCTAAACGAACAGTTTCAGGTTTCTAAACATGCGGTTTCAGAAGATCTTCTCGTTTAGAAACCCGTTTTCAAAATGCCGCTCTATTTTGCCGAAGGAAAATTTGAATATGTGAATGTGCATGTTTTTAATTACCGTTGTCCTCTTCATGTTATTGACGTGAGGATGATAATGTTACATATAAATAGATATATCAATATATATATATATATTTCATATTAGTAAGGCAATACAAACTCCCTATTCTTTGGATATATATGTATATATGCATATGCGATGTATATTTATAAGTATATGTATGCATATGCGTGTATATGCTGATATATGTTATGTAAGATGCCTCATATATTAGTATCCCTATGTAGCGTTTTTTTGGAGATGTAAAGGACTTGATTTTTACTGGTTTCCATAAGGCCAATTCGTTACAGTTGAATGTACGTTCTGTGATGGATAATCTATTCACTATGAATTTATCCCTGAGCTAGTTATTTCTGTAAATATTCTCCTTCTTTAAACGTTAATTGTGATATGGATTTTTGACGGTATCTTAATCTTTTGATTTGATGTCTTTATTTATAAATATTAAAATGGGAAAGCTGAAGGAAAAGCTAATTGTATTTATATAAGGTTACTGACATATACTCGTACCGTAAAGTTTACATATCACCAGTTCGATTCAGGTTTAATTATTAAACGAATTTCGAATAATTAATAGTAATTCTCTTTGTTTATCACTGTCTGTTTTTTATGAATACCTTTAGATGACTGAATCGGCACAACTTGAATTAATTTCTCTTACGTCTGGCAGCACGGTGTGTGTGTGTTTACCTCCGGGTGCCAGATGTGATGCAGACTGATGGTTCTTCTTCTTTAGACCTTGCCGTCAAGGATGATACAAATTGATGATCTGGGGAGCTGTAAATATAGCCCCCAGAATGATTTACTTGGCGTTTTTTGTATTGTTATTCGGTGTTTCTTTGATAGTGAAAGATTCATCATACGACACTATAAAGGATATATGTGATAAACCTAACCCACCGATCTTTCCCCCCTGTAGATCTCATTTGTCAATAAAAGAAAATAAATGGTTGGTACAATCATTCTAAATGTGCATATCTGTGGGGTTTGTATTTCCCGCCAACTTCTTTCGTTTCGCCTTTGGTTTGTAACGGCCCAATTTTTTGGCCGAGATGAAAACCTATGGGTTCGCTTTCTTTATTTTCTTTCTTAAAAGAGAGTCAAGGAACTGTGTTTTTGACTCCATATGCGGAGTAATCTATACTCTTTCCAAATCTGTTGTTTAGTGGAGAGAAATGCTAAGCATTTTCCCGCTTTCTGTTGTCGTCAGTTGGGTGTAATGCACAGTCTGCACTTCTGCACGCCTGTCACCTGTGATGCAGGTGTCATGTTGACACCTGTTTACTAAGATTGTTCCAGTAATCTTTGCTCTGTTATACTCCCCAGGTGTATTTAATCAACTCTAGCGTCATAATCTTGACTGTAATTTTCCTCCTCCAATAGATAGTCACTTTCTGGGGGTACGCGAACCTTAACTAAAAAAAAAAAATAGGGAAAAACAAATAAATCTCGCTGCCAAACGTTGTCTTCGATGAAGACAGCCTTTGACAATATTCCTCTGACGATTAAAACAAAAACAAAAAGTTGTCAGATGTACACTTGCTCACCGAAAGGCAGGTAACAGTATGTTGTGAGTTCACGAGGAAGCTGAAATAAATCTCTTTTTCAGGCAAATAAACTCTCTGAAGATAATATCTCATTCTCTCTTGTCTGAAGGAGAATGCCTTAATATTCATGAATAAAAATATGTATAATCTGGCCTTTGAAGGCACTGTTCCATTTTTTTTCCGCAGGTGGTGTAATAATCTCATTACTAAATGATATTATCCTATAGGTAATAAAGACCCATTCCTGTTTCTCTCCTCTGAATCTGTTCAGTGAATCAGCGACAGGATTTCACGTCTCAAGACTTTTTCAACTTTCCTCCGAGGTTGTTTCTCAGTAAATGTAAAATGCACATCATATCTGTAAATGATAATTAAAAGTTTTGCTGTACGCTTGTTGTCGACCAACGTATCTCATTTGTAAAAACAAAACGACAGAATAAAAGCTTAATTTTGATGGTCTAACTTACTAAATTGCAATTTATGGCAATACATTTTCGCACATATGAATATATGAATGAATGTTATGTAGGTTAAAGCTTATGTATTTGCGAGAGGGTAATACAAGTGTACACATATGAATGAATGTTATGTAGGTTAAAGCTTATGTATTTGCGAGAGGGTAATACAAATGTGCACATATGAATATATGTATGAATGTTATGTAGGTTAAAGCTTATGTATTTGCGAGAGGGTAATACAAGTGTGCACATATGAATATATGTATGAATGTTATGTAGGTTAAAGTTTATGTATTTGCGAGAGGGTAATACATGTGCGCACATATGAATATATGTATGAATGTTATGTAGGTTAAAGGTTATGTATATGCGAGAGGGTAATACAAGTGTGCACATATGAATATATGTATGATTGTTATGTAGGTTAAAGCTTATGTACTTGCGAGTATATATTTATTTTATTATTTATCAAATTTAAATAATGTAATACGTCATTGGCTTTTCTCACTTATCCGGAAAGGTTATAATTAAATCAGGTACGTTTTAAATCGCATTGAAAGTTGAGTTGATCGTAAAGTCTTGATTCCCTGTTGGAGCCCTTTGCAAAGTTATTGATACTTTATAATGATGTATCAGACTGACGTTCGAACTCAACAAAGCATCTGTTGATTTAACTTCAGTTAATGAGACAAAATCAGATCTGGGAAATTCTTAGTCCCGTCTTGTTATCCGGAATTCTGTCTTAAATTGAAAGTGTTTATTTTTTTTGTTTTTTTTTTTTTAAACAAGTTCATAACTGTCATTATTTTCTATATGCAGAGAAAATCTGTTTGCTAACAGCAATATAATTCATTTTATATAATGCATTAGCCTAACATGCTATTCATCTCGAGTGAAAGATATGAATGAATGAAACTAAACTTTTGAAACCTATGTCAAAATCAAGCTTTTGTCTGATAAAACTGGAAGAACTTGTCATTTTAATAAGAGATCTTTCGTATGTTGGAAGATGGTTGCATCCCAGTCTCATCCAGCACCTACGTACATCCGTACAGCAAAGTTTTGTTATGTGTTGCAATTACCAATTACGGATATACCCTTATATTTTCACACACATCTTGTATAGCCTAGATTAATGAATGCATCTGTAACTTTGTGTTTTATTAACCTTTCTGTGTTGAATGATGAGGTCTCATGACTAATCACTTATGAATATATCATTTCCTGTTTTTGCTTGGAACCTATATACAGCTCATACATAGGTTTATGTGTATATATATATATATATACATACATATATATATTGTGTATATATACACGCACACACATATATATATATGTGTGTGTGTGTATAAACACAACGTGTGTGTATATATATATATATATATATATATATATATATATATATTGTAGTGTACATAGAGTGTATATATAAGATAATTATATATATATATATATATATATATATATATATATATATATATATATATATTGTGTACATAAACACAACGTATATATATATATATATATATATATTTATATATATATATATATATATATATATATATATATATGTATATTGTGTACATATACACAACGTATATATATATATATATATATATATAATTATATATATATATATTATATATATATATAAAATAATTATATTTACATTGTATACAAACACATATATATGTTTATGCTGTACATATAAGTATATGATATATAATGTATATTTACTGTACAAATTCATTTATTTAATCCTTTTTTTTAACATATGTTTTTTTTTTATTTTATCACAAATCGATCATTTTGATTCATTCTATACGGTTATTAATATAGAAAGATAAAAAGCAAGGATTCACATTATAGAGCACTTTAATTACATTTTACAGGAAGGTCAAACAGATATATGATTTTGGAACTAGTTAGAATCTAGCAGCGTTATGTATAAGATTTTTCATAATTCTGACCGTCCTTTGCATTCAGATCTCGGACAGTACCATCCTGTTCGTAATACTAGGTTTGCAATTCATCCTAATAGGCCTTCTCCAACATGAGGCTCAATACTACACAGTATTCTAGAAGTTTTATTCCACTCATGACTAAGTTGTGGAATGATCTTCCCAATCAGGAAGGTTAATCGATAAAAGTTGAAATTTACAGCGGTTGTTTTTATGTTGAACAGGCTTACACAAGTCTCTTTTTATAGTTCATTTATGAAAGAATATTTTTAATGTTACTCTTCTTAAAATATATTATTTTAATAGTTCATTACTCCTCTTATAGTTTATTTATATCCTTTTTTCCTCTCCTCACTAGAGATTTGGGCTTATAGCATCATGCTTTTCCAATTAGGGTTGTAGCTTGGTTAGTAATGATAATAATAATAATCTGAACCTTCAGATAAAATGTACAGCTATGATCTCTTTCCGAAAATTATTATGAAAGGCTAAATAGATTTGACTATTTCAAAGTATGCTAGAAAAAAGCTTCTATAGATTATTACTATAATACCAAGGAAGATTCTCTGTATAAGATTCTTATTGAAAAAGATCAACCTATACTCCTTTTTTTTAATGAGGCGCATTTGCACTGACTCGCAGTGGTGCCCTTTTAGCTCGGAAAAGTTTCCTACTACCTGATTGGTTAGAATTATCTTGTCCAACCAATCAGAGATCAGGAAACTTTCCCGAGCTAAAAGGGCACCCCTGCGAGTCGGTGCAAATCTGCCTCACTAAAATGAATTGACTATAGGAGGACTAGTTTCTTATTAATCTTAGCTTCTCATAAATACTAAAAGACAGTTCTAAATTAATTAAAAAACAGATGCAGCTGTTTTTGGTCCTCTGTTGGACAAAGGCACCTAACATGCCTTTATTCAAACATGAGGGTTTGGCCAGTTTTCATCACCTCGCTGGCTAGTACCAATTGGTGATGGTGGGAGACTTATGCCTGATCTCTCACAGCAAAACAACCTAGCATGGGTGGACCTGATAGTGGTAATACAGTAAACGCTTTCACCACGTTAAGGTATCACCATTCAGAAATATATATATATATAGAGAGAGAGAGAGAGAGAGAGAGAGAGAGAGAGAGAGAGAGAGAGAGAGATACAGTATATTTATATATACATATATGTATATGTATATATGTAAATATATATATATATATATATATATATATATACATTATGAATGTTTTTAAGTCAAGCGAACACAATACTTGTCAAACCAGAAGGGTCTCGCCTTAAAAAAAACCGAAATGGCTTTAGGACTATATTTTTTATGTTTATATAAATCTGATCTCTTTTAGAAAAATACCATAAAAAATATATTACCATGAAGCCAAGGCAGCT
>NC_090733.1:151326972-151339472 GCF_036898095.1 Palaemon carinicauda
ATTCGCAAAAGTGATGACGCCCCTCAGTGACGTTGTTATAACGTTTCTTCCCCTGTACCTCCCATTCCCCGAATTGTTAAACGCCTGTTTAACTCCATAGATAATTGTCATATGACCTACCCCAAACAATACGAAATTCTTTGTCAGTAAAAGTTCAGCATACCTGGTAATGTGATTCGTGACTTTAGACTTTACCTAAACACAAGACCAACCTTTTATATCTTACCCACTCACTTACATTGAAGATCAAGAATGAGACTTATGACAGGAGACGAAAGAAGCCATGCTAACCCTACACTTCGCACTTCAAGCGAGTGTTGGTAAAGCAATAGAAATATAGTTTTCTTTAGGTTAAGCCGTAGGACTCATTCTTCCATACAACACAGGTTACTCGATACATCAATTGCCAGGAAGAAAATGACAGAGAGCATTGTTTGATATAATTTATCATATCAATTTCACCAGAGAGAGTAGCTTGAATTCCTTAGAAAGTAGACTTCTAAAAGATGTTTCATATAAGGGCATTGACATCGGCCATTTGATAAATTTTGAAATCTAATATATATATATATATATATATATATATATATATATATATATATATATATATGTGTGTGTGCGGGTGTGTGTGTGTGTGTGTGTGTGTGTGTGTGTGTGTTCATACATACATAAGATTTATTATATTTCAACCTATAGTTTTATATATTTATTTACGTTATAAGTATCAGTCCCTATTTTTGTTACTTAAAAGGTATGTGACAAATATCATTGCGACTTAGTCACTGGAATTATACCAGACTTCAATTAATGAACCAATCAACCTTACTTTGAGAAATCCATTGACATTGTCTACATGCCAAGCTGATATACTAGTATCAAAGTATTCATTAGCTTTGCTTTTCCAAAATAATGTTATCACTAATTGCTGGAAACCATAGATTTATGAGGAATGAAAAAAAAAAAAAAAAAAAAAAAAAAAACAAGAAATGGACACATACATTTTACGCATCATCACTCTCAAGGAAAAAAATTGTTTTCTATTTCTACTAATGTTTTTATTTTATTTTTTTATTTTATTTTATTTTTTAGTCGCAAATCTAAAATTTGTAGGAGTCCGAGTAGAATATCTCTCAGTGCGATTCCACACCCGTGTTTTAAACCTCTTCTATTATGTTTGATAATTTGTGTTAACCATCAAATCATTATCTACCACCATAAAACATTTTATTGCTCTTCCGGCTCATTTTATATGTGCAGTACACAGTCTTTCCTAACAGGGATTTACTCGGTAGCCTAATAACAATGGGAATGAAGGAAAGAGAAGGGAAGAAGTTCCTCTTTTTCCAAGAGTAAACGGGTTAATTAAGCACATCTGTCAATTCATTGTACCACCAAAAATTAGGCCAATGTTTGAAACATTCATTGCTGTAGTTTTATGGAAATTCATAAGCCGGTTTGTTAGATATTTGGGAAAAACACTATTACACGGCCTCTGGAAACGATAGTAGCCTATCATCAAATTCACTAAAAGTTAACGTGAAAGTAAAAGAATTTCCCATGAAAATTCACTGAGGTATAACGGGAGAATTGCACTGAACAGATGCGTAAAGAAGAACAAGAGCAGCTAGTGACTTATCTCGAATTATACTAGTTTTGCCACGTGATTTGGAATCCGATCATTTGACATATATCAAAATTATTTTTTTCTCTCGTCCAAAGGAGACGTATAATGAATTGAACTTAATCATAGCAAACGTATGTGGAGGTACCAGTGTGTGTGTGTGTGTGTGTGTGTGTGTATATATGTAAAAATATGTATTTGTATATATATATGTGTGTGTATGTATGTATGTATGTATGTATATATATATATATATATATATTCATATATATATATTCATATATATATATGTATGTATGTATATATATATATATATATATTTATATATATATATATATATATATATATATATATATATATATATATATATATAAGCATGTAAATGTGGTTTTGTTGTATTTTTGCCTTAACGAAAGATGATTCGTGGGAAAGTATAAGATAAAGAACACTACCAGTTGTATTTTTTAACCTCTGAATATTGTTTTTGTGTGTGCATATTAGAATTAAATAGTATCTCTGAAAAATGCAGAATAAGATCTCATTACATTATTGTGGACAATTATACTCTCTCTCTCTCTCTCTCTCTCTCTCTCTCTCTCTCTCTCTCTCCTGTATGTGTCTGATGTATTTTCACCTCATATTCAGAAGCGAAGCGGTACTGTTCAATATGTTCAATGTGTCCTTGTAATATCCGCTGGAGATTTTATCATGCGATTTTGTCATAACGTTGCGTGAGAATCCGTAAGAAATGACATTTTCCAATACATCCGTGAGTGCTCCAGTCTTTTTTTTTTTTCTGAAGTTGCAAACTGCAGATTGCTTTGGGGAGATATATTTCTTGTATATATTGAATGTATGAGTGCATACACACATTTATTATATATATTTGTGGTTTAATTTTTTTTTATTTGTATCTATCTATCTATCTATATATTTTTTAATTAAACAGTTCCGCTTCCGTTGAGTGGCTCTCAATAAAGGAAAACTTAAAATGTACAGCCCTATTCAAGCTTTAGACTGCCGATACAGGAATGAGACCCTGTATTGAAAACTTGAACAACACTAACCGTTTCATAGGTTGTGGTGGCCTGTTGGCAAAGTTCTTGCCTGGTGATCCCCAGACTGGGGTTCGAGTCCCCCTCAAACTCGTTAATTCCTCTGGTCGCTGCAACCCACCATCCTTGTGAGGTAAGGAGGTGGGGTTTGGGGGAGCCTATAGGTCTATCTGCTGAGTCATCAGTAGCCATTGCATGGCCCTCCTTGGTACAACTTGGGCGCTGATCATATATGTATATAGTCAGTCTCTAGGGCATTGTCCTGCTTGATAAGGCAATGTCACCGTCCCTTGCCTCTGCTGTAGGCAACAGCTGCGCACTGTAGCCAGTACTCGAGGATCTTTGCAGAGTCCCCCTGTCCCTAGCTGCACCCACTTTTTAGTCATTTGCCTTACCTCCAATCCCTTATCTTTTCCTTGTTACTGCCCAATCTATTTTAGCTTTTATTTTATAGTTTATCTGATGAGTTTTTCCTAGGTAATTCACAGCACTGAATGGTCTTATAAAATCGATCATTAAATTCCGTTAACGATTAAGATAAACTCTATCACCCCACCTCGCCCTAGTAAATTCCTATGCTATACGCCAGTTACCTTCATCTTGCAGGATTTTGGCTGATATTCTAGGATGAAATTTCTCTCCTCATGCCCTTCCTTTTCAAGTGGCAACCCACCTCAGTCGACTGGCTGTTAAGCACAAAATGCTTGCATAGAATTCATACACAAAATTGGAAATTATGTACATAACTACCTTCAAACGAATGGGATAAAGATAAAAAAGGAAATTAAGTACGAAGGTATATTGATGAACTGTTTGTGAGATGCAAATAATAGTGATTTTTAAGTACAATATTGTATGATGAATTTAAAAATTCCATTTTTCATAATTATTTGATAGAATAATCGATTAGACCAGATGGTGAGCGAATTAAAAATATTAAAACTAATGTACAAAAGATATAGGTTTAAAACTTACTGTTATAACCTTTACGAGATTTATCAAGAATTAACTAAAAATAAATTTTTACTTCTAAGGCCTTTTTGATTATTAGAGTAAATCATGGAGATATAGAAGAAATTTTATATGCATTAGTTTTTTGTCTGATTTGACATATATGCGATTCCCATTAAAGGATGTCCATAATCCATCATATTTTTGGTTGAAATAATTTTGTCAGTATTGTGAGGAAAGCCTTCATTGCACGCCCTAGGTTTGTGGTTGCCAATGTAGTAACGTCTTTGACTGGTGATTGCCAGACTGGGGTTCGAGTCTCACTCAAAACTCGTTAGTTTCTTTGGACACTGCAAACTCACCATCCTTGTGTGCTAAGGATGCGGGGTTTAGGGGAGCCTATACGTCTATCTGCTGAGTCATCAGCAGCCATTGTCCGGACCTCCTTAGTCCTAGCTTTGGTGGAGAGGGGTCTTAGGCGCTGATCATATGTATATATGGTCAGTCTCTGGGGCATTGTTCTGTTCGATAGGGCAATGTCACGGTCCCTTGCCCTGCCAGTCATGAGTGGCCTTTAAACCTTTAGAATCAGACTATTAAAACGTTTCTGCAACGCTAAATACTGGACTCAAATTTAGCTTATCCAACAGACACGTAAGGACAGTTCAGATAGATATAAATACATATGATCAGAATTATACTTTTAATAGATTATGACTTTCAGTAAACCTGGTCATGTGTACTTTTACAATAGTATGCAAATATGGGGTTCTCCAAGTTGCACCTATGTTGTGCCCTATGACCCAAATTAAAATTTCAATAACCTTCAAAGGGACACAAAAAGTAAGTTACAAATAACTTTATTTTGACCATTTCAGTAATTTTCTCTGTTCCGCCTTTATTGCAACATATAGAACTGCCCGTCCTTCCAGTTTACTTCCTAATTTATATATGTCATCTTTGCAACTGACAATGCAAGCATAACGCTATTTGCACAAGTTGCAATAATGTCGTGTGACGGCGCCAGATGGGACCTGATGAAGTCAGTTGTTTCCTTGCACTTACTTTAGATGTTTTGACTTTGAGTTTTATTTTTACTTTGATTTATAGTCTTACTTTTTTATTTCAGTACTTTAGTCTCATCAGGGCACTCAGGGTGAACCCTGATCCGGTTCCTCTTACGGGGAAGTTTAAATGTTTAAAGGGCGCTTATGAATTGCAGGGGGAAGGGAGAGTGACATTGCCCTATCAAGAAAGGACAATGCCCAAGAGACTGACCATATTACATATGATCAGCGCCCAAACCCCTCTCCACCCAAGCTAGAACCAAGGAGGGCCAAGCAATGGCTGCAGATGACTCAGCAGATAGACCTATAGGCTCCCCCAAACCCCCCATCCTTATCTCATAAGGATGGTGAGGTTGCAGCGACCAAAGAAACTAACAAGTTTGAGCGGGACTCGAATTCCAGTCTGGTAATAACCAGGCAAGGGCGGTATCAACAGGCCACATGTTCGTGCGTCTGTGTCTGTAATTGCAAACGAATGTGTGTTTGCATGTGTGTCGCTTATCCCGGCCAATATTGAGCCGTATTAATTTCCAATATCCATTTTAATTGGATAAAAAGAAACCTTGCGCAGAGATGAAAAGAGTTTTCGAAAATTGAAGATACATAATACAATGATATTCGTGTGATATTTTTTTTTTTTTATGTTTTTTTATAGAATATTTATATATTTTTAATATTCGAGTGCATTCACCCTTATACGAGTCACGGCCACTACCAGATCGCAAGCTATTTGGAAACAGTCATATAGCAATAGCTATTATTAGTTGAAGAAAAACAAAAGAGAATAATATCGTATTGGAAATGGATATCAGGGCAAAGCATTGACTAATAATTCGACATAGAAATCAATCAGAGAAAGTATATCGCTTATTCTTTTTTTTTACGCTTCAATAATATTGTTTTCTACGTTACCTTAATTGCAAATAATATCGTGGGTTTGAAATCAACCAGTTGGTGTCGCAAGTGAACTGTGATTATAAAAAACGTAAATACCACCCACAGTAAATTTCATTGTAATTTTCAAGGTAAATTTGACCGCTTTCATCTATGTAAAATATATACCAACAGTAACAATTTACCTTATTGCAATGACGTAAACAGTAATAGGAGCTGTTGCAGCGGCGGCAGTTAACTTTACAGTAACAGCTACAATTAACAAAATAGTAACAGCAATTTGAACAAACAACTAAATAGTAATGTAAATTCTTATGCCAGAAATAACAGACAACAGTATCAATTACTACATAGTAGGTGCAAACAAGCACATGCTATAACAAGGTTTATATATGTATGTATATATATATATATATATATATATATATTTTATATATGTATAATATATATATATTTATACATATAATTATATATATATGAATATATAAATATATATGTGAATATATATATATATATTAACTATATAAATATATATATATATATATATATATACATACATACATATATATATATATATATATATCTTTGCAGTCACACTTATCTCGCTTCTTCCCTCAGTTAGGGCGGGAGAGAGAGAGTAGTCATACCCTGGTGAGAAGGCGATGCCTGTGCATAAGTTTTCATATCCATCTAAATATTTAGCCGTCATTATTGACGGGTGGCGTACACTAGCGTTAAAATAAACGCTAATTATGGAAACATTATTCATAGAAAGTTCTTGTAGCAATTTTTTTTTATCTTCACCGCAACAAAGTCAATACACATTTTTACCCTTAATTAAGGCAAGATCTTATGCAAAAAGCGTCCCCTCCTGGCCAGGTAGAGGGTCGGTCTTCTTACGTGAGTAAATAAGGAGATTCCTTGTTTTGTATTCTTTATAAACGGGGTATTGAATATTCAAGATGTCCGTCAAATCCGTCATTCTTTGTCAAGTTTGATTTATTGCAAGATAATGGAGGGGTAAAGAAATTGTTGCATCTAATAAATATAAATTGGGAATCTCGTTTCCTCTAAACTGATAGGAGATTAATTTTTCGATCGTAATACTGTTTAACAAATAATACACATTACATTCTCAATGAAAGTACAACCCTTCTGTTTCACACTGTCACAAAAGTAGCCTACACATCGTAACGTCTCTCCAACGATAAACACCTTACTTTTTCATGAATAGTAAGCCTACATACCTTATAATTCACTGATAATATTATTTACTCCCCAACCAATTGCACTCATAATCTTGACAATGTACACGGCTTACCCTCTAACCAAAAATATATCTTTAAAATGCTTGTTTATGGCTATTCTGTTAGCGGTTAAAAAGAAAAAAAACACCGTAACTTTAATCGGAAATTCTCCGTAAAAATATTCTGTTCATAGCCGTATCTAAGTAAAATACAGACGACCGTAATTTATACCATACTTTGTTATTATCTTTTACGGGTTGGTGACCGTAATATCACTCCTTCAAGTCAATATATCCGTTTTTAAACATCTATTCCAGGGTTTTACAACAAATTTTTAAGTTAGCTCTCGCTCCATTCTTAGTTTAAAAGGCTGTTCATGAATGGCAGAGGCAAGGAATAGTGACATTTCCCTATCAAGCAGGACAATGCCCTCCACCCAAGCTAGGACCAAAGAGGGCCAGACAATTGCTGATGATGACTCAATAGATAGACCTATAGGCTCCCCCATAACCGTCATTCTTAGATGAATTGGATGGCGAGGATGCAGCGACCAAAGAAACTAACAAGTTTGAGCGGGGCTCGAACCCCAGTCTTGCGTTCACCAGTCAGGGGACGTTACCACATCAGCCACCCAAGCTATGACCAATGAGGACCAGACAATGGCTGCTGATGACTCAGTAGATAGTCCCTATAGGCTCCCCCCCCCCCCTTAACCCCCCCCCCCATAATTAGCTCGACTGGGGCTCGAACCCCAGTCTTGCGTTCACCAGTTAGGGACGTTACCACATCAGCCACCACATCCCACATCTCAGGATTTATTAGCAGCATAGCGTTAAAAACTACATCATAATAAACGACTTTATGCAATTTTTCCCTCCGCTGTAATAAACAAATCTTATCACCCTGTATTATGATTTATGATGGATAGTTATGTTACGGAATTAATTAATAAACACATTAATCAAGCAGTTGGTGCTGAGGCAATCGATTCCAACACGTGTCGTCGTTGACAGTGAAATGAGAAAAGTATATTTTGAAAATTTTCACTAAATGAATACCAACACAAGTGAAACAAATAAGAGAATCATAAAAATAAAGATTTAAGAGATGTTGCACTTCATGCTAATTAGAAGCTCTCTCTCTCTCTCTCTCTCTCTCTCTCTCTCTCTCTCTCTCTCTCTCATTTTTGTCTTTAAGCGTTTTCTGGAATAACAGGCAAAAAAGATTGAATGAACTTCCTCTCTCTCTCTCTCTCTCTCTCTCTCTCACACACACACACACACACACACACATTTTTTTGTCTTAGCGTTTTCTGGAATAATGATAACAGGCAAAAAAGATTAAATTAATTTCCTCTCTCTCTCTCTCTCTCTCTCTCTCTCTCTCTCCTCCTTGTCTTTAAGCTTTTTCTGGAATAATGATAACGGACAAGAAAGATTAAATGAATCTCTCTCTCTCTCTCTCTCTCTCTCTCTCTCTTCTTTGTCTTTAAGCGTTTTCTGGAATAATGATAACAGACAAAAAAGATTAAATGAATTTCCTCTCTCTCTCTCTCTCTCTCTCTCTCTCTCTCTCTCACTTCTTCTCTTTAAGCGTTTTCTGGAATAATGATAACAGACAAATAAGATTAAATGAATTTCCTCTCTCTCTCTCTCTCTCTCTCTCTCTCTCTCTCACACACATTTTTTTTTTGTCTAAGCGTTTTCTGGAATAATGCTAACAGGCAAATAAGATTAAACGAATTTCCCCCCCCCTCTCTCTCTCTCTCTCTCTCTCTCTCTCTCTCTCTCTCTCTCTTTTTCTTTAAGCGTTTTTCTTTAATAATGATAACAAACAAAAAAGATTAAATGAATTCCCTCTCTCTCTCTCTCTCTCTCTCTCTCTCTCTCTCTCTCTCATTTTTTGTCTAAGCGTTTTCTGGAATAATGATAACAGGCAAAAAAGATTAAATTAATTTCCTCTCTCTCTCTCTCTCTCTCTCTCTCACTCTCTCTCTCTCTCTCTCTCTCTCTCTCTCTCCTTGTCTTTAAGCGTTTTCTGTAATAATGATAACAGACATAAAAGATTAGATGAATTTCCCCCCCCCCCCTCTCTCTCTCTCTCTCTCTCTCTCTCTCTCACTTCTTCTCTTTAAGCGTTTTCTGGAATAATGATAACAGACCAAACGATTAAATGAATTTCCTCTCTCTCTCTCTCTCTCTCTCTTCTCTCTCTCTCTCTCTCTCTCTTCTTGTCTTTAAGCTTTTTCTTTAATAATGATAACGGACAAAAAAGATTAAATGAATATCCTCTCTCTCTCTCTCTCTCTCTCTCTCTCTCTCTCTCTCTAACAACATTTAACTAAACGGTAATCCTTCATCATTTTGACATGCCTCTTCATTCCCGACATTATTTTGAAGGCAAGTATTATACTCTGTTTTTCCCCCGTCCATCCAACTTCATGTTATTAAGTTGAATGAAACGCAAAACTTCCGAAAACATGAATGGCTCAATATTTTGCAATATTAGGCCTATTAGGGCTATGGATATTACTGATGGAGCTTTTCGTCAGGATATTGCGAAATATCAGTCGTAACCATAAACATAAACCGTAATTTTAATTGGAAAATCTTTTTAAAAATATACTTTTCTCAGTCGTATTTCAGTAAAATACAGGCGACCGTAATTTTGACCCTACTTTGTTATTATCTTTTACGGTTTGGTGAGCGTGATATCCCTCCTTAGAGTTAATAAATCCGTTTTTAAAACGGTAAAAATCCTGGAATAAATGTTGCCAACCATTTACGGTTTTATTTTTTTTTACGGCCAATTTTTACAGTTAACAGAAAGGATGGAACATTTGCTGGTCATTAAGCAATTTGCTGATTACCTACAATAATTGTTTTACGAAACCTTAAAATATCTTCAGTTTTGCTTAAGGATTTTTCGATATATATATATATATATATATATATAATTTATATATATATATATATATATATATATTTATATATATATAAATATATATATATATATATATATATATATAAATATATATATATTTGTTTATTTATTTATTTATTTATATGTATATAAATAAATGTATATATATATATATATATATATATAAGATTTCTTAAGGCTTATTGTTGGAGGAAATAAAAGCGAACTCAGAAAATGTTTGGGGGTATTACGACTAACTTAAGTGGGTGCGAATCTTTATAATTACAATATAGGTTGTATACTAGAAAAAAAAACTTGTCGAAACTAGCAAGCTTGACTTGTTTCTTAGTGCTAGTTTACCAAACAGTTAACTTACACAGTCGGTTGGTTAAATTCGTGATTTATATGTAGTCTAGAGCATTGATATATTAAAAAGAAATGCCATTGTAAATAAATTTTTCCGCTCAAAGTAAATAAGAAGAAATATAATTAAAAGTGTTGAAGAATAAAACAATAAACAGCGAACGAAAGAACAGTATTTTATTTTATTTTATTTTATTGCATTTTTCTATTCTCTTTAAAGTTGTTATGGAACAACGACCAATATTCAAAGAGTAATTCATTATTATTATTATTATTATTATTATTATTATTATTATTATTATTATTATTACTTGCTAAGCTACAACCCTAGTTAGAAAAGCAGGGAAAATAACCCAGTGAGGAATGGAAATTAGGAATTAAACAAACTACAAGAGAAGAACAATTAAAATCAAATATTTTAAGAACAGTAACAATATTGAAATAAATCGTTCATATATAAACTATAAAAAATACGAAATAAGATAGAATAGTGTGCCCGAGTGTGCCCTGTGACGATCTAAGAGTAGGTTGTGACTCAAAAGCGTGATGAAAGCAACTGAGTAACTTTATTAAAGACACATCGAGTATATATACACACTAGGTCCCGGCAAGAAGGTCACAAAAAACAACATGCTATTTCTTGTCCAACCGGCAACCGGTTCTGTTAACAGATAACAATGCGAAATGGGCAGACAGGTTCATGCAAGTCGCTGTCTGTGCGAGGGGAGAGCGAAGATACAAAGGATAATATATACAAAAAAGAGAAATGTCGTTACTATGTACGATCGTGTGACACACGGGTGGTACAGACCTCAAGCAAGAGAAACGTTGAACCGAAGATTGATTATTATTTCTGGAATATTGCAATATTTTTTAGGGCCTTACTTGAAAATACAATATATTTCTGCTCACAATCAAAGTGAATAATATTTTGACCAAAGTTACCATTTCTTATTATACCTTAAATTAAAGTTCCTTAAAAAATCCAAATAAAGTGAAAATGGAGAAGGCTTAGATAGGAAAAGGCCAATAGTATATATAACTGAAATATTCAGAAACCATCAAAAGGAAAATGTTTGAATTTTGAGTAAGTCCGATATAAATTTTAATACGAAACATATGAAGCATTTCTGGAATATTCTAGCGAAAGGAAAAGCTTTTAGAATTCAAATAGTTTCCGTTTTCTAAAATGCATGAGAAAATCAATAAACAGTTTTTACTCGGAATTTTGAGGTATCTTGTCCACCAAAGGCTATAATTATACTATTGTTACAGGAATTATAATCAAGAAAGAGAGAAAAAGAGAGAGGAGGTGTTAGAACTATTTATTTTACCTTAAAAACATATACTGATTTTACTTTAGATCACAAAAAGAAAAATAATACAAAAAATTAAAACGAATAGTTATCAACATAAATTATACAAAAATGAGAGAGAGAGAGAGAGAGAGAGAGAGAGAGAGAGAGAGGAGAGAGAGAGATTTGAAGTTCTCTGGCATCCTGACATCGAAGGTCATTGACGCCGAGAGAGAGCCTTATTGCCTTATTGCCTTATTTTTTGTTTGGGTTCCCCCAGGTCCCTCAGTGTGAGGCACCTCGTATATCCACCAGAGAGTTGCTAATACATCTTCCGGTGTATTTTGCATCTTCCAGTCTTGGATGGTCTGGGATGCATCTTAGGTATTTATCGAGCTGGTTTTTAAACGCATCTACGCTCACTCCTGATATGTTTCTTAGATGAGCTGGCAGCACATTAAATAGGTCGCTGCATTATCGATGCTGGTGCGTAGTGGATTAATGTCCTGTGCGCCTTTCTCAGTTTACCTGGAATGCTTTTTGGTACTATTAATCTACCTCGGCTTGCTCTTTCTGATACTTTAAGCTCCATGATGTTTTCAGCAATTCCTTCTATTTGCTTCCATGCTTGTATTATCATGTAGCGTTCTCTTCTCCTTTCTAGACTGTATAGTTTTAAAAATTGCAGTCTTTCCCAGTAATCAAGGTCCTTAACTTCTTCTATTCTAGCAGTATAGGACCTTTGTACACTCTCTATTTGCGCAATATCCTTTTGGTAGTGTGGGTACCATATCACATTGCAGTACTCGAGTGTACTACGCACATAAGTTTTGTAAAGCATAATCATGTGTTCAGCTTTTCTTGTTTTAAAGTGTCTGAATAACATTCCCATTTTTGCTTTACATTTAGCCAACAGTGTTGCTATTTGGTCGTTGCATAACATATTCCTATTTAAAATTACACCAAGGTCTTTAATTGCTTCCTTGTTTGTGATTGTCTCATTATTAGGTCCCTTGTAGGCATACACCATTCCTTCTCTGTTTCCATAATTTATTGATTCGAATTTATCGGAGTTAAATACCATC
>NC_090733.1:151341972-151346972 GCF_036898095.1 Palaemon carinicauda
TAGTTTTTTCTTACTAACTGTCCACTAACTTGCTATGGCGACAAAAGAGTCTGTCGCCTGGATGAAAATTTGGCCGGGCCCTTAGTCTCTGGCTGAATGACAGCCTACACAATGGAAGGGGCCGCGGGCGAATTTCCCAACCAACCCCGCTCTTCCGCCGAGGGTATTAATATCTCTGGGAGTTTTCGGGGTTGGGGGGGGGGGGGGTAGGGTGGACGAGGGAAAGAGAATTCATTCAATCTTGTGGAACGAAGCGCCGCCTTTTGGCGAAAGCACGGCCTCCTGCATTTATCATTCTGCACGCACAAAGGCACAACAAAAGGGCTGTTATTATAAAGTGTTCAAATTTATTTTTATTCTTGATTTTTATTCCAAGTCACAGGATTACGGTGAGATTATTCCAGTTATTCGAGAATCATAAACATCTGAATTTTTATTCATATATTATTATTATTATTATTATTATTATCATCATCATTATTATTTTTAATTGCCAAGCTACAACCCTAGTTGGAAATGCAGGATGCTGTAAGCCCAGGGGCTCTAACAGGGAAAATAGCTCAGTGAAGAAAGGAATCAAGGAAAAATAAAATATTTTAAGAACAGTAACATTAAAATAAATATTTCCTATATAAACTAAAAAAAAGCTTTAACAAAACAAGAGGAAGAGAAATAAGATAGAATAGTGTGCCCAAGTGTAACCTCAAGCAAGAGAACTCTAACCCAAGAGAGTGGAAGGCCATGGTACAGCAGCTATGGCACGACTGAAGACTAGAGAACGATGGTTTGATTCTGGAGTGCCCTTCTCCTAGAAGAGCTGCTTACCATAGCTAAAGAGTCTCTTCTAGCCTTACCAAGAGGAAAGTGGCCACTGAACAATTACAATGCAGTAGTTAACCCCTTGGGTGAAGAAGAATTCTTTGGTAATCTCAGTGTTGTCAGGTGTATTAGGAAAAAGGAGAATATGCAAAGAATAGGCTAGACTATTCGGTGTATGTGTAGGCAAAGGGAAAATTAACCGTAAAAAGAGAGAAGGATCCAATGAACTACTGTCTGGCCAGTCAAAGGACCCATTATCTCTCTAGCGGTAGTATCTCAACGAGTAGATGAATATCATGTTCTTATGGCAATGGTGTCAATAGTATCCTTCTCAGTAGGCCAAACATTCATTCTTACCTAAAACACTAATATTAACACAAAAATAGCTTCATCTGAAAACAGTAATTTAAAAAAATGGGGATTCATTTCATCCATATTTGAGTTGAAAATTCACTTGTATAATTTTATTTAGTTTTTTTCCTTCTTGCTATTTAAATAAAATACGTAGTATAAAGAAAAACACATCTTTTGGAAATGAATAAGGAAAACCATGATACATAATAGTCCATCATTATGTAATCTACTGTACTGATATTCTGTAATTGTATAAACAATCCATAAGTAAAATTTGCTGTATAATAACGAACAGTTTCGATTACTAAATCAAGGCCCAGAGAGACACTTCAACTTGCTTTTGAGATTTACAAGTTCATTAGAATATGAATTAATATTAAACTCAAAATGCATTTAAATACAAGTTTTCTAATGAGAAACGTTCTTATCTCTAAGTCTTGTTATATTTGTTCACGTTCAGAATAACCTCAGCTGGGGTTGATTTTTTTGTGCTTTTGTGCCATAATCATCAGAAAGCTGCATTCTACTTGTGATAATATCATAAAAGTATTGCCTGACAGGCAATATAAGTATAAGAGTCAGAAATCTATATATGATAACGAGTTTCTTATGTACTATTCATAGATCGGCTTGAATTGAACGTTCCTGACAAACAGTGTGAACCTTAAAAGACTAAACACACGCATATAGTGTGTGTATATATATATATATATATATATATATATATATATATATATTTATATATATGTATGTATATATATAATGTGTGTGAACGCGCGTGTATACATTACGTATGTATACGCACGCACACGTATATATATATATATATATATATATATATATATATATATATATATATATATATATATATATATTCGTGTGTGTGTTGTGCGTGTAATCTTGAAATGAGTCAATACATTTTTGAACTTCAATTTGAAATTTACAATTTACCACTTATAACTGTTTGTAAAATTCTCAGATATATTGTCCCAGTATCGTCATCAGCAAACTGAAGTCTTTAAAAAATGTAGTGTCAGTAATCTCATTTCCTATAAGTGAGAATAAAAGCGTTTTGTTTTCCTGATCACGTTCTTCTTTTCAGTCTTTGCCGAGGGAAAAGATATAAGCAAGTTAATGGAAAAGAAAATAAGTTGATAAATTGATGAAACAACTTGTAAAGCAACTTATTTTGTGAGAATGAAGTTATCAAACAATGCATGCTATTTTGGTTAATATTGATAATTTATGTAATAAAGGTTCAAGTTAAAGGAACTATTTTTAAAAGAGAGAAAAAAAGACGGGAGAGAGCAAAAAAAAAAATCCATTTATGTTCTTTATGACTGAATGTAAAACTTACATAATTTTCCAATATCTGAGAGAGAGAGAGAGAGAGAGAGAGGAGAGAGAGAGAGAGGAGAGAGAGAGAGAGAGAGAGAGAGAGAGAGAGAGAGAGATCCACTTAAACCTCGCTTTGAAATGATAAAGTATTTAACATTTGATATAAGACTAGTTACTATGTACATTTTTCAGTAAAAGAGAGAGAGAGAGAGAGAGAGAGGAGAGAGAGAGAGAGAGAGAGAGAGAGAGAGAGAGAGAGAGAGAGAGAGATCCAGTTATACCTTTCTTGAAATAATGCAGTATTTGATGGTGATTTTAAGAATATTTACTTTATACATTTTCCAGTAAGAGAGAGAGAGAGAGAGAGAGAGAGAGAGAGAGAGAGAGAGAGAGAGAGAGAGAGAGATCCAGTTATACCTTTCGTGAAATAATGCAGTATTTAAGGATGATTTTAAAGAATAGTTCCTATATATATTATTCAGTAAGAGAGAGAGAGAGAGAGAGAGAGAGAGAGAGAGAGAGAGAGAGAGAGAGAGAGAGAGAGAGAGAGAGAGAGAGAGAGAGAGAGAGATGCAATATGATGCAAATGATGCAATATTTAATGGTGATTTTAAATATAGTTACTATATACATTTTAATAAGAGAGAGAGAGAGAGAGAGAGAGAGAGAGAGAGAGAGAGAGAGAGAGAGAGAGAGAGAGAGAGAGAGAGAGAAAAAAATCCTCCCTCGCCTTACATGTGACGACCCCCCATCGATTTCCTGTAGGACCCCCAGATCGATCGCTGGGCGAGGCACTGGGTGACGAGGGGTGACATGATTCCTCTGTTGTTATCTAAAGTACTCTGTCCTTCGGGAAGTTCTCTCCCATTATCAATTGGTGATCTTATTTTTCTCTTGGTGTTTTTGTATCCTGTTATTTTCTTGCTTTATATATTGTTATCTTCTTGTATTTCTACCTTGTTTTTTAACGATAGTTGATATCTTTGTATTTTCTTATTTCCAGAAGTTAGATATCTTCATATCTTTTGATTCTCTTGCATTAAATAGACTTGTGTCTAATTTTCCTGCGTTGAATATCTTTGTATCTTCTTGATTTTAGTTTGATTTTAGGTGTTTTTGTTATATATATTGTCTTTACTCTTTTCTTTATTCCACATGTTCGGTATAAGTGTCCATAGTTGCGCTATGGAAATCTAAATAAAGAGTATATAGATTAAAATTTAAAATAAGTTCACGTCGCCTTCTAATTACTAATTTTGAGGGGGATTCCAGGGGGGTAGGGTTGTTGTTGATGTTTTTTTTTTTTTTTTTTTTTTTTTTTTTTTTTTTTTTCCTACGAAAATTTTACCCAGTGGGGGACCTCGTGACAGGAAATATTTTGTAAGATTTTGGGAGAGATAGGAATGTTACGTTTGACGAGTAGGCGGGACCTTTTGGTATCTAGATTTGTCTTCTTTGGCGGAGGTTTTATTTCAGGGTTTTTTCTTTTTTTTTTTTGGGGGGGGGGGTTTCCTACGAAAATTATATCCAGTGAGGACCTCGTGACAGGAAATATTTTGTAAGATTTTGGGAGAGATAGGAAAGTTACCTCCTGGAGAGTAGCCGGGACCTTTTGGGATCTAGATTTGTCTTCTTTGGCGGAGGTTTTCTGTTTCTGTACTCATATTGTATCTATATTTACTTTAGTAAACTTGGGGGTTGATCTTGAGGGCTAACAGGCCTTCGAAAAATTCCATGCATTCTAAATGCCTTTTCATTAACGTTATTGTTGCCAGAATATTTATAACGTTTTAAAGTTTTCGTTTTTTTATTTTGCATTTTATATTCTGGCAATGCACCCTCCTTGACTATACCTCATTTATAGCAACTTTTACCATTTAAAGGTGAAATGGTAAAGGTTTTATTTTGTAGATTTAGGTGAAAATACGTTTGTATGTATGAAAAAATAATCATGAAATGCTAACTAAACGAAGTGGTAGATAATTCTAATTCAGGACCTTAGCATATGAAGGAATTTTCCAAGATTTTATCATTAATAAGGGGCGCGAATCTGGACTTATAAACGACTTATCTGTTTACACAAAATCTTATAAGTTAATATAAAAGAAGACAAAGTTTTTTATTGTCTTACGCTCGTTTTAAAATATTACATTACTCATGTTTGAATAATTGTGATACTTTTATCATTACTATTTCTTTTCTATACGTTTCGCTATTCTATGGGCACATCAATCATTTTTTTTAAGCTGGCATCGATATTGCTCCTTTTTCACTAGTCTTTTTTTTTTTTTATCAAGTTTTGACGGTAAATATCCGTGGGCGATATAGCTGAAGCTAATCGTGATTGGCAGAAGTTCATGCTGCTCCCCCCCCCCCAACCAGTGACCACATTTCAAAATCATTGCGTAATCAGAAGCATGATGCAAATTTCAATAATGTTGATTATGGATATTTACAGTTATGTCCAAAAAAATAGATTACATGAACCT
>NC_090733.1:151350235-151355235 GCF_036898095.1 Palaemon carinicauda
GTAATGATAATAATAATAATAATAATAATAATAATAATAAAAATAATGATAGAAATAATAAGAGTAATAACAATAATAATAATTATAATAATTAATAATAATAATAATAATAATAATAATAATAATAATAATAATAATAATCCACCAAACAAAGAGCTTCATTAAAAATTGGCTTTAGTCAGATCCATTGATTCTCCATGACCACCTTTTTTAAATAAATAAAAAAACGATATTATAAAAAGAGATGGCAATACAAATTGAACGCTTGATTTTAAAAACTGAAATGGCTTTACAGTAACTCTGGTCAATGTTGCCATACCTATGCAGCTGCACAATAACTGTGGCCATTGTTGGCAAACCTTTGCAGCTGCACAATAACTGTGATCATTGTTGTCATACCTATACAGCTGCACAATAACTGTGGGCATTGGTGCCATACCTATGGAGCTGCTCAATAACTGTGGGCATTGTTGCCATACCTATGCAGCTGCACAATAATTATTGTCATTGTTGACATACGTATGCAGCTGCTCAATACCTGTGATCATTGTTGTCATACCTATGCAGCTGCGCAATAACTGTGGTCATTGTTGCCATACCTATGCAGCTGCACAATAACTGTGGTCATTGTTGCCATACCTATGCAGCTGCACAATAACTGTGGTCATTGTTGCCATACTTATGCAGCTGCACAATAACAGGGGTCATTGTTGCCGTACCTATGCAGCTGCACAATAACTGGGGTCATTGTAGCCATCCTATATATCTGACCAATATCTGTGGTCATTGTTGCCATATCTATACAGATGCACAATAACTGTGGTCATTGTCCCCATACCCATGCAGCTGCACAATAACTGTTGTCATTGTTGCCATACCTATGAAGCTGCACAATAACTGATGTCATTGTTGCCATACCTATGTATCTCCCCAATAGCTGAGGTCATTGTTGTCATACTTATACAGATGCACAATAACTGTGGTCATTGTTACCATGCCTATGTAGCTGCACAATAACTATGGTCATTGTTGCCATACTTATGCAGCTGCACAATAACTGTTGTCATTGTTGCCATACCTATAAAGCTGCAAAATAGCTGTTGTCATTGTTGCCATACCTATGCAGCTGCACAATAACTATTGTCATTGTTGCCATACCTATGCAGCTGCACAATAACTATTGTCATTGTTGCCATACCTATGGAGCTGCACAATAGCTGTGGTCATTATTGCCATACCTATGCAGCTGCACAATAACTGTGGTCATTGTTGCCATACCTATGCATCTGCACAATAACTATGGTCATTGTTGCCATACCTATGCAGCTGCACCATAACTGTGGTCATTGTTGCCATACCAATGTATCTGCTCAATAACTGTGGGATCATTTAGTCATTGTTACCATGTCTATGCAGTTCCACAATAACTGTGGAATCATTTGGTCATTGTTGCCATACCTATGCAGCTCCACAATAATTGTGGAATCATTTGGTCATTGTTTCCATACCTATGTAGCTGCACAATAACTGTGGTCATTGTTGCCATACCTATGCAGCTGCACAATAACTATTGTCATTGTTGCCATTCATATGCAGCTGCTCAATAACTGTGGTCATTGTTGCTATACCTATGCAGCTACACAATAACTGTGGTCATTGTTGCCCTACCAATGTATCTGCACAATAACTGTGGGATCATTTGGTCATTGTTACCATACCTATGCAGCTCCACAATAACTGTGAAATCATTTGGTCATTGTTGCCATAACTATGCAACTGCACAATAACTGTGGATTCATTTGGTCATTGTTGCCATACCTATGCAACTGCACAATAACTGTGGAATCATTTGGTCATGGTTGTCATACCTATGCAGCTCCACAATAATTGTGGCCATTGTTGGCAAACCTTTGCAGCTGCACAATAACTGTGGTCATTGTGGCCATACCTAAGTATCTGACCAATATCTGCGGTCATTGTTGCCATACCTACACAGATGCACAATAACTCTGGTCAGTGTTACCATACCTATGCAGCTGCACAATAACTGTGGCCATTGTTGGCAAACCTTTGCAGCTGCACAATAACTATGGTCATTGTAGCCATCCTATGTATCTGACCAATATCTGTGGTCATTGTTGCCATATCTATACAGATGCACAATAACTGTGGTCATTGTTGCCCTACCAATGTATCTGCACAATAACTGGGGGATCATTAAGTCATTGTTACCATACCTATGCAGCTTCACAATAACTGTGAAATAATTTGGGCATTGTAGCCATAACTATGCAACTGCACAATAACTGTGTATTAATTTGGTCATTGTTGTCATACCCATGCAACTGCACAATAACTGTGGAATCATTTGGTCATTGTTGCCATACCCATGCAACTGCACAATAACTGTGGAATCATTTGGTCATTGTTGCCATACCTATGCAGCTGCACAATAACTGTGGTCATTGTTGCCATACCTATGCAGCTGCACAATAACTATTGTCATTGTTGCCATACATATGCAGCTGCTCAATAACTGTGGTCATTGTTGCTATACCTATGCAGCTACACAATAACTGTGGTCATTGTTGCCCTACCATTGTATCTGCACAATAACTGTGGGATCATTTGGTCATTGTTACCATACCTATGCAGCTCCACAATAACTGTGAAATCATTTGGTCATTGTTGCCATAACTATGCAACTGCACAATAACTGTGGATTCATTTGGTCATTGTTGCCATACCTATGCAACTGCACAATAACTGTGGAATCATTTGGTCATTGTTGTCATACCTATGCAGCTCCACAATAATTGTGGCCATTGTTGGCAAACCTTTGCAGCTGCACAATAACTGTGGTCATTGTGGCCATACCTAAGTATCTGACCAATATCTGCGGTCATTGTTGCCATACCTACACAGATGCACAATAACTCTGGTCAGTGTTACCATACCTATGCAGCTGCACAATAACTGTGGCCATTGTTGGCAAACCTTTGCAGCTGCACAATAACTATGGTCATTGTAGCCATCCTATATATCTGACCAATATCTGTGGTCATTGTTGCCATATCTATACAGATGCACAATAACTGTGGTCATTGTTGCCCTACCAATGTATCTGCACAATAACTGGGGATCATTAAGTCATTGTTACCATACCTATGCAGCTTCACAATAACTGTGAAATAATTTGGGCATTGTAGCCATAACTATGCAACTGCACAATAACTGTGTATTAATTTGGTCATTGTTGTCTTACCCATGCAACTGCACAATAACTGTGGAATCATTTGGTCATTGTTGCCATACCCATGCAACTGCACAATAACTGTGGAATCATTTGGTCATTGTTGCCATACCTATGCAGCTGCACAAAAACTGTGGTCATTGTTGCCATACCTATGCAGCTGCACAATAACTATTGTCATTGTTGCCATACATATGCAGCTGCTCAATAACTGTGGTCATTGTTGCTATACCTATGCAGCTACACAATAACTGTGGGCATTGTTGCCCTACCAATGTATCTGCACAATAACTGTGGGATCATTTGGTCATTGTTACCATACCTATGCAGCTCCACAATAACTGTGAAATCATTTGGTCATTGTTGCCATAACTATGCAACTGCACAATAACTGTGGATTCATTTGGTCATTTTTGCCATACCTATGCAACTGCACAATAACTGTGGAATCATTTGGTCATTGTTGCTATACCTATGCAGCTCCACAATAATTGTGGCCATTGTTGGCAAACCTTTGCAGCTGCACGATAACTGTGGTCATTGTAGCCATACCTAAGTATCTGACCAATATCTGCGGTCATTGTTGCCATACCTATACAGATGCACAATAACTGTGGTCAATGTTACCATACCTATGCAGCTGCACAATAACTGTGGCCATTGTTGGCAAACCTTTGCAGCTGCACAATAACTATGGTCATTGTAGCCATCCTATGTATCTGACCATTATCTGTGGTCATTGTTGCCATATCTATACAGATGCACAATAACTGTGGTCATTGTCACCATACCCATGCAGCTGCACAATAACTGTTGTCATTGTTGCCATACCTATGAAGCTGCACAATAACTGATGTTATTGTTGCCATACCTATGTATGTGCCCAATAGCTGAGGTCATTGTTGCCATACTTATACAGATGCACAATAACTGTGGTCATTGTTACCATACCTATGTAGCTGCACAATAACTATGGTCATTGTTGCCTTACCTATGCAGCTGCACAGTAACTGTTGTCATTGTTGCCATACCTATGAAGCTACAAAATAACTGTTGTCATTGTTGCCATACCAATGCAGCTGCACAATAACTATTGTCATTGTTGCCATACCTATGCAGCTGCACAATAACTGTGGGCATTGTTGCCATACCTATGCAGCTCCACAATAGCTGTGGTTAATGTTGCCATACCTATGCTGCTGCTCAATAACTGTGGTCATTGTTGCCATACCTATACAGCTGCACAATAACTGTGGTCATTGTTGCCATACCTATGCAGCTGCACAATAACTATTGTCATTGTTGCCATACATATGAAGCTGTTCAATAACTGTGGTCATTATTGCCATACCTATGCAGCTACACAATAACTGTGGTCATTGTTGCCCTACCAATGTATCTGCACAATAACTGGGGGATAATTTAGTCATTGTTACCATACCTACGCAGCTCCACAATAACTGTGAAATCATTTGGTCATTGTTGCCATAACTATGCAACTGCATAATAACTGTGTATTCATTTGGTCATTGTTGCCATACCCATGCAACTGCACAATAACTTTGGAATCATTTGGTCATTGTTGCCATACCTATGCAGCTCCACAATAATTGTGGAATCATTTGGTCATTGTTGCCATACCTATGCAGCTCCACAATAACTGTGGAATCATTTGGTCATTGTTGCCATACCTGTGCTACTGCACAATAACTGTGGAATCATTTGGTCATTGTTGCCATACCCATGC
>NC_090733.1:151360235-151372735 GCF_036898095.1 Palaemon carinicauda
TTTTTATTCTTAGAATTTGTTTTTCCTTTCACACCATTACTAAGACGGCTTTTGTACATTCAATGGGTATTGTTAGAGGGACTAAGAAGAGTTGCTGGAATTTATAACAAAACATCTGCATGATTCTCTCTCTCTCTCTCTCTCTCTCTCTCTCTCTCTCTCTCTCTCTCTCTCTCTCTCTATATATATATATATATATATATGTATGTATATATATACACAGTATATATATATATATATATATATATATATATATATAGGCATATATATATAGACATATATATATATATATATATATATATATATATATATATATATATATATATATGTGTGTGTGTGTGTGTGTTTGTAGATGTATGTATATGATAACACATTTATATGTATACAGTTTATATATATATATATATATATATATATATATATATATATACATACATACATACATACATGCATACTATATAAATTATGTTTCGAGAGCAAAGCAATACAAGTAACGGGCAAGTAAATAGTATACATGCTAAATTAAGATGACCGCTATCCATAAAAATTCTGTATACACATACCCAGACATGTGTATACAAGATATATATATATATATATATATATATATATATATATATATATATATGTGTGTGTGTATATATGTATGTGTGTATTTATTTACATAATTCATCTGAAAAATTATGTAGTTTAATCCTTGAATACCACCCCCCCCCCCTTGGAGGGGATAACATTATGTGTTACCCTTCAGGCTTTATGTAAGTGTCTATTGAGTGAGAATGCTAGCCCCACACCCTGCCCAAGGATTGTTCATTATGATTCGTCCTCCTCTATTTTTCATATTCGTCACCCATCTAAGTACTGACCAATCCTAACCTTGCTTATCTTTTTTGATCGAATCATAAATAAGTTTAATCACACAACGTAAACATATTTATGATACTTATAATTGAGTACATGTGGTGGCCGATGTGGTAACGTCCCTGACTGGTGAACGCCAGACTGGGGTTCGAATCCCGCTCTTTGATCTATCTGTTGAGTCATCAGCTGCCATTGCCTGTCCCTCCTTGGCCCTAGCTTGGGAGAAGAGGTTCCTTTGCGCGCTGATCATATGTGTATATGGTCAGTCTGTATGGTATTGTCCTGCTCGATAAGGCAATGTCACTGTCCCTTGCCCTTTGAGCGGCCTTTAAACCTTTACACATCAATCCCTGTTAATTATTCTTCACTGGACATTTCATGTATCATTTTCATTATCCTTCACCCTTCTTCCGTCACGTCCACGAATCATTCATCTAATCATTGATTGGAAACGTGACGTCACGTGTTCAAGAATGGGGATTGGAGGCCAGGGGTACATGGAAGTCAGGATGAAGGAACACAGAGGAATTATTAATGGAGTATTTATACCCGGAAGTTCTACGTCAGAAGGACTTGCTTTCTTCAGAGTAGGTGCATGTTTATTTTTCTGCTCTTTCAGAGAAGCAATTCGGAGAAGCTTAAGAAGAATAAAGAAAGAATAAAAAAAGGGGGGAGAATTATGCATCCCTTCACGCTACACGCCTTAGAATCCTAATGGAGATGATGGGAAGGCTTGGGAGACGTGGTAAGGGAGCACTGCATAAGAAGGGAATCCCTTCGAAAAATACTTGATTATGCTTGAGCCACAGGGCCCTACTTCCTCCTCCCCTTTCCCTTCCTCCCCTTCCCTCCTTTTCCCCTCCGCTAAACGTCCTTCATACCCATCACGCACCTTGGCCGATGCTATGCCACCATTAAGGCTTGATGGGGGAACGTGACTTGGCTATACAACCTGGCTCTTTCTTTCATGCAGGCTTACAGTCGGGTTATGTTAATATACTTTGAAAGCTCGTGATTAATTCCCCGAAAAAGATTATTTTTGCCTTTTCTTTTTCGTGAAGCTTTGATGACTGCTGGAATGTATATTTTTTTCATGCAGATCATTTCTATTTTTAAGATATATTTTTTGCGGTAACGTTTTGCTCCAAATTGCGTGATAAGAAAATCGCAGTTAGAATTCTCCACTGAAATCCTGAAGCTTTGATGATTATTTTGGAAATTTATAAAACTTTTTCTTTTAATTTTTCTTTTTTTTTTTTTTGCCTTGATCAAATTAACATAGATTTGCTGATTAATTTTCATTTGATTCCTCGAATTTTTATTTTCATTTAATTAGCAAAAGTTTTGTGACTAACTTTTAATTTTCCTACTTATTTTTTTATTCCATCAAAATCGTATGATGCTAATGTTCTCAAAGTAATGTTTCCTCCTAAATAGTTTGATAAATTTGGGGGGTTTGTTTATAAATAAACGATGGATCTTCATTAGAAGTAAATGTTAATGCTATTTACTTAATGATGATAGAGATTTTGGTTTTATAGCAAATGCATATCCGAGGATTTTCAGAGATATCACCCAGAAGGGACTTAGTACCTCAGTGCATTTCAGACGGCTCACTGTACTCATTAGTAAAGGGTCTTTGTAGTGTCCCGTGGATTTTTTCCCTACCCACTTTATAGCCTTTTACTTTTCATTCGTTCCCGTCTACTTTCTTCTAGTTGTCCATTTTAGCTTTGAACTTCATAGTATAACCGGGGGGGGTGGGGGTTGTTCGGTCAGTTACAACTCAAAGATGAATGACATCCTTGCCCCTTACAGCACAAATTCCATTCTCTTAAAAATAAAAAAAATAAAAATTAAGGAAAATGGCAAAACAAGCGTTTTCCTATTCACGTAAATCAACATGCGTGAAATGGCGATCATATTACATTTACCGTTTCATAGAAATTGCATGTTTTTCATAAATCACGTTTGAATTTTTTTACGTTTTCACGCCCTTGCAAAGAAACGCAATAGGATATTCGTTGGAAAATCTATTTCGTCTCTATGTTTCTTAGAAACTGCATGTCTAGATAATAGCTGTTGTAATTCTGAAAAAGGAGAAATGATTTCACTGTTTATTTTATATTTATCCCCTTCAGGTAGGCGAGGTGTCCTGTGAAGTGAAGGATACGCCCGAGTGTCTGGACCCTTGCCGGGAGAGTCCTTGCTTGAATGGGGGTATCTGCCTCTCCTATCCAGGTAATTGCAGTTATCCATATTAAAAAAAAAAAAATAAAATAAAAACATAAAAGTCTTTTTATGATTTATACATCAAGTTTCAGGTCTATATTATTTATCAAGTCATGAGGATATAAAATCGCGGAAATTCTATTAATATTGGAAAAAGAAAAAAGCTATCAACGCAATATTGCGATAAGATTAATATCCGAAAAAGAGACTAATTAGCAGTATCAACTCTTACAAATTATAATTTCTCTCTTATTCAATTAAAAGTTAAATTTTTTCTTTCACCACCCGTCTCATCCACTCTCCCCCCCCCCCCCCCCTTCCTTCCCTTTTTTTTTCTTCCTCCATTTTTCCAACAAGGTTTTCGAAATTTCACGTGCACCTGTCGCCCCGGCTGGAGAGGAGAAAAATGCCAATACTTGTCTCACACCTGTCCGGTGCACCTGTCCTGGTCACCCCCTAATTCCTGTGTCGAGGAGAGTGCTGGTGGTGCCTCCGTCACAAGTCATGTATTTGATGTAATTACTGGAACCTGCAAAGAGATTACAGGTGAGAACTTATTTATTTTTATTTGTATTTTCATTGATTTCATAGAGAACTCTCGATATCTGCTATTCAATAGGCTACGATTAACGCAGAGATTACTGCAGATCGTATATTTTAATTTTATTTTTATTTTATGAAATTACTTAATATGATCGAAGGGAGAGTTGCTTCTTAGGTTTGTCTTTATCGTGTTTTTTTTTTTTTTTTTTTTTTAATAAATTTATTATGTAATTTAACCAAGTAAGCGCCATCTTCATTACAGGAAACTAAATTTCTTCCTCATTAGGTACGAAAAAAATAGGAAAAGCTTCTTGTATCAAACATGATATTAAGACTTTGAGAATGAAAAAAATCACCAAAACGACCGATCCATCAGCCCCCCCTCCCCTTTGGGGGGTTGGGGGGTTTGCAATACATCAGTTCACACCACCTGAGGCACCATGGAGATTATTTAAGGGTCTTTCCAACGAATCCTTTGACCACTAAAGGTGACCTGTTGGTGACGTCCATGGCTGGTGGTGATCCCCAGACTTGTTGTCTAGTCCCACTCAAACTCGTTAGTTCCTTTGGTCACTGCTACCTCACCATCCTTGTGAGCAAAGGATGGAGGGTTTGGGGGAGCCTATTGGTCTATCTGCTGAGTCATCAGCAGCCATTGCCTGGCCCTCCTTGGTCTAAACTCGGCTAGAGAGGTGGCTTGGTCGTTGATCATATGTATATATAGTCAGTCTCTAGGGCGTTGTCCCTTACCTCTGCCATTCATGAGCGGCCTTTAAACCATGAAACTGACCGTACATTTAGGTATTCTACTTGACATTCATTCCCACCTCCTTTTCTTCATCTTGCTGTTCATCCTTTTTTATAATTTTGTTTTTTATATTTGCAACTGCGTGGTTGAAACTTAATTGCAACCTGCACTAATTGGCCTCTTCTGTCCCACCCTTGTGCCATATAGTCCAAATTCCATAGAATAAACAAACAAACTGCCCATAGAAATTATTGACATTAATATATGCAGTAGACTGAGTTGAGTAAAAGAGCCTTTTGCTATAATTATATGTGGCTTATCTCAGTATATATATATATATATATATATATATATATATATATATATGTATATATATACATATATATATATATATATATGTATATATATATATATATATATATATATATGTATATATATACATATATATATATGTATATATATATATATATATATATATATATATATATATATATATATATATATATATAACCTTTCTGAGTGAGTATACCGTAGCGTGGTAAGAGGGTTTGCGTGTCGCTATGATCAGCAAAGCCGTATTATTCAGAACCACCCATACTAGGTTGGCTTGCTGTGAGAAATCGGGCGAAACTCAACTGGCCAAACCCCAGACATAAATTAACATGTCTGAGGCTTTTGTCTTGCATTGGACTAGAAACGATTGAATTTTGTTTATATATATATATATATATATATATATATATATATATATATATATATATATATATATATATATAATCATGATCATCAGCCGATACTAGCCCACTGCAGAACAAAGGCCTCAGACATGTCCTTCCACTTACGTCTTTTTATGGTCTTTCTGTGCCAGTCTACGCCCGCAAATTTTCTTAGATAGTCAATCCCACGTCTTCTCTTCCTTCCCTTTCACACTTTCTTTTTATTATACAGTGAGATACACAAGTTATAATTTTATCAATTATCTCCTGTAGTCTTCTTATACTCAATATGCGTATGCGATCATTAAATTGATATATATTCTTAGGCTATATCTATAACAAATAATTTTCATGCTTATTATAAGCATGTGATCTTCATATATCATACCCAAGGTATATTTCTATAACCTTACATTGTTATTATTATTACTACAGCTAAAGAGTTATTGGGTCCTTTGACTGGCCAGACAATACTATACTATATCCCTCTGTCTGGTTACGGCTCTTTTTTACTTAGCCTACACATACATCGAATAATCTGGCCTATTCTTTCCACGTTCTCCTCTGTCCTCATGCACGTGACAATACTGAGATTACCAAACAATTCTTCTTCCCTCAAGGGGTTAACTGCTGCACTTTAATTGTTCAGTGGCTACTTTCCTTTTGGTAAGGGTAGAAGAGATTCTTAAGCTATGGTAAGCAGCTCTTCTGGGAAAAGGACGCTCTAAAATCAAAGCATTGTTCTCTAGTCTTGGGTAGTGCCATAGCCTCTGTACCAAGTGTTTTCTACTATCTTGGGGTAAAGTTCCCTTTCTTGAAGGTACACTCGGGCACGCTACTCTATCTTATTTCTCTTCCTCTTGTTTTTGGAAGTTTTTATAGTTTACATATGAAATATATATTTTAAAACTGTAACTGTTTATAAGATATTTTAGTTCAATTGTTCATTACTTCTCATATAGTTTATTTATTTCCTTTCTTCAATGGGTTATTTTTCGTCGTTGAAGCCCTTGGGCTTATAGCATCTCGCTTTTCCAACTAGGATTGTAGGTTAGTAATAATAATAATAATAATAATAATAATAATAATAATAATAAATGTAATTTAAGTATGATTACTTAATGTTCATGTGTACAAAAAAAGGCCATTATGAATACAACATTTCTGTATTTAATCATTTTAGATATACACTAATACGACATTACCATGTGTATATTTAAAATAATTACCAACAATGAATTATTTTACAAATAAAAACAACAAATATTTTCTCACATACCATTGTGAAACCGGAGGCATATCAGAATTATAAGTATAATTATTTGATCCTTCTCTCTGGTTACGGTTCATTTCCCCTTTGCCTACACATTCACCGAATAGTCTGTCCTCATACACCTGATAACACTGAGATTACCAAACAATTTTTCACCCAAGGGGTTAACTATTGCACTTAATTGTTCAGTGGCCACTTTCCTCTTGGTAAGGGTAGAAGAGACTCTTTAGCTATAGTAAGCAGCTCTTCTAGGAGGAAACTCCAAAATTAAACCATTGTTCTTTAGTCTTGGGTAGTGCCATAGCCTCTGTACCATGGTCTTCCACTATCTTACGTTAGAGTTCTCTTGCTTAAGGGTACACTCAGACACACTATTCTATCTAATTTCTCTTGCTCTTGTTTTGATAAAGTTGTTATAGTTTATATATGAAATATTCAATTTAATGTTGTTACTGTTCCTGAAATATTATATTTTTCCTTGTTTCCTTTCCTCACTGGGCTATTTTCCCTGTTGGAGCCCCTGGGCTTATAGCATCCTGCTTTTCCAACTAGGGTTGTAGCTTAGCCAATAATAATGGAATAATGTGTATCTACGTATATTAAATCTAAATATGTATATGAATACGAAATCCCTATGTTTATAGAAATATAAAAGTAAATAGTCTAATGGAATTATTGAATAAATTTAGCAAAATAAACATTTAATTATTATGCATATGCGTGTGTAATACTGCTGGAAAAAAATAACTAGTTGTAATTAAAAACGTAATACAAACTGACATGATTAATGACAATGAATTTTAAGCAGTATATCATTATTTGTTATTATACCGAAAGATTCAATAACCCTTAATAATGAACAGTTGTGAAGAATGTATTGTCATTTTAAAGGGGAACTCTCTATTGTTCATTGCGAAAGAATGCAGCGTAAGCAATTTCGATAATTATTCTTCGGCAAACCACCCGGCGATTCTAATGCGTTCTTTTGTTCGCGAACAAATTAATTCGCAAAATAAAATGCCATGCTGCTAAAATTACATCAAGGACAGTGCATATCTGCAATGAGTATTTTACATACATGCTGTGTACATTTGAATGGCAAGACATTCATGAAAAAAAGGCTGTTCATAACAAAGAGAGAATAATTAAAAATCCGATGTAGATTAATGATTTGGCCTTTTTCGATTTGAAAGAATGAAAATGAATGCAAGAAAAATTAACTCGAAGTTTGATTAATAAATGATTAATAATAACATAAAGGAAAGGAAAATATGTACAACATCCGCAGTATGTAGTTCTATACTCACACCACAATGCTGAATATGGATTTTAAAGGGATATGAATACATCACATGCTGAGCTTAATTCCCTCATAACACGAGTCTCTCTCTCTCTCTCTCTCTCTCTCTCTCTCTCTCTCTCTCTCTCTCTCTCTCTTACCCGCTTCGTTTGTTACTTTTATCGTTTTATACACCTTCAAACGTTCACAATATGGCTCTCTCTCTCTCTCTCTCTCTCTCTCTCTCTCTCTCTCTCTCTCTCTCTCTCTTATCCGCTACCTTGTCTCCCTTTATAGTTCTGTACACCTTCCAATCGCTTTCTATCTATCTAGCTATCTATCTATCTGTTTCATGCATCCTTATATTTTCAGATTCAAAATGATTTTTACGTCTATTTTTCTTCCTTTGAAGCAAACCGTCAGTTATCGGTGCAACTGCTTGAATATACCAATTAAATCATGTTTCAAAATTATTCATCTCCATAGCTATGCAACTCTCTCCCCCTTCCATGCGCTTTATATGTGCCATGACAAATTTCACCTCTTTTTCAAATTCCAATTGTGTCATTGAAGTTATTTTTCGTTTTTTTATTTGTTTATTTATTTTGTTCAGGTTGTGGAGAGTTTGTTATTCGTTATTCTTTTTACTATTTGTGTTTTGGTTGGAGAAAAATATCTTGGATGGATATATATATATATATATATATATATATATATATGTGTGTGTGTGTGTGTGTGTGTGTGTGTGTGTGCATGTGTGTGTGTGTGCTTGACGATACACTCCGGCACTCTTTTCTATTTTTTCTCTTCCACTAGTTTTTTTTTATAGTTTATATGTGAAAGGTCTAATCTAATGTTGTTACTGTTTTTAAATATTTTATTGTGATTGTTCATTACTTCTCTTGTTGTTTGTTTATTTCTTTATTTCCTTGCCTCACTGGGCTATTTTTCCCTGTTGGAGCCCTTGGGCTTACAGCATCTTGCTTTTCCAACTAGGGTTGTAGCTTGAATTATAATAATAATAGGATTTTTTTTTTTTTTACTTTCAAGTTATTAGATATATGTGGCTATTATAGTGTACCAACCGTGTGTCACACGATCGTACATAGTTCATTTTGTGCTTGTATCTCCGCCCACCCCTCGCACTAAAAAGAACCTGAAAAATCATGTCTGCTTTTCTCCTCTGTAACCATGTCGATTTTTAAACATGAAAATTCTTGTTGCTTTGAGTTTTTGTATATAAAGGAGAGTGTTCAATAATAAACTCACTCAGTTGCTTCCATCCTGCCTTTGAGTCACAACCTTTATATACAAAAACTCAAAGCAACAAGAATTTTCATGGTTAAAAATCGACATTGTTACAGAGGAGAAAAGCAGACATGATTTTTCAGGTTCTTTTTAGTGCGAGGGGTGGGCGGAGATACAAGCACAAAATGAACTATGTACGATCGTGTGACACACGGTTGGTACAATAGTTATCAAAACTTATGTTTACCTTATCAAGAAACCTATCTTGTCCATGAGTTCGTTTTTGTAATTGTTCGTGAAGATGCAAACCTAAATAAACTAATGGCGTTTTCTGTATAAGAATTTCAGCGACGTTTTTACATACTACAAAGTTTTTTTAGCTTAAGAATCATATGATTTGCCACGTATTTGGTTTATCTATCCTTATAAAGATACAAACCTTTACTATCCAATAGATTTTTACTGTTTATAGATACTGACTACATTTATTATTATTATTATCATTATTATTATTATTATTATTATTATTATTACCTCCGCCAACAATGTTGGGAGGAGGTTATGTTTTTGCCCCTGTTTGTGTGTTTGTTTGTGTGTGTGTGTTTATTTTTAAACAGCTTCCTTGCCACAATTTTTCATCGTAGAGAGATGAAACTTACAGGGATCAACTGTTATGTAAAAAGCTGAAAATTATTAAATTTTCGAAGTTCAAGGTCAAAGGTCAAGGTCACGGTCAAGCAAAACGTCCAATTCACGTAATCAGCCATAAGTTTGGACATCGTTGTCACAGAGACTTCAAACTTTGTTCATATTTGAGTGTGAAAATTCACGCCAATTAATGCAGGTTAAGGTCAAAGATCAAGGTCGAGCAAAAGGACGAGAAATAAGCTGCCGCGGCGGAGGTATGCGCTCAGTTGAGTGCCCCTCTAGTTATTATTATGACTACTACTAGCTTAGCTAAGGCCTGATTGGTAACGTCTCTGCCTGGTGTTTGCCAGTCGGGGGTTCGAGTCCCGCTCAGACTTGTTTGTGCCATTAGTGTCTGCAACCTTACCATCCTTGTGAGCTAAGGTTGGGGGGTTTGGGGGAGCCTATAGGTCTATTTGCTGAGTCATCAGCAACCACTGCCTGGCCCTCCCTGGTCCTAGCTTGGGTGGAGAGGAGGCTTGGGCGCTGATCATATAATATATGGTCAGTCTCTAGGGCATTGTCCTGATTGCTAGGGCAATGTCACTGTCCCTTGCCTCTGCCATTCATGAGTGACCTTTAAACCATTAAAAGCAGGATGCATCAAGCCCAAGGGCTCCAACAGAGAAAAATATCCCAGTGAGGAAAGGAAAGAAGGAAATAAATAAACTACTAGTATTTATCGTTTATTCCTCATCTAGGTTGCGAAGCTGCACCCAATGCATTCGAATCAGCTGAGGACTGCGAGGAATCCTGCGTTCGCGGCGTCTGCTGTTTCATTCCAGGTTCCTTGTCCAATGAGACGACGTTTGGATTCCGTCCGGAATGCGTTGTGAGTGTCTTTTTATTGATATTTTCGTTGTTGTGGATGAATTTTTGTTGTTGTTTTTTGGTGTTGGTGTTAATTTACTTGTTATTGTTGTTTTATTAATAATAATAATTTGTTATTATTATTATTATTATTATTATTATTATTATTATTATTATTATTATTTTAATAACTTGTATAAAACACCACAGTTATATACGTTGTTTATTTGAAAAAATGCAGAAGCTTTCGTACTTTTTAAATATACAACGTATATAACTGTGGATTTCTAATACCCAAAATTATTATTATTATTATTATTATTATTATTATTATGATGATGATGATGATGATGATGATGATGATGATGATGATGATGAGGAGGAGGAGGAGGAGGAGGAGGATGATGATGATTTTTATTATTATTATTATTATTATTATTATTGTTGTTGTTGTTGTTGTTGTTGTTATCATCATCATCATCATCATCATTATTATTATTATTATTATTATTATTATTATACTACCTTTTCCTGAAAAACAATCAGATTTACCTCCTGAAATGGAATGCCAAAAAATAATGATTATTGCTCAACGTACCAGTCCCCCTTTAATGCTGACGTAAAGAAAATAAAAAAAAGTAAATATCCAGTGATTCTTCATTGTTAGCATCCACTCCTAGCCCCTATTGTGCGTGGAACTAAATGGAAATTCCTTCAAGGAGGAAGCACTTGCAAAATCGGTGCAAAGCACTCTTACGTAGGAGGTTTAATCGAAGAGCAACATAGATGATGTTGAATGTAATGGGACTTAAGGTTTCGAGTCTTTTCTTAAGAGGAGGGGGATTTCATTCGATGTAATTCTTGTTTTGAATGATGATAGTTTAAATACACCACGAATGATAATGGATAATGGTGATAATTCGCCAGTTTGTTTACCTGGATTTACGAGGGGCAATTTAATTTAATTTTTTTTTCTTCTTAGGATAAACGATTTAATGGACAGTAATATATGACCGCATTTAAATATCATCTTGTTTTTTATTTATATGCTTGGAGGTTTCAAGTCTTTTCTTAAGAGGAGGGGGATTTCATTCGATGTAATTCTCGTTTATAATTATGATGCTTTAAATATACCACGAATAATAATGGATAATGGTGATAGTTCGCCATTTTGTTTTCCTGGATTTACGAGGGGTAATTTAATGTTTTTTTTTTTTTTATTTTTTTTTTTTTTTTTTTTTTTTTTTAGGATAAACTATTTAATGGACAGTAATATATGACCGTAATTAAATAGTATTTTTTCTTCAGTAATATATGACCGTATTTAAATATCATCTTGTTTTTATTTATGTGCTTGGAGGTTTCAAGTCTTTTCTTAAGAGGAGGGGGATTTCATTCGGTGCAATTCTTGTTTTGAATGATGATAGTTTAAATACAACACGAATGATAATGGATAATGGTGATAATTCGCCAGTTTGTTTTTTTGGATTCACGAGGGGCAATTTAATTTTTTTTTTTTTGGGGGGGGGGGATAAACGATTCAATGGTCAATGATATATGACCAAATTTTAATATCTTGTCTTTTATTTATGTGCTTGGAGATTTCAAGTCTTTTCTTAAGAGGAGGGGATTTCATTCAGTGTAATTCTCGTTTTGAATTGATACTTTAAATACACTGTGAATGATAATGGTGATAATTCGCCAGTTTTTTTCCTAGATTTACGAGGGGTGATTTAATGTTTGTATATATATATATATATATATATATATATATATATATAATCCATTTAATTTATATTGATATATGACCGTATTTAAATATCATCTTGTTTTTTATTTGTGCTTGGAGGGTTTATATAAGTATAATTCTATTTTTTAGATATAAAGATATAAGGCCTAATAAAATTAAGATTTCAAAGTATAATAGCTTTTGATATTTTCAATATTTTCCAAAATGAGGTCATTGTTTGTTTTGAGCTATAAGCTCTAGGATAACACAAAATAATATGGAATAATGCAAACTGTTTAGAATTTAGACCTAGAATTGAGTAATAGGGATGGTGAAATAATGTTTTTTTTTCTTTTTTTTCATAAATTTCTGAA
>NC_090733.1:151375235-151410372 GCF_036898095.1 Palaemon carinicauda
AAAGGGATGAAACAAAAGACCTGGTGATATTGCCTACTGATTCATTTCTGGTAGGCCTACATCCTTCTGCCTGTAACTTGATAAATTTTCTGATTATGTTTATTGCAGAGGCCTGTCGATAGAATATTTATTATATTTTTTTTTATATTATGGTATAAATAAAAAAAAAACAATGTCTTAATATTCATATTGTATTGTTGCATGAATTTATATTTAACGAACAATAATCATTGTGTGTAATATGATGTGTAGAAATATATATAAAATGCCAACTTCAATATTGCAAGAATTGATAGCGTGATCATACCATGTGGCTGTTTAGTCGTGGATTTTTTATTTTTTTTATTTATGGAAAAAGGAGACAAATGTTCAGAGATGATAGGTAGGTGATTACGTGGTATGTAGTACGAAATTTCATTTGCAAAATACTCATGGATTGTATTGCGTATATATGCTTCATTACCTATTACAGATCGGGAATTGATAATGATCATTACGATTATTTTTCTTATGAATTAATATTGTTTTTAAAAGAAGAATAGACGGAGAATCTCACTCAGTTCCAAACACTTATTAAAGGTTAGAGGTGTCTGGCTTCAGTTCCAGTTTCATCAGAACAGATGCTCACCATAACGTCAGCCGGGCATGCCCAACCCCCCACTGTTGTGCCCAACCACAGCAGTGGCCTCCCAGTAAACAGCCCAAACTCACGATCCCGGGTGGGGATCGATCTGCTGCTCTACAAATGCTAAGCGAACACGTTACGACTATACTAGCCAGATGGCTCGTTCTCCACTTTACCTTTAATCCGCTCCCTTTCTATCATCTTCCTATTAATTATATTTTCATTAATTATCATTAATTATTGCAAAGGAAGGTTTTTATAAACAGTTGCACCTTGCAGCTGAGTGTTGTTGCGGCTCCAGAGTATTGACCCCTTGGTCCAAAATTCCATGAATCCCATTAAATCCAATTTTGCCAGGTTTTAAAGGCGAGCGATATTTTTTCTTCCATTTAAGGTTACAGTCTCTTGCGAAAAAGGAAATAAGGAGGATTAACTGTTACGAGAGTGAAGTGTCACGGTCATATTTCATATAACTAAAAATCTAATTTCGGAGCGGAAAAAATAGTGGGTAAACTATATGCAAATATTATCTGTCCTCTTATTTATATTGTATATATACTCAATGGCGAACCATCTCTTCTCTTATTAGAAATAAGAATTAGAAGTCTATCCCTTGTATAAAAAATATTGTAGTTTTTATGCTTTTAAATGGAGATATCTTTCATTTAATAAAGATCGTGAAGGTTTGAGCTGTATTCCCCATTGTTTCTCTGCTTTGAACTTGTGAAGATTGTGTGTCAAGACAATGCCATTTGAATGCAAAACGATAAACATATTGTTGAATTACAGGCGATCAATATTCATTACATATGATTTAATCTCGACACAAATAATCTGGAGTTTAAATGCAAACGAATAAATATTTGAACAAATATTTATTTAAAATTCTATAATTTCCATCCTGAAATCAAACTGTTTTTAGATAAAAGGAAGAGTGTATTAAATCAAGCATATCTTGAATTAGTCACTGAACATCTCACGGCAATCATCATCTGATCAATTACAGAAGAACTGATAAAAGCGCTCTTGGAAATATTTGAAATTATTTTATACTCGATATCTTATCTACTGAATACATTGTTTAAATGGAAATAGAGAGAAAAAAAAAACCTATTCTCTAAATTTTAAAAAGCACCTTATCCATTCTACCCATCGGCTGAATATCTTCACGTAATGAAAATATAAAACTTAAAAACAAAAAACACTGGAAACTTTCTAACCTGAAAATTCATTAATGAGGAAATCCCAGAGATATTCTGTCTCTTTATAGAGGAAAGAAGGACGCCATTCTTTCCCTTCTCTTCTCTCTTCGGCTAATTAAGAAATACTTTTATCGCTCATCCGATTTGCATCCTTTCATCCGCTTCTCCGATGCACATCAAAGGCAAGCCGCCGGAGTCAAATAGCTGAAGGCAGCTCGGTAAATACGCCCACATTCCACATTGATTCGAGGATGGTTATTATGTTATTTGGTAAAAATTAGAGAGAGAGAGAGAGAGAGAGAGAGAGAGAGAGAGAGAGAGAGAGAGAGAGAGAGAGAGAGAGAGAGTCTCAAGAATGTGTCTGGCTATATATAGTCAATAGATAAATGTATAAATATTTCTTTCTGGTCTCGCTCAGCTCTTCCCGTCCCACGGATAGGAGAAGGGGGAGTAGTGCTAACCGTAATGAGAGGGGGGGGGGGGGGGGGGGTTTGTGTGTGCATAGCTATTAAAATATTTAGCCGTTACTTTTGACGGGTTTTGGTTGAGGGTACACTCAGGAACACTATTCTATCTGTTTCCTTCTTTCCTTTCTTCACTGGGCTATTTTCCTTGTTGGGGGCCTTGGGCTTATAGCATCCTGCTTTTCCAACTAGGGTTGTAGCTTAGCTAGTAATAATAATAATGATAATCGAGGATGAAACCCTAAGCCGAAAACATCCATAGCAGTAGACATGTCTTACAGCTTCACATAAAACTCCTCCGCAGCTCGTCAAAACCTTCATACACCGAGCCACTGAACTTACCCTAAATGTAACCTATGGCTTCTTGTACTTTTCATATCTATTTATCTATGAATCCTTTTAAACCACACACCCCTTATATTATTAGAGGGTGGGGCTAGAAGGAGTTGACCTTTCATTTCCTTATTGACATTTTGTGGATGAGGTCAAGGGTAGTGACCCATTTCTCTGAACCAACTGATGCTAAGACCAATTTTAAGTAAGTAAATATGGATGAGTGTAGCTAGAGATCTAGCCATAGACCTTGCAAAGGCAAACCTGGTGCTTTACCAATAGATTATGCCATCTGTATATTTGTACAAACGGGATTATATATGAATGTTTACATTTACATACGTCTCGGATGCAAATGATAACAGGTTCCGTTATATGAAAACTCGAGATATTGTTTTTTCTATTTTTATTTATCAAGTTTAAAGACCTCTCCTATCCAGCCATTGTGGGGCGTTAGGAAGGAGAGCTTGGAGGATCTTAGGGTCATCCCATAAAGGAGTTCTGTGTTCTTTTGATGGCTCCCATACAACTCTTCCGAAGCGCCAAGGGATAATTACTAGGTCTTTATCTCTCTCTCTCTCGGCTTTTAGGAGTTGGGACTCGTTCTCACCCATTTCTTCCTTTCCTACGAAATATATCTTTAAGGCTCGGTAAAGGTTTTTGGTTCTGTTATATGTATTTTTTCCCGGCATTTTACTTCAAAGTACTGTTGATGGATATATTATCATTGTTTTGATCTTAGATAATATTTACGTAAGCTATTACCGGGAGATTAAACCCCAAAAGTAAAAAGAAATAGCGCTATGTAATCTTGTGTATTTTACATTTTCAGAGGATCTTTGTCTCTACTTAAAATGAGTAAAATAGGATTGTTGCAAGTTTAAATCCTTTTAAGTAGGAAATATGTTTCTAGAAAAGAATAAGATAATGAAGCTATTACGTAATGCAATTCTCGTGCTAGGAATAGAAGGTTTCTCAAGCTCTGTTCTGTATCAAATTTGTATTTAGATTTGGATTATTCTAATGGCCAACATTATTATCGAAATCTTTATTCCAAAGTACTCACAAGAATGAGGATTAAATTTAATTTTTATTCCATGGGTAAGATTGCATTATATGTTATTGATAAAATTGCATTTTATGTAATGGATAATATTACATTTTATGTTATTGATAAGATTACATTTTATGTTATGGATAAGATTACATTTTATGTTATGGATAAGATGCAACGTAAAGGAATTTATATCTAGAATGATTTCTTAAAGAATATAACTAGAAGTATCTGACTGAGGATTAGAAATCCTAAATAAAAGATTTGTATGAACAAATTATAAATGGACGAAAAGGAATTAACTATAAAGATAATTCGAATCAAATAAGATAAAGAAAATGCTTGATTTAAAACAGTCGTTCAACCAAAATGCTACGATGAACATTTCAACCTTAAAGGAGAAAATACCAAGTGAATGACGTAAGTAAAGTTAGGCGCGAAAACAGGGGAAGAATAAAAAGGAAAAAACGAAATAGCCAAATTCTCGCTGTGAATGTGCTTGAAAGCAGCGAATCGCAAGCAAGTAATGAAGGTAGATAATAATACAGCCACAGGAAATTGGTGGTATGATAGACTTAGCTAACAAACTTTTTCTTCTTCTTCTTCTTCTTCTTCTTCTTCTTCGAGAGAGAGAGAGAGAGAGAGAGAGAGAGAGAGAGAGAGAGAGAGAGAGAGAGAGAGAGAGAGAGAGAGAGAGAGGCTAGAATATAACAAACATTTATAAAAAAAATCTATACTTTTTCATGGCATTCACATGTATCATCTAGAAGTTATAGCTGATGGAATAATATTACACATTTTATGATTTCCATAACGAAATTTCTTAACCAAATCAGAATAAATCTTTGCGATAGCATCTCAACCAACTCTTTAATGTACCCCTGCATCTCAGATTCACATTTGCATGTTTTTAGATATGGAGGAACCTCGCTTTTACTTGGACTTTAATAAGAAGTTGCAAAGTTGCAAGACCGTTTCGCCTTGCAGGAAATTAGGCAATAAACCATATGCTTTATGGCGACGGTAGAGATACAGTATCTCTGCTCGCGTCGTAGCGCGAGACTTTATGTCTTAGCTGTTTCAAGTCGTAAGATTTGTGTTTAGATATATATAACGTTTATTGTAACTGGTGATAGATATTCCTGTTTTTTATTGTATTTATTATACATTTTTAAGACAAAACCCAACTTGAATGAGGGCTTACCTGTTCAGCTGTTGGTGACCCATTGATCCGTCTGGTCTGTGGGTTGCTTCTCTGGATGGGTGATCATCGTCTCCTGCGGGTGAATAGGTATATAAGTTACTGAGTCTTTTATATAGTTATATAGTTATATGTGTAATAAGTCTTTTATATGGTTTTATGTTCCTTGAATGTTTTGATTTTAGAGCTAGTTGGGCAGTTCTTGGAAGTACATCTTCCTAACTCTGTACTTCGGATGACTTTTATTAATTTTATTAATTGTACATAACGATAATTGCAGATAGGATGAAGATGACATAAGTTATGTCGAAAGCTACCAAATAAAGGAGATGATAGCAGCATTGACTCTTTCATTTTTACTTAAATTGCGATTCCTGAGAGGATCCCAACTATCAATTATTAAATTACATTTTAAAACCTCCTGCTGTTTAATCAATGCGGAGCCATAAGGTGATAAAGATAAAATCTACATTTAAGTAAAATCTGACGAAACGGATCAATACGGCAGACAGTTGAGTTTTTGTTTGAAGCATTTGCAATAAATTCCTAGAAGGTTTCTAAATTTATTTGCTATCATTCATATCTTATCACACCATTCGTGTATCTAATGGATGGCTCTGTCATTGGCCTCCTGTAGACCTACATCAGAACATGCAGGTCCCAGTGGGCAGCAGAGGAGGCTGTGGTCCATGGTCTAGGTCTAGGGCGATTCACCAGAGGGGCAATATAGATATGAAGCTGGAAATTAGCAGTCCACAATATCTTCCTTATTGAATCTGCTTATTTTTAAAATATTTCAATATTAACTAAACAAAAATTGCCTCTTTACAGTGTATTCCTTGTGTAAAATTGGCACATTACAGTGTACTCCTTACCATGTTTAGAATTGCCATTTTACAATGTATTCCTTATGTTAAAATTGACACTTTACAGTGTATCCCTTATGTTTAAAGTTGACACTGTACAGTGTATTCCTTAAGTTTAAAATTAACCCTTTACCGTGTATTCCTTATCATGTTTAAAATTGACACTTTACAATGTACTCCTTATGTTTAAAGTTGACACCACAGTGTATTCCTTATGTTTAAAATTACCACTTTACCGTGTATTCCTTATCATGTTTAAAATTGACACTTTACAGTGTATTTCCTATCATGTTTTAAATTTGACACTTTTCAGAACACTGCCCGTGTCCCGTTACTCATGAAGGAGTTGAGGCCGGATTATCAACACCATCCCCAACACTGGAAACCAGCGGACGAAGGCCTGGAAAGCCAAACTTGAGACTGGATATAACAACACTGTCTTCAAGGGATCTTCATGAGCTTGTCAGGGCATTTAGACGTCTGTTTAATGGTAAATATTTATGTTTGTTTATTATAATAATTAATATGCTTCATTTCATCCATCTTGTTGCCCAACCACTTTCAAGGCTAACCTCAGAGTGCAACAACTGAGATTTCCCAATTGCTCATACTGCTCATGCTGTTCGAAACCCTCTATCTCACTTTCTAAGCGATTCTAAACCATTCTAAAACACCGATTCATCATCTAAATTTATAAATATATCTTGTAAGGCGTCGTTATTACTATTAATTGTTCACTTTTACTCTACTACGTTGACATCAGTGAATCTATGCGAACAATTAATCTTTGTAACATCTATATTATAAATATGTTTACCTGCTAGACATAAAAATATGGGTCTGTAAACTGTTTGTACACTCTAGTTATACCTAAATACTGCTATCCCCTACATTCTGTGTGTCTCTCTTTATCCTCTTTTGCCCCCAGTTTGGTATCAATCATATGCCTTGCGCCTCTATATTTTGTGTAGTTTTACCATATTTATTTTGATTTTGCATTTTTACTGGCTACTACTAACGTTTAGAATTTTACACTTGCAAATATTCTATTTCTGGTTTGTCCTTTACACTGACTAAAAATCTTTCTCCGGTTTCTGTATTATTTCTTCACTATCACTAATCTACTAACCCTTTGAAATTCATTATATCTAAGAAATTTTTAAAATCAAATATTCCAGAGACCAATTTTTATAGTATAGTTGGCATAAGAATTTTAATCCTTTCCTTTCCTATGCAGTTGTATCATATATTATTTATCCACTCTCATCGTCATTAAAGAAGAGCCTGAGAGATGGGGTGGGGGAGGGGGCCGCCATCCCTCAACCCTTTTTCCTCATCTCTCTCCCCAGGGCCTGATGCTACAACTCCCTCTCTTCCTCACTTTCCCCCTTCCAGAAAATACAAATGTTTGAAAACAGGAGCAGCATATAAAATAAAACCACTATGATATGTAAATACAGATTTATAAATTCAACCCTCCAATAGTCACTGGTTGTGTAGAGAAAGTTGAGATAGCCTTTTATTGCTCTCTGCTTCGTTAGTGGTGAGAATTTTTTTTCTTCCTCTTCTCTTTTAGGTTATGACTATTTTTTGTCGTTTTTTTATACATTTTTCTTTTTGGGGTTTTGTGCGTTCACTCCCTTACAGCACCGGGTGGGTTATTTCTAAAGTTAATTTTTTTCAGCTTTCAGTGTGATTTAAGGTTTAATTGAAGAGTTTGTTTTTATTCATTTTGATATTTTTCTTTTTTCTTTTATATTATGTATCGTTGTTTTTCACTCAATGAAAGCTTTATCGAATTAATCATGTATGTAATGTTAATTCTCCTGCCCACATGTGCTCTCTCTCTCTCTCTCTCTCTCTCTCTCTCTCTCTCTCTCTCTCTCTCTCTCTCTCTCTCTCTCAAACGGAAACGAAAAAAATAGTGGTAAATGCAAGTAAAAATAGAATTTTCCCAGAACTCGCACGATTGCAAAGAACCCTTTTGTGAAACAAAAATTCAGAATAAAACACCATTTGAAAAACGTCCATATTTATAACATGAATACAAATATAGTTCAATGCCCAAACACGTCCTGTAAACCTGTGAATATATCCTCTCTTCCTCTTTGATATACTCATGCATTTGGTAAAGCTGCGAATACGTGTTGTTATGGCCAGCACTGACCTTCCAGTTTTGCCCGAGGTGGGGCGCTAATAAACACTTCACAATATCAAGTTGCTTTTCAGGTTGCGGCTTAGGTAACGTCGAACTGGTTAAGGGCGCTTGACTATTGTTACTTCAAGTCTGATTTCTTCTTCTTCTTCTTCTTCTTCTTCGTCTTCGTCTTCTCCTCCGTCTTCTTCTTCTTCTTCCCGTCAATAGCAATACCTGCATAATATTATTATAAATTGCTAAGCTACAACCCTAGTTGGAAAAGCAGAATGGTATAAGCCCAGGGGCTCCAACAGGGAAAATAGCCCAGTGAGGAAAGGAAAGAAGGAAAAATAAAATATTTTAAGAAGAGTGGCATTAAAATAAATATCGCCAATATCAACTATAAACAATTTAACAAAACATGAGGAAGAGAAATGAGATAAAATACTGTGCCCGAGTGTACCATCAAGCAAGAGAACTCTAACCCAAGACAGTGGAAGATCATGGTTATAGCACTACCCAAGACTAGAGAACAATGGTTTGATTTGGAGTGTCCTTCTCCTTTTGTTGACGAAAGGATCTGTGTTCGTGGTTGCAAGAGAACTATACTGTTATGTATGATGTATGCTGTGATTTGTGTGTTCTACAATTCCTAATTAGTACAACAAACTTTAATCATTCTTATTTTTCTCATCCAAGTTTGTTTTCATCTCTTCGTATAACTCTCCCGTTGTGTAAAGGTTAAAGTTAATCATTTCGGTACACATTTTGTGCCATTATAATTATTCAGATGAGATAATTAACAGATCGTTGAACAATGCAAACAACAAGGTCGTTGACCTCATTACTGCTATTATCCAAATAGCGCATTGCGTAACAATGCGCTGCAATTCGTCCTGAAATTTTGCTGAATATATTGGCTTATTATTCGACTTAAAGAACAAAATAAATAGGACCATTAGAAAGCATGATTCGTGACATTTCATTGATTCACGTCAGATCAGTGTGTCAATCAATCAATCAGTATTTTGGATATGAGATCTTGTTATTGAAATGGTAGATTTATTTTTATTCTTTTTTTTTTAATTGAATCCTACCAAAGGATACCTAGAATATTTCCAGCTGATATCGGCTTTAAGTTGGGTCGGGATCTTGTGGATGTAATCCTGGAATTACAAGCAAAGTATGAGGAAAGGTCAAAAGACAAGCAGAGAAAAGGTAATAAGAGCACATCTTGAATGCAGACTTGCTTTTATTATAAGTAAATATAAAATGTTTTTACCTTACGCTGAATTGTATTTTAATGAACTTGAAAGTTACAAAGCGAAAGACCTGGCTATTTGAATTGTATTATTTAATGAAGCAATTGGCATAAATGTGTTTATTTTCTGGATGAAGTAATGCCTTGAGAAAAAGATTATTAAAGGGATACTTATTATGTTAATACTACCTGTTCATTTTCACCTTTTAATACGTAATGAAAAAAAAAAACTGCAAAACAATGAGTAAATAATTGCTTTTAGCATATGGATTCAGACGTTTAACAGCAAACACTTTTTGCCTGATGGAGTAATTTTATCACTTTCACGAAAAGTGGAAAAGGGTTTCTTCTAACTAACTTAAAAATGATAACAAGCAAATTTGGAGCTAAATATGAAAAAAGGATTGCACCCTTTAAGCATCAATGACAGTTAAAAAGATAATAGATTATTTGTCAGTTTCCAAAAAGCTATGTTAGTCATTTTAACCTTAGGGAAACTTTAAACATGCGTATTAGGTTTCTCATGGCTGTGTAAACGTTTTAAATAAAAACCCCAGTTCTATTTAAACCCATGATGTATTCACGTAAAATCTCGATATATGTTCAGCTGGAAATATTTATATCACGACCACATGTACTTAACACGGTTGGTTGGAGGGTTGAAATCCTCTCGTATTCGATGCATTTGCATCACTGGAGCGTAACTGCCTCTACAGTAGTCCCCGTCCGATTCCCCTACCACTCTAGTCACTCAGTGAATGACACACACACATCTACAGAATTTATACCATAATGAATGATGCAGAACTAACTGCATGTGTGGACGACAAATGGCTTTGACTTATTATTATTATTATTATTATTATTATTCTTAGGTAGTAGGTTGGCCAAGGCACCAGCCACCCGTTGAGATACTACCGTTAGAGAGCTTGGGGTCTTTTGACTGGCCAGACAGTACTACATTGGATCCTTCTCCCTGGTTACGGTTCATTTTTCCTTTGCCTACACACACACTGAATAGTCTGGCCTATTCTTTACATATTCTCCTCTGTCCTGTATTATTAATATGTTTACCTGCTAGACATAAAAATATGGGTCTGTAAACTTTTTGTACACTAGTTATACCTAAACACTACCATTCCATACATTCTGTATGTCTCTCTATACCCTCTTTTGTGCCCAGTTTGGTATCAAACATATGCTTTGTGCCTCTTTATTTTGTGTAGTTTTACCCTATTTATTTTGATTTTGGCATTTTTATTGGCTACTACTAACGTTTAGAATTTTACACTTGCAAATATTCTATTTCTGGTTTGTCCTTTACACTGACTAAACATTTTTCTCCGATTTCTGCAACATTTCTTCACTATCACCAGTCTACTAACTGAAATTCATTATATCTAAGAAATTTTTTAAATCAAATATTCCAGAGACCAATTTTCATAGTATAGTTGGTATAAGAATTTTAATCCTTTCCTTTCCTATGCAGTTGTATCATATATTATTTATCCACCTCATCGTCATTAAAGAAAAGCCTACGAGATGGGGTGGGGGAAAGGGGCGCCACCCCCAACCCTTTTTCCTCTTCTCTCTCCCCAGGGCCTGATGCTACAACTCCCTCTCTTCCTCGCTTTCCCCCTTCCAGAAAATACAAATGTTTGAAAACAGGAGCAGCATATAAAATAAAACCACTATGATATGTAAATACAGATTTATAAATTCAACGCTCCAATAGTCATTGGTTGTGTAGAGAAAGTTGAGATAGCCTTTTATTGCTCTCTGCTTCGTTAGTGGTGAGAATTTTTTTTCTTCCTCTTCTCTTTTAGGTTATGACTATTTTTTGTCGTTTTTTATACATTTTTCTTTTTGGGGTTTTGTGCGTTCACTCCCTTACAGCACCGGGTGGGTTATTTCTAAAGTTAATTTTTTTCAGCTTTCAGTGTGATATAAGGTTTAATTGAAAGTTTTTTTTTTTTATTCATTTTGATATTTATTCTTTTTTTCTTTTATATTATGTAGTGTTGTTTTTCACTCAATGAAAGCTTTATCGAATTAATCATGCATGTAATGTTAATTCTCCTGCCCACATGTTCTCTCTCTCTCTCTCTCTCTCTCTCTCTCTCTCTCTCTCTCTCTCTCTCAAACGGAAACGAAAAAAATAGTGGTAAATGCAAGTAAAAATAGAATTTTCCCAGAACTCGCACGATTGCAAAGAACCCTTTTGTGAAACAAAAATTCAGAATAAAACACCATTTGAAAAACGTCCATATTTATAACATGAATACAAATATAGTTCAATGCCCAAACACGTCCTGTAAACCTGTGAATATATCCTCTCTTCCTCTTTGATATACTCATGCATTTGGTAAAGCTGCGAATACGTGTTGTTATGGCCAGCACTGACCTTCCAGTTTTGCCCGAGGTGGGGCGCTAATAAACACTTCACAATATCAAGTTGCTTTTCAGGTTGCGGCTTAGGTAACGTCGAACTGGTTAAGGGCGCTTGACTATTGTTGCTTCAAGTCTGATTTTTTGTTTCTTCTTCTTCTTCTTCTTCTTCTTCTTCTCCTCCTCCTTCTTCTTCCCGTCAATAGCAATACCTGCATATAATAATAATAACTATAAGAATAGGGAAGTGGGAAAGATGGGGAAAGGAAGAGTACCCCTGGATACAATCCAGTTTACAGCACAAAGGCAGGTACTCGGTATGGGAAAGATTAAGGAAATAGGGAGAAAAAGAAGTACAGGAGAAGAATAGAAGAGAGGGGCAGACCCTCTTGCGATATTAGGGTATTGGTATTATTATTTGTGTCTACCTGCATAATGTTATTATAAATTCCTAAGCTACAACCCTATTTGGAAAAGCAGAATGCTATAAGCCCAGGGGCTCTAACAGGAAAAAATAGCCCAGTGAGGAAAGGAAACAAGGAAAAATGAAATATATTAAGAACAGTAACATTAAAATAAATATCTCCTATATCAACTATAAACACTTTAAAAAAACACGAGGAAGGAAATGAGATAAAATTCTGTGCCCGAGTATACCCTCAGGCAAGAGAACTCTAACCCAAGATAGTGGAACACCATAATACAAAGGCTATGGCACTACCTAAGACTAGAGAACAATGGTTTGATTTTGGAGTGTCCTTTTGTTGACGAAAGTATTTGTGTTCGTGATTGCATGAGAACTATACCGTTAAGTATGATGTACAGCGGGATTTTTGTGTGTTCTACAATTTCTAATTAGTACAAAAACTTTAATCATTCTTATTTTTCTCATCCAAGTTTGTTTTCATATCTTTGTATAACGCTCCCGTTGTGTAAAGGTTAAAGTTAATCATTTCGATACACATTTTGTGCCATTATAATTATTCAGATGAGATAATTAACAGATCGTTGAACAATGCAAACAACAAGGTCGTTGACCTCATTACTGCTATTATCCAAATAGCGCATTGCGTAACAATGCGCTGCAATTCGTCCTGAAATTTTGCTGAATATTTTGGCTTATTATTCGACTGAGAGAACAAAATAAATAGGACCATTAGAAAGTATGATTCGTGACATTTCATCGATTCACGCCAGATCAGTGTGTCAATCAATCAATCAGTATTTTGGAGATGAGATACTTGTTATTGAAACGATAAATCTATTTTCTATTTTTCTTTTAATTGAATCCTACCAAAGGATACCTAGAATATTTCCAGCTGATATCGGCTTTAAGTTGGGTCGGGATCTTGTGGATGTGATCCGGGGATTACAAGCAAAGTATGAGGAAAGGTCAAAAGACAAGCGGTGAAAAGGTAATAAGAGCACATCTTGAATGCAGACTTGCTTTTATTATAAGTAAAGATTAAATGTTTTTACCTTACGCTGAATTGTATTTTAATGAACTTGAAAGTTACAAAGCGAAAGACCTGGCTATTTGAATTGTATTATTTAATGAAGCCATTAACATAAATGTGTTTATTTTCTGGATGAAGTAATGCCTTGAGAAAAAGATTATTAAAGTGATACTTATTATGTTAATACTACCTGTTCATTTTCACCTTTTAATACGTAATGAAAAAAAAAAAAACTGCAAAACAATGAGTAAATAATTACTTTTAGCATATGGATTCAGACGTTTAACAGCAAACACTTTTTGCTTGATGGAGTAATTTTATCACTTTCATGAAAAGTGGAAAATGGTTTCTTCTAACTAAATTAGAAATGATAACAAACAACTTGGTAGCTAAATATAAAAAAAGAACTGCACCCTTTAAGCATCAATGACAGGTAAAAAGATAATATATTATTTGTCAGTTTCCAAAAAGCTATGTTAGTCAGTTTAACTTTAGGGAAACTTAAAACATGCGTATTAGGTTTCTCATGGCTGTGTAAACGTTTTAAATAAAAACCCCAGTTCTATTTAAACCCATGATATATTCACGTAAAATCTCGATATATGTTCAGCTGGAAATATTTATATCACGACCACATGTACTTAACACGGTTGGTTGGAGGGTTGAAATCCTCTCGTATTCGATGCATTTGCATCACTGGAGCGTAACTGCCTCTACAGTAGTCCCCGTCCGATTCCCCTACCACTCTAGTCACTCAGTGAATGACACACACACATCTACAGAATTTATACCATAATGAATGATGCAGAACTAACTGCATGTGTGGACGACAAATGGCTTTGACTTATTATTATTATTATTATTATTATTATTATTATTATTATTATTACAACTACTACTTGCTAAGCTACAACCCTTGTTGGAAAAGCAACATTCTCTAAGCAGCAGGGGCTTCTACAGGGAAAATAGCCCAGTGAGGGTGGAAATAGAGTACTAGAGAAGTAATTAACAATTAAAATAAATTATTTTCAGAACAGTAACAACATTATAGTAAATCTTTCATATATAAACTTTTAACACTTCAAAAAGCAAGGGGAAGAGAAATAACATAGAATAGTATACCCAAGTGTACCCTCAACCAAGAGAACTCTACCCCAAGACGGTGGAAGACCACGGTTCAGAGGCTATGGCACTACCCAAGACTAGAGAAAATTGGTTTGATTTTGGAGTGTCCTCCAAGAAGACTGCTTGCCATACCTGAAAAGTCTCTTCTACCCTTACCAAGAGGAAAGTAGCCACTGACCAATTTACATTTTCTTTTACTAAGCTATACTGATTTTAACATAATTTCTTAAATTATGTTAAATAGTTTTCTTTGTCATTTTCATCATCATCTCCTTCTTTTTCTTCTTCTTGTTCTTGTTCTTCTTCTTCTTCTTCTTCTTCTTCTTCTTCTTCTTCTTCTTCTTCTTCTTCTTATTATTATTATTATTATTATTATTAAAATCACTGAAAGCTACACATAAACCCTTAGAAAACAAATATAAAAAAAAAATCTGAAATCTAAACCCTTCTTGCTGTAAAATAACGAAAATATTTTTCGTACACGAACACTGGATTCATTACACACCACTTTCGCAATCCTTTTAATTGCTGCCTCACCTTTCATATGCTGCAAATCCCTCATTTGGTAAAGCTGCGAATACGCGTTGTTATGGCCAGCGCTGACCTTCCAGTTTTGCCCGAGGTGGGGCGCTAATAAACACTTCACAATATCAAGTTGCTTTTCAGGATGAGGCTTGGGTAACGTCGAACTGGTTAAGGGCGCTCAGCTATTGTGGCTTTAAATCTGATTTTTTTTTTTTTTTTTTTTTTTTTTTGGTATTTGTTCTTGTTATAGTTTTTTATTTTCTTCTAGATTTTGTCTTATCATCATCTTTATCAATATCACACTATAGCGTGTGGTAATATATCTCAACTTCACATTCAATGATTTGTAATGCTTGCTTACCAGAATGCATGAAATATCACATTAGGTTGAGCTCAAGATATATAGGAGAAAGACAGAGATGATGAGAACGGAATATGCAGTGGAAGATGAAATATTTTTGGAAGGAGAAGGGATTAATGAGGTAGAATCATTTAAGTATTTAGTAACTATAATCTCTAATACAGAGTCTTTAGAAATGAAGTTTAATGAAAGATTGAAAAAGCAAAAGTAAAATTTGGGAATCAAATCGCCTGAAATTACATATAAAAGTCAGGCTATATATAATTTTAATGAGGTCAGTGTTACTGTATGGACATAAGTCGTGGTATGACAATAAACCAATATCCAACAGATTTTGTAAATTTAAGAAAAAAAGCCTTTAGAAGAATATTTTGAGTTAAATGGCAGGACAGGATTAGAAATGAAACTATAAGTGACATTACTCAGGGCCATAAGTGGATGAGATCATGGTGAGGGGTAGATGGTATTGGTTTGTGCATGTTCTTCGCACTCCCTAAGAGAGATTAGTTTACCAAACTTTTAATTGGGCTCCACAAGGCACTAGAAGAGTTGGAAGACCTAGGCCAATATGGCTCAGGACTATGAAGCGCGAAGTAGGAGATGATGAATGGAAGAGTATTGATTTAAAAGCACAAGATAGAGACGAATGGCGAAATTTAATCGATGCCTTTTGCGTCAATAGGCGTAGGAGATGATGATGATGAATAATTTCTCATGGAGTTCCATATGGTTTTTTTTTTTTTTTTTTTTTTTTTTTTTTTTTTTTACAAACCAATAAAAAGAAACAAGCAAATCAGACTCGTCTCGATTTCCGAAGTAGCCTAATAGCCACTGGCAGCTCTTGAGTAGAAATTATCATATGAATAATTGATATACCAAGAAATTGCATTGCCCTTTACCCCCAGCGTAGACCGTTCATTACCCCGGTGTTATTTTTGTATTCCAGATGGCAGAATGCACGAAATCACGCGGACTTACGCCCACTTCATCGTGTCAGCCCATCGACCGCGGGCGTGGCTAGGAGTGAACAGGGCCCTGCTGAAGTGGATGGAGGTGGAATTGCAGGGAGTGGGAGGCTGTCATATCACGTTGCCCATCTGGGATTTCACTTCGCACGCAAAAAACCTCTCAGGTAGAGAGAGAGAGAGAGAGAGAGAGAGAGAGAGAGAGAGAGAGAGAATATCCCATGTCTAGATATTTAAGGAGGATGAGAAAGGATAAGTATCTTATGTCGAATCTCATAAAAAGAGCGAAAGAAAGAGAGAAAAAAACAGAGATAATATGATTGTATATATTGTATATACGTATATGTGTTCTTAAACACACGTACATGCAATATATATATATATATATATATATGTATATATATATATATATATATATCATACTTTATGTGTGTATAGATGTGTACATATATACATATATATATATATATATATGCGTGTGTGTATATCTATATATAGATATATATATATATGTGTGTGTGTGTGTCTGTATATATATGTATGTATATATACGAGAATATATACATATATATATATATATATATATATGTATATACTTATATGTATGTATATATATAAATATATATATATGTATATATATGTATATATATATGTATATATATATATATATATATATATATATAAGCAATGCGAAGACACTGTCATCCTTCGTCCAAGGCAGCAACTTCAATTTCGTAACGTGTCTCGCGTGATCATTTATTTCTGTGATCTTTAAGTTTCTTTTTCAAGTCTGCCATGTCGGAAATCTTACAATTTCCGAAATCCTTTACAATACCAATTTTTCAACTATTATATTTATCTCGAACATTTGTTGCAGATTTGATATCGATGTTCGAAAGTCGATTATTTTTCTTAAATTGTTTTTTTTTTTCAATTTTTACAATGTATATCCGTTAGCAATAAGATATATATATATATATATATATATAAGTGTGTGTGTGTTTGTGTGTGGTTAAAATATCTTGGATGAAAAATCACTATTTATGATCGAGGTAAAATAGACTTCTGAAGAAAATCATAAATTGCACTTTTCGGGGTTTTAACACAAACTCACACAAATATGTTCAGGTTGTAACAGTTGTTGCTATCAATTTGCAATATTTTGCAGTATTTGTATTGTATTCGTATTCAGAGAGAGAGAGAGAGAGAGAGAGAGAGAGAGAGAGAGAGAGAGAGAAAGCACCAAGGCTCCGTTTCCTTATCTCGTGAGTGTCATCTTTTGGACAGGTAGCGAAGTGTGGCGTAAAATCCCCGGAGACTTTACTGGATCATCGTCCTCGGACAGACACCTGCCACAGACGTTCATTTCCTACAATGTCAACTTGAACTATTCAGTAAGTGATTCTTAAGCTTTTGCTTTTTATCATTATTGTTATCTTATTTCATTGCATTGTAAAATATCATGAAATTTAAAGATAGGGAAGATCTTATTTGAATACACTGCAATGATTTTTACATTACCATTCTTTATATCCGTTGATTATGCATCAATGGATAGAAATTGAATTAACCTTAAGACCTTAATGGGTTATATGATTACGAGGGGAAATTAAATTCCGGTTTAGAAATTCGTTCAGTGCTTCCGTTTTCCTATAAAAATCCTTTCATCTGGATGATTAATCTTACGCTGAGTCCCCCCGCTCTCTCTCTCTCTCTCTCTCTCTCTCTCTCTCTCTGTCCTAATTATATTTTTCATGTTTCTTTTGAGAGGGGTTCAAAGGTAATGTATACAATAATAAATGCAGTAAAATGAGTATTATAAAAAACAAAATTAATTAAAAGAAAAAATCTCTCTCTCTCTCTCTCTCTCTCTCTCTCTCTCTCTCTCTCTCTCTCCTAATTATATTTTTTTCATGTGTCTTTTGAGAGGCGTTTAAAGGTAATCTATACAATAAGAAGGGCAGTAAAATAAGTATCACAAAACAAGTAAAATAAATGAAAAGAAAATCTCTCTCTCTCTCTCACTCTCTCTCTCTCTCTCTCTCTCTCTCTCTCTCTCTCTCTTATTCCCGTTTTAGCCAAGACAAAAGATAAAATTTTAGGTAAACGTTCTATTTTAGATAAGAGGTCATTCGTGAGAAGCTCCTTTGTAAGATAAAGAGGCATTTTATGTAAAGTTGTTTGTGAGATAAAATGCTTTTATTGTAACGTTTATAAATCTCTAATGCATGCTGCGAAGCCTCTGCTGTAGGTTAAGGAGAATTTATTATGCGATAGATAATCCTCTGATGTAAGATTTCCATCGGGGTGTGGCGGAGTTGTCTTCAGTGCACCTCACCGGGTACATTGTATGTTTCTGGAGCACTCGTTCTACCAGTAACAATACCCAATTTTTAGCCTTCTACTTTCCCTTTTTCCCATTACATTTCATCTAACTTTTCTTCTAACTTGTACTTCATCTAACCTTTTCTTCTAATCTATTCCTCACTTAACTTTTACCTCATATAAATATTCTTCTAACTTTTACCTCATCTAACTTTTTAACTTTTCTTTTAACTTGAAACGCATCTAACTTTTCTTCTAATTTATCCCCCACCTAACTTTTACCTCATCTAAACATTCTTCTAACTTTTACCTCATCTAACCTTTCTTCTAACTTTTACCTCATCGAACTTTTCTTCTAACTTTTCTTCTAACTTTTACCTCATCGAACTTTTCTAACTTTTACATCTAACTTTTCTTCTAACTTAACCACATCTAACTTTTCTTCTAATTTATCCTCCACCTAACTTTTACCTCATCTAAACATTCTTCTAACTTTTACCTCATCTAACTTTTCTTCTAACTTTTACCCCATCGAACTTTTCTTCTAACTTTTACCTCATCGAACTTTTCTTCCAGCTTTTCTTCTGACTTGAACCACAACTAACTTTTCATATAATTTATCCCTCGCCTAACTTTTACGTCATCTAAACATTCTTTTTACTTTTACCTCATCAAACTTTTTTTCTAACTTATACCCCATCGAACATTTTTTCTAACTTTTACAACATCTAACTTTTTTTCTAACTTAACAACATCTAACTTTTCTTTTAATTTATCCCTCACCTAACTTTTACCTCATATAAACATTCTTCCAACTTATACCTCATCTAACTTTTCTTCTAATTTATCCCCCACCTAACTTTTACCTCATCTAAACATTCTTCTAACTTATACCTCATCTAACTTTTCTTCTAACTTTTACCTTATCTAACTTTTCTTCTAATTTATACCTCATCTAACTTTTCTTCTAATTTATATCTCTAACTTTTCTTCTAACTTTCACCTCATCTAACTTTTCTTCTATCTTATACCTAATATAAGTTTTCTTCTAACTTTTACCTCATCTAACTTTTCTTCTATCTTATACTTAAGTCAAGTTTTCTTCTTACTTTAACCTGTCAGTGTAACTGCGTGGTTTACCCTCTATTGCACTTCGTCTCTGAATGGCTTGCCCGGTCCCAGCACCTGGACTTTGTGGATCAAATGCCATGAACCGAAAAGTGTCTAATCTAGACTTCTTTGATATAAAAGACCTTCGATTGGGATGATCATTAAGGGAAAACGAAGATAACATTGACATTTAAGTTTCGCGGTGAGTTGTGGTGCTAAAGTCAAGTCCATCTTGATTACTTTAATCAAAAGAACAATTGTAACACACTCTCTCTCTCTCTCTCTCTCTCTCTCTCTCTCTCTCTCTCTCTCTCTCTCTCTCTCTCTCTCTCTCTCTCTCTCTCTCAGCATCCGGCACAGTTTTTTTCTGAATATATCCCCCATTACAATAGTTGAAAGCTCTCTCTCTCTCTCTCTCTCTCTCTCTCTCTCTCTCTCTCTCTCTCTCTCTCTCTCTCTCTCTCCTGGACAGCATAAACCTTGAGGATTACACCAGCGCTAAGTTCTTTAAATGGCTCCCATTTTTAAGACTAAACAATTGTATTTTGTAGTCCTTCCATGCTGCAATGCAAGTAAACATTGCATATACACATCAAATAACATGTTCCTAATCCAGAATTGTCCTTTTTTTTAAAGCACTAATCAACAAAGGAGCAGATTATCCGTATTGTCTGGAAAATAAGAATTTCTCGTCAGAACTATATAAAATATATTCAAATGTTTATTTTGGAAAATCTGTTGTCCTTGTCCCTCATGAATAAACCTGTGGTCATTTTCGCTCCGCAGGTGGGAACTATTGCAGATTTGCTTCTCGCATTAACTCATGACGATTTTGAGACCATGTCCTCAGCCCTCTGGCGGCAGGTGTCACAAGTAATGATCAGCATTGAAAGAGAACTCGCTTCCACTGGTACGATGTCTTTGTTTTGTATTTATTTAGTTTCTATTTTGCTAGGTAACTTGAATTTGACACATTTTTCTCTTCTTTAAAAGAATCAAGTAAGGTATAAAGCTGTTTTAAAGGCCATTTCTTTAAGAATAACTTTTTTTTTATAATAGATAATCAATGTATTTAATACTTGACGTAAGCAAAAGTTTTAACAATATCACTTACTTTATTCTAATATAATTTTTCTACCATAATCAGGTACAATCAGTGCATGTGGTAATGCACTAAGATTAATATTAATCATTTAGAAAAATAATACATACATAAGTATGTTAGAATATAATGCCTTTGTACACTTAAATATAGTTTCCCCCTAAAATATTTCAGATATGCCACTAGAGCCGATCTTCTACTTCATGGCAGCCTATATTGACAAGATCTGGACTTTCTGGCAACGTAACCATCTGGATGTCCCGGAATATGCGTCTCTGACACTTCTTGCTCCTTTTAAGAAAGTATCGCTTTTTGCAATTATCTTTTTTCTTCTTTGGTGGTTTATTTATTTATTTCTTTTTTATGCAGGTAACTATTTTTTTGGATTAGTGTTCAGTTTTCTATCTTATCTCTACATTATCATATAAACAGACAATGTTATATGATAATGTGTTTTAGTTCTAAATCTATCTTTATATCAGCTATATCATATCAAATTAATCTCAATTCTTGGGAATAGCTTTCCCCTTTTTTTCAAGAGCTTTTGATTTTACTTTGAGACACCACACAATGAAATTGCTGCTTTTCCCGTCGTCAAAAATATCGTAATACTTTATTGTGTAAAGTTGGAGATTTAATGACCCAGAACATAGTTTTATCCCAATAAAAGACAACAAATCTCACTAAAAAGAATCTTATCCAATCAAAAACCTTATTCCAATTAATTTCAATTGAATTGCTCAAGTTCGAGAGTTTCTTGTAATGTCTGCAACTTCACCATCCTTGTGATTAAAGGATGGGGGGGGGGGGGGGTGTTGAGGAAGCCTCTCGGTCTACCTGCTGAGTCATCAGCAGCCATTGCCTGGCCCAGCCTGGTCCTAACTTGGCTGGAGAAGGGGCTTCTGCTCTGATTTCGTGTATATATGATCAGTCTACAGAGCATTGCTCTTCTAGCTAGGGCATTATCACTGTCTCTTGCTCTGCCATTCATGAGCGGCCTTTAAACCTTAAATTGCATTCCTTAGCGGGTTATTGATGTCAGTTCACCTCTAGCAGTTACACCAAAGCGCTGAATAAGCTCCCTGGACCCAACATTCATAAATCTATCCATCCATCGTAGCTGGAAATTCATCCTTTTTAAGTCGAGTCTAGTATCCAGGACCCACACAAACTTTTATTATCTAACCGGTCTTCCCCTATCATAACAGCTTGACCTTGGAGGACGTTTGGCCCAGGAGCTGGTCCTGCGGAACCTACCTCTACCAGACCTGGGGAGGAGATTGTCTGGATCCCCCTGAAGAAGTGAGAGGAGAGGAACTGGGCAAAGTCACCGACTCTTTGCTTCAGATGCTTTACGGCCAACCCAGGGTAATGTAAATGTGCTTGAGAAATAGAAGCATGTATGTGAAATATTTGGAATGATAATAATAATAATAATAATAATAATAATAATAATAATAATAATAATAATAATAATAATGATAATAATAGTAATAATAATAATTGGACAATGAGAGTTTTATGGGTGCAATTACGTCTACAATACAATTTTCTTCCATAATATAGTGGTACTATAACTCAATGTCGTTTTTCTTTCTAACTAGCTAGTTTCTTTTCTACCCTGCCGATGCTATTTCTTGAAAATTAATGGATTTCAAAGTTTTAGTTCATTTTCTCGGTGTGACTCTGTTTGCTTAACGTTGCAAACAAATCAAATTTTAATAAAGTTAATATTTTTAGCAATAATTGAATTATTATCGCCTGTTTGATAGATCTCAAACTAGCATATAAATGTAAATAAGATATTTCATTTGGTAATTTTAGATATTTTCATTGATGAAGTAATTTCATTCAATTTTCGTCTATTGTGGGAATTTCTGATATTTTCCCGTAATTGGGATAATTTCTGAGATTTTCCGTGATTGGAGGAATTTCTAAGATTTTCCGTAATTGGGATAATTTCTGAGATTTTCCGCAATTGGGGGAATTTCTGAGATTTTCCGTAATTGGGCTAATTTCTGAGATTTTCCGTAATTGGGGTAATTTCTGAGTTTTTTCCGTGATTGGAGGAATTTTTGAGATTTCCGTAATTGGGGGGAATTTCTGAGATTTTCCGTAATTGGGGGGAATTTCTGAGATTTTCCGTAATTGGGGTAATTACAGACCTTTCCGTAAATGAGATCATATCAAATAATTTAGTAAATGAGATAATATAAGACTTTTAATAAATGAGGTAATGTCAGACTTATTCGTAAATGAGATTATATTTATAAGACCTTTTCCTTCAAACTGGTAAATTATTTAAAAAATGAAAGAGTCATATTAATGAATCACAAAAAGGAACCTAAAAAAAGTGAGATGATTAATGATAAAAATTAAAACAACGATGATTTCTTTAAACTATTTTTCACACAAACTCAAATCTTCCTAATCTGCCATTTGAATCAGTGGAGCTTCAGAAGTTCAGATATTTTATAATCTACTTTCTGTTGAACAGGTTAATATAAGTCTCAGTCTATATTTTATATATTATGTATCTATTTTAACTTCGTTACTGATCTTAGATTATTATTTTTTTCATTTTTTTATCCATTAATTATATAGTTTATTTATTTTCTTATTTCCTTTCCTCCCTTGGGTATTTTCCCTATTGGAGTACTGGCTTTATATCATTCTACTTTTTCAACCAGGGTTTTAGGTTGGTTAAAAATAGTAAAAATGATAACTCTTAACAACCTAAAATTAGGGGCGGATCATGTAATAAGCAAGCACTATCAAACATGTGCATATTAGAAAACCTTGTGCATAAACCAGGGGCTTAAGTCTGATCATTATTTGATATACCTGATGCATAGTTGATTATGGCCAATAATCGGCAAGGACGAACGTAGGTGTTGGTGAGCAAAATATACAGCCTATGAAAATTTATAAGGGTAAATGCTCTCTCTCTCTCTCTCTCTCTCTCTCTCTCCTCTCTCTCTCTCTCTCTCTCTCTCTCTCTCTCTCTCTCTCTCTCTCTATATATATATATATATATATATGTATATATATATGTATGTGTGTATGTATGTACAGTATATTAATATTAAACAGTATATACTGTATATACACAAAACACATACATATGTGCATATATATATATATATATATATATATATATATATATATATATATACTGTGTATATATATATATATATATATATATATATATATATATATATATATATATAGTGTGTGTGTGGTTTTTTATTCGATAGACAACATAATGCAGATTTCATGGTCTTTGATAAATATACGCATCTTCCTATTTAGAGAGTTTTCGAATTTAATTGTCGTCAACACCGTTTCTAGATTAAATCTAAATATTGAGAGGTATTCAATTCACAAATTCCCACTTCTTCGCTCCTACAAAATATTAACATGGCTTTCTCGCGAATCTTCCACCCCACACACCGAGCTCCGTTCTTTCAAAGTCGAGTGGAAGAGTTTTCAGCTCGAAATGTCCTCCATTTATATCTCCCCTGTCTCCTTTCTTCCTTTAACTCTCGCCTGTCTCCTTTCTTCCTTTAACTCCCCTGTCTCCTTTCTTCCTTAACCTCGGCTAATGAGAACGTCATCTGTCAAGCGACCCTGTACAACAGACGGATGCTAATTAATACACATCGCCCTCATTAATCATGCTCTCGCTGCTTGTTCGGGAGGGGTTTCTTAATTGATGGTGTTTTGCTGGCTGTTCTCTTGCCTCTGCGAGGAAACACTTGGCTTTGCATGATGCATAACTGGCTGATATTCATACCTACTTTACATACATACATTTATATAAATGTATAAATAAACACACACACACACACACACACACACACATATATATATAAATATATATATATATATATATATATATACTATATGTGTGTGTGTGTGTGTATGTATGTATGTATGTATGTATGTATGACATAGAAATCTATATGTACACACATATATATATATATATATATATATATATATATATATATATATATATATATATATATATATATATATATATATCATCAAATTATCAAATATGCTCCAAAAGCATATGAATGTATAAAAACTATTACTCTATACAATCTCTGGTCGCATTTCTCCCACGAATATCTATTATATTTCTTCATTTCTTTCAATGTTTCAGGAACTAATTATGATGATGAAGAGACCCACTGTTGGATCAGCATGGAAGTCATCCAATAGCAGCGAAGACGAAACATATGAAGGGAAATGGAATGAAAGAGTTACAAGCCATCTGGAAAGCATTAACGTGGCAAAAACAATACCGAATTTGAAGACAGGCTTGAATTTCAAGAGGACGATGTATCAAATCGTCTTCCGGAGAACATAAAGGTTTGGAATGATTTTTACTACATTTTTATGAAATGCTAAGTGGTGGTTCAGCAAATTTTCAGTTTTGTTGACTTTTATAGTTAGATACCAGAATTTGTTGTTTCACTTTGTGAAGATAAGAATGATTTCAGTTTAGCTTCTCATAGGTATGTTCATTATACATGCTCGTATATATACGAGGACATAATAAGACGTCACAAGACAGGAAACTGGATGAAATAGCCATTTTTCAAGCCAAGTTTGCGGATATAATACGATTCTTTAATTTTTTGTATTGAAGCAGAACCATCTGACATACACCCTGACACATATGAACGAGTACCAAGCTGCCAAAACAACTCTCCTGCGAGAGAATTATTTGTAGTAGTCCTTTGACTGGCCAGGCAGTACTACATTAGATCCCTCTCTCTCTGGTTACGGCTCATTTGTCTTTGCCTACACATACACCGAATAGTCTGGCCTATTCTTTCCACATTCTCCTCTATCCTCATACACTTGACAACACTGAGATTACCAAAACAAATTTTTTTTCGCTCAAGGGGTTAACTACTGCAACGTAGTTGTTCAATGGCTATTTTCCTCTTGTTAAGAGTAGAAGAGACTCTTTAGCTATATTAAGCAGCTCTTCTAGAAGAAACACACTCCAAAAATCAAACTGTCTCTAGTCCTGGCTAGTGCATAGGATTCTGTACCATGGGCTTTCCACTGTCTTGGATTAGAGTTCTCTTACTTGAGGGTACACTCGTGCAAGCTGTTCTATTCTTCCTTTTATTTATTTTAAATCTTGATCGTTTATATATGAAATATCTAATCTAATGTTGTTACTGTTCTTAGAATATATTATTTTGATCGTATATTACCTCTCTTGCAGTTTATTTCCCTGTTTCCTTTCCTCACTCTGGGTTATTTTTTCCCTGTTTCCTTTCCTCACTGGGTTATTTTTCCCTGTTGTAGCCCTTGGGCTTATAGCATCTTGCGTTTCCAACTAGGGTTATAGCTCAACTTGTAATAATAATGATTAATAATAATATAATAATAATAATAATAATGATAATAATAATAATAACAACTGATATAATTGCTTATTCAAATGACAGCGTTCTCGTCCTCATTACTTCAGGGGCTGGAATCGCTGGGGTAAAACGCCGGAGTGTTTGCCTGGTGGTGCAAGCTGTGGTCGATCATCCGTGTGTTCTGCCGAACTAATTGAAGGCTTCATGAACAGGAATATGACCGTCCCCTCCAAACTCCTCCAGTCCAACTGAGGCTTCTGCTGCCAATAATACTATTCCAGTTATCAAATATGTGAATCCTGTGAGATATTATGGAGGGAGCAGCAAAATGAAGGTATGTTTCAGTAATATTGGCTGTAGCAATACGGTACAGTTGTTTTGTAATACAGAAAAATTCACATCATTGATAAATTCGACATTGTGACTAAATGGTAATTGCGCTTGATTCACGTTTGGTAAGAATCGCTCCTGGCATATTGTCCAGTATTACACTCTTTGGTAAAACTAGTTACCGTCATCTGATAATGATGATTCTATAAACTCCGTCGAATACGATGGTAGATTTATTGTTTTTAATTCTTTGATATGTATTTTGAAAACTGGAAACACAATACATATTCACGGTACTGGATAGAGCAGCCTCACCCAGAAAGACTTGCTTATATATACCTACATAAATAGATAGATAGATTACTAGATTAGATATATAGATAAAGGCAGGTAGCCTATGCATATCTTATAAGGCAGGTCAACTAAAAAGTTACCATACCATCATAAGTTTCCCACTTCTCTAAAGATTCCCTATCGACACCTTATCTCTTAGACCCGTGTTGGAGTTCTCCCTGTATGAATGGCGGCATTTGTATGCCAGTCAAGACACGTGCAAGAGCAGCTTCCCCTGGATACAGCTGCCTTTGCCCGAGCAATTTTCAAGGTCGTCGCTGTAATCACACTGCCCGTGCCAAATTGCTTTCCTGATGACAGACCCAGGTACGTGACTTAGGGGACAAGGTGCTTTGGATTATGTTGAGAGATTCTCTCTCTCTCTCTCTCCTCTCTCTCTCTCTCTCTCTCTCTCTCTCTCTCTCTCTCTCTCTTATTTTGTTTAATCAGCATTGAATTTTATGTTTAACAGGTATGGTCTCTCTCTCTCTCTCTCTCTCTCTCTCTCTCTCTCTCTCTCTCTCTCTCTCTCTCTCTCTCTCTCTCTCTCTCTTGCTTTGTTTAATCAGCATTGAACTTAATGTTTAACAGGTAAGGACTGTTTCAAGTCTCTCTCTCTCTCTCTCTCTCTCTCTCTCTCTCTCTCTCTCTCTCTCTCTCATTTGCTTTGTTTAATCATCTTTGACCTTATTACCTGATAGGTATGGACTATTTCATAAGTCTCTCTCTCTCTCTCTCTCTCTCTCTCTCTCTCTCTCTCTCTCTTGCTTTGTTTAATCAGCATTGAACTTATGTTTAACAGGTATGGACTATTTCAAGTCTCTCTCTCTCTCTCTCTCTCTCTCTCTCTCTCTCTCTCTCTCTCTCTCTTCCTCATTTGCTTTGTTGAATCAGCATTGAACTTAATGTTTAACAGGTATGGACTGTTTCAAGTATCTCTCTCTCTCTCTCTCTCTCTCTCTCTCTCTCTCTCTCTCTCTCTCTCTCTCTCTCTCTCTCGCTTTGTTTAATCAGCATTGAACTTAATGTTTAACAGGTATGGACTATTTCAAGTCTCTCTCTCTCTCTCTCTCTCTCTCTCCTCTCTCTCTCTCTCTCTCTCTCTCTCTCTCTCTCCTTATACTAATGATGTGTGGACTAATGTGTCAAACTATACCTCCAATGAAAAATATTTTTTTTCATCTTCTTAGTTTTATGTATGAATCATCATTAAGTAATAAAGATTTTGAGTACAACTCTTGTGTCGAAACAAAAGTTATTGAAAAAGTTTGAGGGGAAGATTATGGGGCTATGTTATAGTCATTGTTAATTAGCTTTAGTTACCTGTAATTACTCGAATTATTAATTATGCAATTTATCTGGTTGATGATATATACATTAGTTACAGTAGATAGAACCTTACTCTTCAGTTGATCAATTAATAAATTTCTTAGGTAAAAAAATGCCCTAAATGTAAGTAATTTGAGCTTAATTGAATGAATTTTTAGTTTCCGAATAACTTCCCCTGCTAGAATGATGGCCAACAATTTCTGAAGTTGGGATTTTTTTGAGTTAATTTCCTTAATTATTCTACTTGATTTGAAGAATGTTCCCTAGGACCAGTTAAATAATTAGTTATTCAAATAATTCTGTTGTTAAGGGAATAAATTGGGACTAGTTAATTACTTAAGATAATTCTATGTTTAAGAGAATAATCTGGAACTAATTAATTAGTTATTCTAATATTAATATGGTTAAGAGAATAAGTTGAATGGTCGCTCGTGAATAGCAGAAGCAATGGACAGTGACAATGGTTTAGCAGGACAATGCCCTAGAGACTGATCATAAATGCATATGATCAGCACCCAAGCACCCTCTCCACCCAAGCTAGGACCAAGGAGGGCCAGGCAATGGCTGCTAGTGACTCAACAGGTAGACCTGTAAGCTCCACCAAACACTCCCATCCTTAGCTCACAAGGATGGTGAGGTTACAAACACTACAAGAAACCATCGAGCTTGAGAGGGTCTCGAACCCCAGTCCAGCACATCACGAGGCACGGACGTTTCCATTAGATTACCACAATTAGTTGAATAGTTAATCAAATAATTTTATGGTTAAGAGAATATTTGATAGGTTTATATGTAATGACCATTCAATTGATTTAGTTATTGATTATTCTTGGTCAGAATGACCTAAGGGGTCACGGGGATCATGAACTTAGACCAGTTAATCAGATATCTAAATAATTCCTTGCCTAGGAGAATACCTCTCGAGATCATATGGAATGGCGATCAATGTCAATTTTTAAAGATATCTCTGTTTAATTTTATATAAGTTTCATTGACCCCAAACAACAACCGGGTCACATTGATATCAAGTGTTATTGTTATTGTTTTCTAAATCCAAAATGTCCTTGGTTAGGAGAATGCCCTGCTGCCATTATTTCTGAAGCGTCCAAATGTCCTGGGCTAGCGGTCCCACTTTTTCTTAAGTGCCAAAATTCAAGTGTTAGTGATATTGTTTCTAAAACCAAAATGTCCTTTGCTTGGAGACTGCCCTGCTGCCCATTATTTCTGAAGCATACAATCTCCTGGGTTAGCGGTTCCACTTTTTCTAAAGCGCCAAAATTTTCTATGACTAGGAGAATGCCCCGTAGGCAATCGTAGGAGAGACATCCCAGCGCTGGTTCTATGATCCAGAGGAGGGAAACTGCGCTCCCTTCACGTATTCTGGGTGTGGCGGCAACTCTAACAACCACCTCTCTCACAAGGCTTGCATCGATGCTTGTACTAGAGGGACATGCTGCTTCAGAAGACAGGTTCAGATCAGGTAAGTAAGAGTACTGAATTCCATGGCTCATAATAGGCAGTTTTAAGTCTTTATTTTAAGGGTCATATTGGCCACTGTTTTCATCATTTGTTGTTGTTGAATATTGCCTGGCCCTTACGGCCAGACACGGGCCCTTGCATTCTTGCAGCCCGTAGGTGTTTTGGTAGGATTTTTGTGATAGGTAGTTGGGATGGGGGGTATTCTGCAACTTTTATTTTAGGATTTTGGGTTAGGTTTTTGGTTTTGGATGGGAACAGGGGATGGTTTGCATGCCTGTTTAGAGTAGGAAGAAGGTGACAGCGGGAAGGGGATATCCTTCGCAAGAGCCCACTGGCTCCAGTCTTTAGTTAGAGAAAAAGAGTTATAGTAGTAAGTCCCGATAAGTAGGAGTGCTCGGGGAAGGAGTTGAAAAGTTTTAATTGGAGATATTGGTATAGGTGAAGTGAAAAACTTCGTAGTGGTTTAAGCTTAAGTTATTAGGTAGAGGAATAGTGTGAGATTTCAGCTGAGTGAGAGAGAGCTGAAAGGAGGGAGTTGTTAGCTGCTTGAGTAGTAGGGAAATGGTGGAATAAACATTCCTGTACCTGTAAAATCTAGAACAAAAATATAAATAAAGAGTTACTTGTAATTGTAGTTATTGAGACGTCTATAGATTAATGGTTGGGAGGGATACCTGAACTGAAAAGAGAGAGATTGCAAGTGGAAGAGATGTTAGAAACCAAAAAATTGTCAACAACTCCGCTTTTATTCACTTTGTCCGAAACTCTTGAAAAATAAAGACGGGAAAACAAGACTGTTTCCTATAAGGAATACAGTTAACACTAAATCTCTTTAATGTAAGTTGTTTTGGTTGTTAAACAATTGTTTGTTTATTAAATATAAGTAAGGTTGAAATTAAGATAAATTCCAACAGAGAAGCTAAAGAGGGGGTGAAAGGGTAACTTAGGTTGCAAACTGGTGCTGTTACTACGTTATCTCGGTGGAGGGTAGCTGCGGAGAAAGGCTGAGAATGCATCAACATTGGCAATTATGTGCCTGACAATTGCTGTTGCAGTTGCAGGATTGTTGGGGTTGAGATCCTGCCGAAGTAGGCTCGTTTCCTGACAGTGCAATAGGTAGTGCTGTAGGGGTTCTTCTGTGTCTTGTTCACAGTAATTGCACGGTCTTATTAGTCTATTGCTGTGTTGCTGGGTCTTCACCGTTGTCCAGGATGATTTGCCAGCTGCATAGATATCCCAGTCGCAGTCTGCAGCTGATAACTGCGACCTGGCGGGGTGTTTGTCTTGCAATTGGGTGTGGTGATATGCTTGTAGCTTCAATATACCATTTTGCAGATCTTGATCCATCTAGGAAGGCTCGCCTTACTTCACTTGTCTTTTGGACGTTACAGTAGGCAGCCATTTGATTCTTGATGGTTTCAAGTGAAGGTTGTAGAGTGATGCTTATAGTCTGGCACATTAAGGCTGATTTGGCTAGGTAGTCGGCCTCGTCATTGCCAAGAGATTCCGGTGAGACTTGGAATCCAATTCAAGGTTACTTGCCTGTGTTTGCTTTGATGGGCTAAGGCTAGGAACTGAATTGCTGTGATGAGGTAAACATTCTCCGAGGGTTCTTTGTGTTGAGAGCCAGGATGGCTCCTCTGGAATCTGTATGGATTGTTGTGTTTCCTTCTTGTAGGTTGGCACCATCATCATCATCATCTCCTTTCTACGCCTATTGACGCAAAGGGCCTCGGTTAGATTTTGCCTGTCGTCTCTACCTTGAGCTTTTAATTCAATTTATTCTCCACTCATCATTTCCCACTTCCCTTTTCCTAGTTCTCAGCCATGTAAGCCTGGGTCTTCCAACTCATCTAGCCACTGTTTTAAAAAGACTGATATTTTATGCTTCATATATTTTATTTTACTTCTCAAGTACGCTGGAGTTTAAATTTAAGGTCAGTAACTTTTTGTGGAAATTAAGTTGTGGTTATTACTAAATAAAATCTATGAATATAATCTGTAAATCTGCCTTGTTTTCAAATAAAAAAGCATAATTCAATGAACTTGCCTCTTTAATCTTAAATCTGTTATTATTATTATTATTGTTGTTGTTGTTGTTGTTGTTTGTTGCTTTAATTTTATTATTATTATTATTATTATTATTATTATTATTATTATTATTATTATTATTATTATTATTATTATTATTATTATCTTGCAGCATGGACCAAGTGAATGTTGGCCTAATGAACGGAGGCCCCAACGAATCCAACTTTGGATCGCCTGAGGCTATGTTGAATAATTCAGGTACTTTGATTGTCGATTGGGACTTACGTTATAACTCTCTCTCTCTCTCTCTCTCTCTCTCTCTCTCTCTCTCTCTCTCTCTCTCTCTCTCTCTCTCTCTCTCTCTCTATCACACACTAAAGGATTTATTCTAACAATTTTTTTAATATATTAATTTAAGCCTACTTGACATACAGTAGTGCCTTAAGCTTTTCAAAGATTATCAAAAGCTCAGTCCTGTATCATAAACAGTTATGATTTATATTGTCGTACTGTTGTAAATATCTAATTCAAGTGTGAAAGTGCATTTCCTTTTACATGTATTTGATTGATTTTCGGTTTCATAAAAGCATGAAAGGCAGAGATCAATTATGTCAACAATAAAGTATGCATGTAGAGTACGTATGAATATTTCTATCTAAATTTATATGTGGGAAGATTAAAAATTATACCAGTTCTGAGTAAATCTCAAATTTTGCCTTTTACAAAGGAGAATAGATAGAAAACAAAGTGCATATTCAGGAGGACGTTTCACCAATCTGTTGAAAATAATTCGATCAGCACGAGAGAGAGAGAGAAAGAGAGAGAGAGAGAGAGAGAGAGGAGAGAGAGAGAGAAGAGAGAGAGAGAGAGAGAGAGAGAGAGAGAGAGAGAGAGAGAGAGAGGTAATCTATTGAAAGCAGATTCTTGTCATGATGATTAAAAACAATCCAGAGGAGATGAAGCAAAGTTGAGCATCCGGAAAAAGAGATGAAAAGAATCGAGAAAAGATCTTTAAACAAAGGGACGGAAGTGGAAGAAACGGGTAAATGTTAAGTAGTACGAAGGGGTGCAGATAAAAATAGAAATGATAATAAGATGAAAGGGGTTTGGTGGATGAAATGCAAAAAAGACAATTGTCCAGAAAGAAGGGAAAGTATTAAAACGAAACTTTTGAACAGAGGATTGCGAATGCAAAGCAGATTATCAAATTTGAGAGAGAGAGAGAGAGAGAGAGAGAGAGAGAGAGAGAGAGAGAGAGAGAGAGAGAGAGAGAGAGAGAGAGAGAGATTATAGTCTAGGAATAGATGTTAGCAACAGTTTTAAATGCAATCTTGAGTTTAATGCTTATGGAAACAACTATTTGATTGAATGAATTTAAAAAAATGGCATTATAAAAGCTATGGACTTATTTAAATATGGAATTATACATATGAAAATTTTTACTTTAAAGAAATTGTATTATATCATTTGATATCAACTATCAGAAGTACATAAAGATATAAAAATAAATCAAAGAACCAGTAGAGAATGAAAGAATCAAAAGGAAAATATCAGTAACTGGAGGAAATTGACAAAAATCAAATATGAAACGTCATTTGAAAGAAAAGGGAGAATGCCGTGGGAATATTACCTTTGGAAAATAAAAATGAAAGATGAAAATATTCCTCCCAATCCATTGGACGTCTAAGAAAACTTTTTGGTCAAAATTTCAGGTTCTTTCGAAAACGAAATCTAACGTTCGCTTCTCGCCAAGACAACAGAGCCAATTTTAAGGGAAACTGGGTACTGGCTCTCTCTCTCTCTCTCTCTCTCTCTCTCTCTCCTCTCTCTCTCTCTCTCTCTCTCTTCTCTCTTCTCTCTCTCTCTCTCTCTCTCGATTCAAAATTGAGGATTTTTATGCAAGATAATTCGTAAAAAACAAACTTGACAATAATACCTCCTCTTTCAGATACCAAAGTGTCCATTCTTAACCCAAAAGATCTGGACTGCTTACGACCTGTCAGGTAATTTAGTAACACCTAGTTAGTTTCGAATACGTTAGTTACTTCTATTGAACTATAGTTTTGATTCTATTTATGTATGCTAGAGTTTTAAATAGCATTATGTTTCAGGTCAGTAATTTGAAATCCTTTATAATCCCTTTGTATAGGATTAAATTCCTTTTTAAATATTCTAAGTTTTCCAAAGACAAAAATGAAAAATGCTTCAAGTTCGTAAATTGTAATCCAATTTGTGACGTCATTGAATAAGGACCTCCTGTTTACTACTTCGTTCTCCTGAAGGGCAGACGATGACCGACAGAGTACCAGGAATCGTCTTTGGAAGTGGAGCTGCATCCAGACCCTTAAAGACACCTGTAATGTCAAGGGCAAGGAGGAGAAGGTTCAGGCGGTCACTTTCACCCCTGGAGTATCGAATAAGCCGACGCCAGCACCCCCTGTCTGTGGCTGCCGATTCCTTGGTAAGTGACTTCATTCATATAATATATTTTTACTATATTTGGGATTCTAATTTTAATTTTTCTAAATCTTTTGTGTGATGACGTACGGGTTTTCTAATAGTTTCATTCAAATACATTTATGTGTTTTTTTTTTCCTCAAACAAACTGTATCAATGCTTATTTTATTATGCTGATGGCTTGGTTATTGATGTGACTCATATGTGTTTTTGCTATATTAAAAATTCTAACTTTTATTTTTTTCTAAACCCCTTCGTGTGATAACGTATGTTTTTTTTTTATTCGATATTTTAATCTAAAAAGAAGTGGTTTATGTATGTTTTTTTTTCTGAAACGCGCTCTATCAATGTTTCCAGTTTAAAGTGGGAAACTGTTCTTTATTTAAATATTATTTTTATGATGAACGTTAGTATATTGCACGAGTTGACGGGTATCTTTTACAGACAAAAATGGAAGTTTTTATATAGAATTATGATAAACTAAAATCTGCAATGGATAAGTTTTATCAATTTCTTAATCTCTATTTATTTTCATTGTCATATCGGTTATGGCTGCATTTGTCTGAACTAATTTCTTTACATGTAAATTATTGTTTTAAGTTTTGTTTATTGTGAAGTAAAAAATCCTTTCTCCTTTTTGCATATAACCTTTGTGGATGAACATTAAAACCGAACGATATTGGAATTGTGGCAATGAATATTCTTAAATCAAATATGTATCTTAACATTTCTTTTATAAACAGATCAACATTACGAAGTCGGCGAAGTCCGGAAGTCCTCTTGTCACACCTGCCGTTGTCAGCGGAGTGGGACCTTCACGTGCATGAGTCACGGCAATCTTCTCTCGCTCGAAAGGAATTTCGAGATTTAACTCGAAATGAAATGGATCTCTATGTCAATGCCCTCTCTCGCCTGGCCGCCGAAGAAGACGGAGTAAGCTGGCACAGCCTAACAGAGGTGTATGCCAGCCACCTACCCCATTTCTCTGGGACAAATTCCTACTTACCGTGGCATCGTTACTTCTTGTGGGTCGTGGAACTGGTCTTGCAAGACAACGGACACTGTGACTTGACAGTGCCCTATTTCGACTGGACGTTGGACGTCGGAGACCTCGCCGGGTCCATGGCTTGGCAAGCGAATTACTTCGGTGGCGATGGGCACGAAGAAACCAAGTGCCTTCGTTACAACCCATTCGGATCGTCTTCATATCTTAATTGGTCCCCGTGCCTCATGCGACAGTTCGATAATTACATTTGGCTTCCGGACGCAGTTAACTTGGCCTAC
>NC_090733.1:151410872-151428372 GCF_036898095.1 Palaemon carinicauda
TTCTTTCTTCTCTCTCTCTCTTTTCTTTCTTCTCTCTCTCTCTTTCTTTCTTTCTCTCTCTCTTCTTTCTTTCTTTCTCTTTCCTTCTTTCTCTCTTTTCTTTCTTTCTCTCTCTCTGCTCTTCTTCTCTTTACTTTCTTACTTTTTTCCTTTCTCTCTCTCTCTCTCTCTCTCTCCTCTCTCTCTCTCTCTCTCTTTCTTTCTCTCTTTTCTTTCTCTCTCAACATACACTTGCATATGTAAAATTTTGATATATGCAGGGTAGATAAGAAGTAAATTGTTCTTCCTATAATCCTTTCAAATGAAGGAGAAAACTTAGAGTGAGAAAACTTTCACACTTAGTTAATTAACTTTCCTCAGACTCTGCCTCAACTTGAGACTACACAGCGGATGCCAACCAGGTGACCCTGTAGTCGACTGCAACGAGGAAGAAGTCTGCAGACCTTACACTACTGATGGAGGAAGCGAAGTTTCATCTTATTACTCTTATACTTTAAACGATCCACCTGCTACTGCCAAGCCGACGTTCTCCTTTTATCCATTCTTGACTGCTTTATTCAATCCTCTCTCCCTTCGATCCTCTGTACGAATCTCCAGATCCCGAAGGGAGTGGCTTTCCTCAGGGTAACAAGTACCCCTCCACCGTCTCTCCTCCCAATGCGCCAGAAGACCCAATATCGCTTGCCGGGCTTTGGGCTGCGAAGGTGTGTGTCGACCTACCTTCATCGATGCAATCACTGGGAAAGAGTCTGCTTGTGATGGTATGTATAGTGGAATGTGTTGTTTGTGAAGTTTTTTGTATTTTCATTTACATGATAAGGATGTTAAAGTGGTAGACATATGTCGTTAAATAACATGAACAACTGTATTTAGGAAATAGCCGAGTGATAAGTAGTATTGGTTCGGTATTTATTCGTAATTAAAGAATATATGCAATCCATAAACTTAAAGACAGTAAAGAATGATAGTGTAAAAATAGCTTTTCCTTAGTACGAAATGGAATACATGATGTAACTATAAGGTAATCAAGCAAGGAGATTTTTATATTGCTACAAAATATGCCTTTAACAAGCAAGGGACGCCTGATGCGAACCGTTTAAATTGTCCCATTGTCTTTCTTTTCTTCTTCTTCCCATTTAAGTAGGAGATCTGGCCCACTTCTTAGAGCCAATGTACTCCCCTGTAAATATGATACAAGATAAAATATTAGATCTGATCAATACAGTTGATAAATTTCAAGTGTTAGTCTGTTAGTAAACGTTAACTCCTTCACCGAATGTTATGAATGATATGTTCACTCACCCACATGAGGCTTAGTACCTTTAGTTCAAACAATATCCATGCTCCCCCCTTCCATTGATATTGTTTTTATAGTGCAAAATATATATATCACACTTTATTAAAACCATTTCCATTTAAATACATTTACATTTATTTATAGTCAAAACAACCTCCTGTGGTTTGTCTATGACAAAATCGTTGCATTAAATGTAGTCTCTTTACAAAAGAACATGTATGTGGGTTTAGAGACTAAATTTAATCCTAATTCCTCTGTTGGATAATTAATTTTACAGATGATTATAATGTGTTTAGTAAATTAGTTTTGGTTAGAAATGTTATAAGAGCAGTTTTCACCCTTTCCTGTATATCATTTTCTTCGTGTTTTCCTAATAGATTATTCATAGAGCAATTCAATTTGAGTCCTGCTAATTTTACTTTTAAATCCTTTCTTTGCAGATTATATTTCTTACAATTTATCATTACGTGTGAAATGTCCTCTACTACATTGCATGTGCTACACAAAGGTGTATTTGTCATCTTGAATTTATGTAAATATGCATTTACTCTAACATGTCCAATTCTCAAATTTCCCATTACGGTTTCTATTTTTCTATTTCTACAATAAGCTGTCTCCCAATCTTCTATAATAGGTTTAAATGTACCGAGCAACTTACTTGATTTTATAACATCCCACTCCATTTGCCAGGTTTCTATCATTTTTCTCTGTAATATTGTTTTCTTCTCTGTCATCGACAAGTGGTTGTTGATAGTACAGGGGTTATTTAACCCTTGTTTAGCGGTTGCATCTGCCAGCTCGTTTCCCAGGATTCCTTTGTGGCTTGGAATCCACTGCAGTTTTACAAAATTGTAATTGCTATTCATTTCGATTAGCATCTCGGGTATACTGTGCACTACTGTTTTGAATCTTTTTGTATAATTATTATTTATCATTGAAATGGCAGACAATGAATCTGTGAATATTACCGTCTCTTTGCTCCTGTAATTACTCCCTGTCCATTTCAGCGCTTCCCATATAGCAAATAATTCAGCACCCAGAATAGACATTGCTGGGTTTAATCTAAAACTACAATAAAAATCAAGGCTGGGAATAACATAGGCAGCTGCACATGACCATTCCTCACTATGTATTTCATTTTTGGACCCATCCGTATATATGTCTAAATGGTTAAGATACTTTTCCTCTTTCATTCTACAGAACTCTTGAATAAATTTGTTATTAGGTTCCTCCTGGTCAATGTCATCCATTGGGTTAATACCAAGATACTTACCAATACATTGCCAGGGGCTGCAACGGGAAAGGCCCTTTCTTCCCGTTGCATCCCTAACTTCACTTTCCACCTAATCATGATGTCTTGTACCCTTAATATAAATGTTTTTTTAAAATAACCCGAGTTCCATCCTCTACCGTCTAGTCTTTTATCGTTCAGAACTTCCTGGCTAGTTGGGTGATTCTTACTTAACTGTTTTAATTTTACATAATAAAGCAACATTTTGTACTGTATTTTTATTCTTACTGGTGTCACGTTACTTTCAACTTGTAGTGATACAATGGGAGATGTATTCTTGGCTCCAAGAGCTATTCGTAAAGCAATATTTTGTATTTTTTCCAATTTTTCCAAGTTACTTCTAGCTGCTGACGAATATACTTCAATTCCATATTCAATTTTGCTTAAAATGTAAGCCTTATAGAACATCAGCAAAGTTTTCCTATCTGCTCCCCAGGTGTAAGAGGAAACCGCCTTCAATAAATTCAGTCTCTGGTAGCATATTGCTCTTACCTGGTTGATGTGATGTGTCCAAGTGAGGCCTGGACTGTCCCATACCAATCCTAGATACTTGTATTTACATACCCATTCAATTATATTGTTGTCAATTTTGATTTTAGGTAAGATATCTATTTTTTTGTTTGTGAAATACATTATCTTCGTCTTTCCTGTATTTATCCTTAGCCCCCATTTCTGGGTCCATTCGTAAAACCTTTCAATCGCATCCTGAACTTCCAGACAAGCCATCTCAATTGTATCTGCAGTTACAAAGAAGCAAGTATCATCTGCAAATTCTGAACTTTTGACTGGTTCTACGTTTGGTATGTCACTCATCATGATATTGAATAATGTAGGACTTAAGACTGAGCCTTGAGGAACCCCTGATCTAATTTTTCTAGGGTTGAAATATTTATTTTCTACATTTACTACATATTCCCTATCTTTCAAAAAGCACTCATGCCATGCTAACAGTCTCCCTGTGACCTTTCTTGCGAGTGTATACATCAAAGCTGTATGGTTTATTGTATCATAGGCACTCTGTAGATCAAAGAAAACCACCACTGTTACCTTACGATTTATAAATGAAACTCTTACCTCATGCTCCAGTCTAACTAACTGGTCTGTTGTACTCCTAGTTTTTCTGAATCCACTCTGGTTTCTTCCCAATTGATCGTTATTTTCTAACACCCAGTATAGGCGTTTATGGACCATTCTCTCCATTAGTTTGCCGAAGCAAGATAACAATGCGATTGGTCTGTATGAATCTGGTAGTTCCTCCGGTTTTCCAGGTTTTAGTACCGGCCAGATCATACTCTGTTTCCACATCTTAGGATAACTTATAAATCTCCAGCTTTTATTAATAAAACCCAATACTTGATGACGTTTCCCCTTTGACATATTTTTGATGAATTTGTTATGAATTTTGTCTAACCCTGTTGCACTTTCATTTGGCAACTCTTTGATGCACTCTTCTAGCTCGGCCATTGAGAATAATTTGTTGTAATCCTGAAATTCCTTATTGTGTTTTGCTATTTCAACCCATTCAATCATTTCCCTCTCTGACTCTAATTCAATTGCCACACACAAATTTTTCCCAAAGGCTTCTGCCAGCAATTCTGCCTTTTCTATCTGATCGAAAATCGATTTGTTTTCCCCATTAGTTAGTGGATGGTTATCTCTAACTGGAATTCCCTTAATCCTATTAATAGTGTTCCAAACTTCTTTCTGAGGTGTATTCATATTCATTTTACCTGTGTAATTACCCCAAGAAACCCTTTTTGTAACTTTATTACATTTCTTTGCTACTGCTTCTTTTTTGGGGAAGTCGATTTTATTACAAGTGGTTGGGTGTTTGGTGAACAGCTTTCTTGCTCGTCGCCTCTCTGCTACTGCCTTACTGCATTTCTCGTTCCACCATGGCTTGTTATATTTAATACTTACCTTCTCATTAGTTTGTTTGATATTCTTTTCACTATATTTGATCATTCTATTGCTGAAATCTTGTATTTCACCATCCAGTTCCAATGTGTTTGCCACTTCTATTGCGTCAATATCATTATTCCACTTTTGCCAATTAACATCTTCCAACACCCACCTCTTTCTTTTCCATAACCCAGTTTGTTCAGTTTCCAAGTCACTATATATCAAAATTGGTGTGTGATCACTACCCCTGTCAGCTAGCTCTTTTATATTAAAATAATTCGCTATTGTGGATGAACTGAAACATAAATCTATTGTTGAAAATGTCCCTGTAATAGGATTCAGTCTTGTAGGTAGTCCCGGTGGAGTAATTAGTACTAAATTGTCATGTTCATTAAATACTTCCACTATACTTTTCCCGCTATTGTTGATTTTGTTTTCGGCAATATCCGGTTCCCACAAGGAGTGATGAGCGTTAAAATCCCCTACAACTATAAAATTTCTCCCAAGTTTCGCTATGTAATAAACAAATTCCTCTTTAGTCAACCTGTCACTAGGGTTATACGCATTTATTATATCAAAATCACCTCTCTTGAGTTTGACTTTGATGTGTTGAACTTCCATATTACCATTTGGATATTCTGTGGTGTTTCCCATTACATAACAAACGTCACGTCTAATAAGGATCATTACACCCCCCATTCTTTGACCTACTCTGTCTTTCCTTAGAACTCCATAGTTTATAAACTTTACCTGTTGATTTTCTTTCAGAAATGTTTCACATACACAGCAAACATGAGGTTTGACACTGTACAACATCAGTTTTAACTCCGACAGATTGTTACACACACCCCTCGCATTCCATTGAATTATAGATAATTTTGACATATTAATATCCATTTTTACTTGCTTTTGGTTTTTCCCTTACACTTAAATCCTTCCTAAGATTTTCAAATTCACCATCGTCAACAATTACACCAAACGTTACTAGCATTTCCCTTCTAACATTTTCATCCATTAATATTGAATGACTATCAGAAGTTTCCTTATTGGCTAAAATTCTTTGTACAACACAAATGAATCTGCATAGTTTTATTATTATTTCCGAGTCCATTTTGATTTCAGTTTTAGAACTTTCTTTGTGTTCAGTTCCCTTCCCTTCAGTTTGAGAGCTTTTATCATTCGTTTTTATTTTCTGCCTTTTCACAATTTCAGCATAATTTCTCTTGAAAGTTTCGTCTCTTATTTGTTTAGTACTAAGATTTGAACCATTCGTCCCTGTTTCTGTTGTTTTATTACTTACCTGGTCATATTTTTCATGGCCCCTCACATTTTCCCTCTTCCACTGATTATACTTGACTTTAGCTTGGTCGTAAGGTACATTTTCCAATGTTTTAACTATCTGTATTCTTTGGGCTTCTCTAGCTACTTCACAACCCCTATAACTAGCGACGTGCTTCTCCGAGCAATTTGTGCACTTTAATTGGTCCTTGTTTAGGTCTTTACTGCACTCTTTGGCCATATGGTCTCCCCCGCATTTTACACATTTATTTATTTTTGATTTACAGTCGTCTTGATGGTGACCAAACCTCTGACATTTGAAACACTGAATGACTTTTGGTATAAACGGCCTAACTTCCAGTATTCTGTTTCCAAATTTAATTTTCTCTGGCATCTCATTTCCCTCAAATGTAATCTTTACACATTTAGCTTTTACTCCATCCTCTCTCTTACCTTTCCACATCCTTTCTATTTTGCTAACCTTAATATCCTGATCTTCCAAATATTCCTTAATTTCCTCCTCTTCTATTTCCTCATAAATTGGTCCTAGTACCACTACTTTCCTAGTATCTCCTATTGGTTGTCGACATTTTACCTGATATGTGTCTTCTTGAGAACCAAAAGTTGTTAGTCAATAAATCATTTATATCTTCCTTTTCATTAAAAACTGCTACTAGATGGTTTTTAGTTTCATTGGTTTTATAGTCCACCACGTTTTTCTGTGCAAACGGCGACTGCCTTAAATATCTCTCCACCTTAATAGGGTTCCGAAGTAGTCTCACTGATTTTCCTTCTGTATCTAAAAATTGCATGATTATTACCTTACCTTCTACTTTATGTTCTAACCTATTATTTTTCCTATCTTGATCTAACTGATTTGTTACATGTTTTCCTGTGCTACTTTTTGCTGTTAATTTTATAAGAGGAACATCCCTTGTAGTTGTCAACCTTTTTATTTTGTCCACTCGACCAACTCTACTACCAATATGGTATTCAATTTCTCCCTCCGAACTATCACTTTTCTCTTGTTCCCTTTTCCTTCTTCTAGAATTTCTACTTTCTATTTTAGTCCGAGGCCATAGTCAAAGAGTCGTTATCCTGGTCGGTCAAATCCATCCTGGGTCGCCTTAACCTAGGCAGACCTAGGGTAAGGTTGCTAACCTATCTATTAACTCTTACATTATTTGAAAATAATAGAATAGTCTTACTTTCTTCTTGTGGTCTGCAGAAGACGGCCTTGTCAGAGGTCCTAGAGCCTGTTCCAGGAATATAACGAAAACACCAAGAATTCAGAACACTTTACTCATGGAACACCTCATACATACGTCCGCACTAGACGGCTGCCCGACCTCCAAAATCCCCCCCCCCCCCCACCCCCCCCCCATTGTCTTTCGTTATGATTTTTTCAAAAACTGGGTTTCGTTTTAAAAAGAAGCAGGAAATGGGCTCCATTTAATTTTCTGACCTGGGGAGTGTTTATTCCTTTAATTTTTAGCCTGTTGGCAAGCAGGGCCAAATTTTTGCTGCATCCCTTTATAACGCCCAGACATGTTATAAGTATTGCCATAAGACTGGCCTCTACATTTTGAATTGTAACTTACAAATTTCACTCGGTACTATATCACCTAATTTCCCATTTCCTCGCCGGTGTGGTTTTCCAATCCCAGAAAAGTTAGGATGCGTTCAATAGGCTGTCCATCTTTTACACGATTGAACTGGCAAATATACTTGAAACTCACAGAGTTAAATTTAAAATATACGCTGATGATACACAATTCTATTTCCTAATAGAATCAGTTGATGAAGCTAAAAGAAAGACATATGAAATAATGAATGACATTAAGGCCTGGATGTTAACAAAAAAGCTCAAACTCAATGAAGATAAAAGTTAATGTATTATTTTTGGAAATGAAAAAGATATAAAAAGAATCGAATGCTTCCAAAGAATTGAAATAGGTCAGTCGATCATTGACCTAAAGAAATCTGTCAGAAATCTTGGAGTAATCATGGATGGTAGACTGACAATGAATGAACATATAAATTTGGTAAGAAATTGTAACTATCATATTAGAAACATAGCATTTATTAGTAAATACTTAGATGAAAAATCTATGGCCATACTCATTAATCACCACATATTTTCAAGAACTGATTACTGCAACTCACTGTTCTATGGCTTACCAAATTATCAGCTGAAGAAAATTCAGAGAGAACAAAACAGAGCCGCTAGATTAATAAAAGGACTACACAATAGGGAGAGAGTTACCCCCGCACTAATTAAATTACACTGGCTGCCGGTAAAAGCGAGAATTGAATACAAGCTACTCTTACTAACGTTTAAGATACTGAACCAAAATGAACCAAAATATCTAAAAGAATGCCTGAACAAACTAGAACTAGAAACAAATGTTAACATAAGACACATGAGTGACAAACATAGGCTATCTGAACCAAGAACAAATAGTAAATTTGGTGAAAGGGCTTTTAGCTACTGTGCGCCTAGACATTATAATAAACTGCCAACTGAAATGAAGGACCTAAAGGGAGCAAATGAATTTAAGAAGAAACTAAAGACATTACTTTTCACAAGATCATATGATTTGGAAGATGCTACAATCAAAGAATTGTATAAGTTATAATGAAAATGTTTCGTTAGATGATTAATATGGACCCGCCCGATAAGTAGTTCCCTCGACTTCAGTGGAGGGTTGGATTTAAACCCAAAACAAGTAAAGTAAAAGTACAGAACTTAACTGATCGATATATGATAGATCTGGTGTTGAATCAACTGACAAACTAAGAAAACTAAAAGCTTTTACGTTCTTAACAGTGAACGCATGGACATTTAGTACCGTTATAGGAAGGAGTTCCTCACAGGTGGTTTTGGACATGCAAGAAGCATTTCCTTTTCCAGCATTTCCATTTTTCTTCATATGGCTAAAGATGAATAAAACTAGTTTGAGGTTAAGCAGCCCTAAAATAGTTCTAGTATGCAATGAACCAAACCTTTCTTCTGTTCCTCGAAAAGCCATGCTACGTTGAGCTAACGTACAAATAACAGCTGTGACATGCCTCAAGACATATTCCCAGTAATTACACTTCTCGTGAATTTGTTTCTTCAATTGTTTTCCCAAATCCACATCTTGTCTACAAGTATGATACCGTGAGTCTTGGTGGGAAGCGCTTGTTTTTCATGATTATTAATCACAATAGTATTTTGCCAATCACTGAACCCATCTCATGTAATAGAATTGGAGATTTTTTTTTTTTGAGCAAACTGTTTACAAACAAAACAAAAGTTTCTGTGAATACCTTACTGGTTTACCACTACTGAAAGGCCAGTTAGACTTGCCAAATGACCCATTCTGAGAAATCTAGCCACAACCCTGGGTCCTTTGCAACTTTGTGACTTACTTCATATTTTATAGAGATTACTTTCACCATGGTCCACTAAACTCATATTTTTATTATTATTATTGTTATTATTATTTTTATTTTTTAATTTTCTTATCTTTTTAGTTTTTTTTATTTATTTACTTCATTTATTTATTTATTTATTTTTTATTTTTATCTTTCTTTTTTATCTTTTTTATTTTTATTTCTTTTTTTATTTCTTTTTTTATTAATTTTTATTTTTATTTTTTATTCTTTTATTATTGATGATATTAATTTCTAAGCTATTTCAGCACACGTAATTAGATGAACCTGCTTGTAGCACCTCGTTATATTTTTGTTCAGTAGTAACCAAAGTGAAATTCCTGTGTGTCCACTTCTGATGACAGAAATTCGTTTTGACTCTTAATTGGTATATCCTGTTTTGGAATTTGTCTGTAGAAAGAAGTCAGCTTTTTTTTCTTTCTTTCTTTCTTTTTGTGCACCACATAACTGAACAAGTTTCATCGCGGTTTTTGGTTTCTTAATTAGCATGAAAGATGAATCTATGGGGCTTTTTCCCTTGATACCCTAAGCACGTGCTTATTTGGCTTAATGATTAGTCCAGTCCTGGAGGAAAGGGAGTTGGCATTTTAAATATGTGTTCAGTGAAAACCAGTGTTTAAACTTTCAAGGTAATTACTTTAATTTTAGTTAATATGTATGGTTTTAAGGTAATTTCTAGGAAATTACTAGCTTCAAATTTGATGAAATTGGAAAAGTTTCAAGGTAATCCAAGGTAAAAGGCAGTAGCATCTAAAGTAATGGCAATGTTGCGACCCATCTCAGAATCTGCACCGTGTTGGAATATTCTCACTTGGCGCTGCGCAATGTGAAGATTCCCAGATCGCGCGACCAAGTTGGAATCGTATTTTGGTTGCTGTGGAGTGAAACATATTAACGTAAATACGCCGACTGACTCGTTTACCTTATATGGCAATAGGTGTGATAACAGTATTAGGTTCTATGGGGTGATCTCCTCGTCGTATATGCAGTGATCAGGCCATTATGTAAAGTCAGGTCATTATGTGTGTTTAATTTGTTTCCAAGACGTGTTAGTTATTGTGGTGGTTAATAGCAATAACCATTTGGTTTGATGGATGTGTTAGGTAGGGCTAGGTAGGGGCACAGTGCCCCTAGGTTAGGTTAGGTGGGTGTATTAGGTTCGGTAGTGCCCTGAAAATCACTGTGGCCTTAAGGGGGGATCGCAGGGGCCCCCGGTAGGCCTTGGTAGGGGTACAGGGCCCCTAGGTTAGGTTAGGTGGGTGTATTAGGTTGGATAGTGCCCTGAAAATCACAGCGGGAACCCAACACTGCATTCCAACTTTACCACACAAAGTAAGAATTCTAACATTGCGCAACCCGATTCGGAATCGGCGCAGATTCCAACATAGCGCGGAACAGCAACATGCTCAAGTTTAAACCCTGGTGAAAACCCACTTGTTATATACAGTATACACGCCAGTGTATAAAAGTTCTCCATTAAATGTTGCTAAGATGGCAAATTATTGTATGGGCACTTGCTTAAGATATTAGTATATGGTATTTTTCTATCACTCATTCCCTATTAAGTAGGTTGTCATTCACGGGGCTTTGCATTGTTGTACCAATACGCAGCTGTATTCATATTTTCCTGTGATCTTTGCGTTGTAACCAACATCACTCGCATAGATATCTTATCGAAATTATTTTAATAGAGAACGTCAAATATCAATTAGTCAAATTAAGATAGCTCTGTAGTGACAACCATAATCGTAATGAAATTTATTAAATGCTTATCTATATAAGAGTTTACCTTAAAAATAGACTTGCTTGGTACAATTTTCTTTGAAGCCAAAAAAAGAAAGTCGATATTGTATGGTAAACTTAACTATTCCGTATACACTGCTCCCTCGTATCGTTCATTCTAACGAGTTCTCTTAATTCTCGAATATGATGAGGACTTTTGAATATTCATTGGTGACATATTCTGTATGTATACATCCCTTGTTCTCCCATTAGAAATTAAATAATGATGCTAAGATAAGACCCACCTACTCCCAGCTGTTTGAGTTTGAAAAAAGCCTCATGATTAACGGTCATAGGAAGCTCTAAAATCAAGGCTAACCATATCTTTTTTTACCACAATCATTGGATTTCTATACAGCATTGGGCATTTTAAGTAGCTCATTACATAATCCAAGGCCTTTGCAAATGCGAACTGCAAATTAAGGAACAATTGAACATCTACAGCATACGTATTTATGCGTTTTTTTAAGATGTTCAAAAACTTTTCATAATATGGGAGTTATGGAAATTGGGTGGTAATCAGCAGAGCTAGAGTTACCACACACACATTATCCTAATGGTGTAGCGACACGAATTCTTCAACAAGCTCAGAAAACAACATAAGCTTGCTAACTTTCATCAAAGGGTGCTGAAATAATAGTAGCTCATCATTTTTGTTCTGGGCGGTTTGACCAGACAGGGTTTCTTTCATGGACAAATTGTATTAATTTTCAGTTAGCATAAAATCTCAGGCATCAGTTCTTGGCCTAGTTTATTTTTTATTTCAAATCAAATTTGATCTGTTACATTTAAGATAAGTTTTGTCTTTACTAATCAACTTCATTGTGTATATAACTATCGTGATAAAGATTTACATTTGATCATACAATTTTATTATCCAAGTTTATGTATTCTAGGATGTGTGGATGAAACAGGACAGCTTCGAGATGAAGGGTCTACTTGGACAGGGAATAATTGCGAAACTTGCACTTGTAATCACAGGGAGATGATGTGCCATCCAGTTGACTGTCCCTCTGTCTCTTGCACGCATCCTGTTAAACCTCTTGGAGCCTGTTGCCCTGATTGCAATCATGGTTTGTGTGGTTATTTTTGTTGCGTGCAATAATACTGATCTTTTGTATATGAGAATCGTTTGGGGTTTTAATTTTGAAAATGTTTGTTGTTTATAATTGAGTAATGTAATAAAGCAATTACTCATTTGTTATTCAGTCGGTTATATTTCCCTTGATATCTTTATCAATTTCTTCTAATGAGCTTTATGAAACCAGTAGTTATTTTTTGTCGCATGTACTGTACTTATACAGTAATATACGACAAAATTGGGACATGCATATCTTTATACACTTCCACCTCCTAGATCAAATGTAATTTTTAATATTCAATAGTGAGAATAACTTGCAAATACCGTTTCATCATTCTTGGGCTTTATAGTGTTATTTTCACCAACAGGATGCAAGTACAACGGTTACACAGTACCAGAGGGCCAAACAATCACAAACGTAGATGATCCTTGTAGGGAATGCCATTGCACGGGAGGCTCTCTCTTCTGTGCTCAACTGGTATGCCCTGAATTGACCTGCAGTGACCCAGTTCACAAACCAGGTAGGCTGTTCACTGATGATTTTTTTTTTTTTATCTAGCATGGAAGGTTTTATCATGTCTATATTTTAATACAGCAGTGATAGATATAGTAGATGAATATGCGATGTTCTTGTATTTCCTAAAGCAATTTCTACCTCCTGGTATTCTTTCTTTCATTCATATTTGAGCCTTGCTTTTTTTTAATCTTAAAGCTAATTCCTTTCTCATATAATTTCAAATAAATTGTCCTGTCAGTAATCTTATTGCCAATTTTACCATATATGTTTCTTTTATTCAGGAGAATGTTGCGCCTTCTGCAACACTTGTGAAGGCGCTGAAGAAGGTGACTCTTGGCAACCAGATCCTTGTACTCATTGCAAGTGTAAACAGGTCAGTTGGAATTTAAGAGCAAATTAAGGGTTGTAGGCCATTATATATGAAATTAATTATAATTATAAGTTTCTGTAAAACAAAAACTTACGTTGTTTGTTTGACATGATTATTTTACTGATTTTCCTATGTAATGGCTTCCTTCCGTCACTGTTGTTTATTGAAAGTTTTGTAGGTATCAGTTAGAAATACTGTAAATAAGAAATATACGGAGATAATAAGGACATAAAATATTTTGTATTATCCATTCTTATTGTCAAAACGTCTTAATAGGTAAAATGAAGGCAATAATCTTTTCCCTAGTTTGTAATTTGATATTTGTAAAGGCCTTGGAGCATGTGATGCTCTTCATACAATCTACAAAGCTTGAGTGTACAGAAATACCTTGATTGTGGTCAGGAAGTTCATATGATTGTCCTTTATTTTAGTGCTGCCTTTAGCATTGTTAATCATAAAGCCCTTGTCTTCAAACTCAAACATTTGGGAGTAGGTGGATCTTTTCTTAGTATCACTATTGAATCTTTGAGTAATAGATTGCAAAGAGTAGTTGTTGATGGGCACCATAGTGAGTATAGGAATATATCTGGTGTTCCTCGGGTTAGTCTTCTTGGTCCATTATTTTCATAATATATACACATGTAGTTTGGTTTAGAAAACAAGCTCGTTGCATATGAAGATAATGTCACACTCTTCGCATCGATTCCCTCTCCTGAATGTAGATCTCGGGTTGTCGAATCTCATAGTAGAGATCGAGCGAAAATTAGTGCATGGTGCAAATTAAAGGGGATGAAGTTGAACCCCTGACAACACTCAAAGTATGATTGCAAGTAGGTCGAGGACTGTGGCTCTTCGACATCCAGATCGCATTGATAAAAGTTTCTTTACCTATATAAGACTCCATTAAGATTTTAGGTACTTTTCTTGATTGCAAATTTACTTTTGAGAAACACATTGTCTGTTTATTCTTCAATTATGCAAATTATAATCTTATGATATGAGTAGCAATGGAAAATGACATTGAACTATTTCTATTAATTGTACAAATCCTTCTGGAATTCGATCAGGATGCCAGATAAATCCTAATCAATCAATCTGGACTTCTGAAAACCCTTGTTTTTATTTTCATTCAAACAATCTATGCACCATCACGGTCTCCCCCAACTGCATTAAACCATTTTATCCTTCTAATTTTAGGGAGAAAAACTTTGCTACTCTCTGGGCTGCTCAACACCAACTTGCCCCAATCCTGCCCCGCCTCAAGGGGAGTGTTGCCCCGTCTGTCACCACTGTGACTACCAAGGACACCACATCATGAATGGCGACTCCAAACTCGTGGCTCCTTGCCTTACGTGTTCGTGTTCTGTAAGTCTAGCTGATGGAGAAGTACTCGATATTCATCTTTGTCCCTATCATTGTGGTTATCCTATTATGTTTTATATATGATTTCAATTATATTTCTATATAATTACATTATCTCTATATCATATTCACTTCTATATTTTTGTCTTCCATTAGATTGATTCATTCTAAATACTAGTTTTTATTTCTGTTTTTGGCATACCAAATCAAGGACCTTTCACTTTAAAGCCTTTATTTTTGTTGATAAGGGTTTATTCTGTTATTTTTTTATTCAACATTTAAATGTTGTGTTGGGTTCATTAAGTGCAAAATATTAGTTTGATTCGTCTCTTGACAAATAGTTTTTTATTTTTCATGGCACACGAATCCTATTATTCCCGTCAATTTTTTATCATTTCTATTCTGTTCTAGTACCTATTTTATTACTCTATACCATAATAAAGTATAACTGACCTCCTACAGTTTGGCACTGTAACTTGCAAGTCAGAAGAGTGTGCCCCGCCTGTCTGCATAGACCCGGAAACGATTCCAGGGGAATGTTGTCCCATGTGCAAGGGTCAGTGTTCGTACGACGATCGAATTATAGCCACCGGGACCACATTCCAACCCTCATTCAATCCATGTCTAAATTGTTCTTGTCAGGTGAGTAGAAATTATTACAATATCTTATTTCACTTCCTCTTGTTTTGTTAAAATTTTATAGTTTATATAGGAAATATTTATTTCAATGATGTAACTATTCTTAAAATGTTTTATTTTTCTAAGTTTCTTTTCCTCACTGGGCTATTTTCCCTGTTGGAGCCCCTGGGCTTATAGCATCCTGTTTTTCCAATTAGGGTTGTAGCTTAGCAATTAATAATAATAATCCTAATAATCATATTAATAATAACTGGAACAAATGCAATCTTAGTGAATAATCGTGCACAAAAATCCAAAGTGTTAATTTGTTAAGATCATTTATGAATAAAAGAAAACATGAAGGAAACGAAAACATATGGGTAAAAGAAAATCCATTTTACAAAATTTTGAATTTGAGGGTGATTCCTCAAGCACTATCTAAAGCCTTGTATGCAAACATTTCTCCTATTTAGAGTTTATCCATTCAACAAGTCACATAAATATTCATTATCTGTTAGCTGCTGTAAGATGTAAGGGAAATGCTTGAATGATCTATACGCCTTTGCTTAAAGTCTGGCTCCAGTATTATGAGTTATACTTTTTACATGAAGTTAATGAACACACTCATAGATGATCTAAACCTATATTTGAAATAGTATAGTTTTAATTTTATAAAATGACTTGCCCTTTTTAAGCCATTGTACTTGCCTCCATAGGATACGCGCGTTGCTTGCATAGCTGTAGAATGTGGGCCCCCTCCATGCCCAGGGGCCATTGTCCTCCGTGGGCGTTGTTGTCCTGACCACTGCCCCAACGAAGTGCCCTGTGTTGATAATAGAGGCAAATCCAGGCTGAATGGAGAGACTTGGATGCAAGATGGAAGAGAATGTCGGGTAAATCAGATACTTCAGTTTGATTCAGCTTCCCTCCTGAGTTATAAATGCTTCCTTATTGATTTATTTATAGTGTTAAAGCTTCTCTTCAAAAAAATAAATACTTCATTATTGATGTACAGTATTTATAGTGATCAAGTTTGATTCCCTTCAGATTATTAACATCTTTCTTATTGATGTATTTATAGTGATAGTTTCAGATTCCCTACTGAGTAATATAAGCTTCATTGTGGATGTATTTAGATTAAGATTCAAAATTCCCTTCAGACCAATAAAAGGTTTTCTTGTATATGGTCTAATTCCTTTTCTAAGTGACAAAGGTTTCTTCCTGATGTATGTATAGTATCAAAGTTCTTGTTCCAACTTTGAGTGGTAAAGGCTTCCTAATTGATAAAGTTATAGTATCAAGGTTCCAGTTCCCCTTCTGAATAAGTTTTTTTTATATAGTTTTAGTATCAAAAGTTTCAGTTCCCTTTCTTAGTGGTGAAGGTTTACTTTTTGATATATTTAGTGTCAAAGTTCTAGTTCTTGTGAGTGACAAAGGCTTCAATATTGATATATTTATAGTATCAAAGTTCCAGTGCCCTTTCTGAGTGGTAAAGACTAATTTAAAAGAAAAAATATAGTATTAAAGTTCCAGTTCCCATTATTGGTAACAAAAGCTCTCTTCGTGATGCATTTTATGATATCAAAGATTCAGTTCTCATCTGAGTTTGAGAGTGGCTTCCCTCGTGACTTCTAAATAGTATCAAAATATTTGTTTCCCCATAGGAATGAGTGAGACTTTGGAGGTATATTTTAAAGGCTTCTTTTGCAACATATTCATATTATTAAAATTACAGTTCCCCCTCTGAATGTATCTTTAGTCTCTAAGAGTCGGTATCTCATTTTCTCCTTCTAAAGGGTGAATTTTCCTCCTAACACTGTCAATTAAATATTAACTTAGCTGAGTGTTTTATTTCTCGCATCATCTTCAGAAATGCACGTGCGACAGTGGAGTTATCACATGTATTGGTGAAACATGTGACGAGTGTCCATATGGTGTTCCAGTTCCAGGTTCCTGCTGTCCAGACTGTTCCAAGTGTTTCGTTGATGGACAGCTGCTTGACAATAAGGTACTGATTATCGTATAGACTGTTAATTCTAATTTCCAGTATTGTTGTATTAGAATGAGGGTAATATATGGAAGTTTATTTTCCAAGTTTCAACGAAAGTAATTCTTTTCCCGTGTGTTTTACTCTACACTTATTAAATTCTTATAAAAAAAGTATATAAGTATGCAAATTAATTTTATTAGATAAACCCTTAAAAGGGTATTGAATTATATTTACCATCTGAACTTCACTTCGTTAAGATTTGAAGCTTTTAGCATTAAGATTACCATAATGTGAAACTTAATTCACGTGTAAAACATCTGTGCACACTTGTAATATTTATGTAATTTGTGTGTGTATGAGTGTGTGGATTTGTGAGTGTACGTGTTTTTTTTTTTTTATGTATTAGCGTATGTATATGTACAAACAATTTTCGTTTAAATAAATATGAAAAATCTGAACCATCATTGCATAATGCTACACTGTTAGAAAACAACTTGATTTTCTTCGTTAAATCTACGTAAAATATATTTTTCTCAACCGTATTTCAGTAAAATACAGAAGAACGTAATTTTAC
>NC_090733.1:151432724-151540224 GCF_036898095.1 Palaemon carinicauda
TTATGCTAATGCCTTGGTTAGCGATGTGATTCATACGTGTTTTTGCTGTATTAAGAATTCTCTTATTTTTGTCTAAACCTTCATATGTTTTTGCTATATTTAGAATCCTAACTTTCATTGTTTCTAAGCCCTTCATGTTATATCGTGTGTTTTTTTCTATATTTTAATCTAGAAGTGGTTTATGTATGTTTTTTTTTCTGAAACGCGCTCTATCAATGTTTCCAGTTTTTAAAGTGGGAAACCTGTTCTTTATTTAAATATTATTTTTATGATGAACGTTAGTATATTGCACGAGTTGACGGGTATCTTTTACAGACAAAAATGGAAGTTTTTATATAGAATTATGATAAACTAAAATCTGCAATGGATAATTTTATCAATTTCTTAATCTCTATTTATTTTCATTGTCATATCGGTTATGGCTGCATTTGTCTCGAACTAATTTCTTTACATGTAAATTATTGTTTTAAGTTTTGTTTATTGTGAAGTAAAAAATCCTTTCTCCTTTTTGCATATAACCTTTGTGGATGAACATTAAAACCGAACGATATTGGAATTGTGGCAATGAATATTCTTAAATCAAATATGTATCTTAACATTTCTTTTATAAACAGATCAACATTACGAAGTCGGCGAAGTCCGGAAGTCCTCTTGTCACACCTGCCGTTGTCAGCGGAGTGGGACCTTCACGTGCATGAGTCACGGGCAATCTTCTCTCGCTCGAAAGGAATTTCGAGATTTAACTCGAAATGAAATGGATCTCTATGTCAATGCCCTCTCTCGCCTGGCCGCCGAAGAAGACGGAGTAAGCTGGCACAGCCTAACAGAGGTGTATGCCAGCCACCTACCCCATTTCTCTGGGACAAATTCCTACTTACCGTGGCATCGTTACTTCTTGTGGGTCGTGGAACTGGTCTTGCAAGACAACGGACACTGTGACTTGACAGTGCCCTATTTCGACTGGACGTTGGACGTCGGAGACCTCGCCGGGTCCATGGCTTGGCAAGCGAATTACTTCGGTGGCGATGGGCACGAAGAAACCAAGTGCCTTCGTTACAACCCATTCGGATCGTCTTCATATCTTAATTGGTCCCCGTGCCTCATGCGACAGTTCGATAATTACATTTGGCTTCCGGACGCAGTTAACTTGGCCTACCTTCTCGCCCACGACAACTACACCACTTTCAGAATTCACCTGGAGGCCATGTCAGGGCTTTTCCAGACGTTTGTTGGAGGTCATGCTCTGACGCCGGAAAAGTTCTACGATCCGATATTTCTGTCGCATATGGCCTTCGTGGACAAAGTGTGGGACGACTGGATGGCTAGAGATGGAGATAGGTCGGAGAGTTATCTAACATCCACAAGTTTCTTAGAGATGGAGCCCTTTGGCGTGACACCGAAGGATGTCATGAAATCCTCTTATTTGGGTGTATCCTACATGCTTCCGTCCAAAGGAGCGCCATGTCTTCGAGATAGTGACGCAGAGATCTTGGAAACTGTCCCTGAAACGACCGAAAACCAGGTGTTTACTAATTCGGTTGCCACGCGCGATGATGCTGACGGCTACGACGTGAATGGATACGATTCCATAGGCTACGACAGAAAAGGCTACAATAAGGACACCTTTAACCGTGATGGATACACCATCGCAGGGATTGACCGGATGGGATACGATCGCTACGGCTTTGATGCTGATGGATGCACGGTTTTAGGAGTGCCATATTGTCGTGCGAATTTGAACAACACAAAGCTGACGTCACTGGTCTTCGACTCTTATGGATACACAGCATCAGGATTTAATATCCACGGTCTTGATAGGAGAGGGTACGATATCTTTGGATTTGATCTAGAAGGATACGACGAAGAAAAGTGCAATTATCATCACAAAGGTCCATTTTACAAGCTGGTGAAAGCGCGGATTGAGCAGAAGTTGAACAGCTTCACAGACGAATCTTTGTTGAAAAATATTGAAAGGACGTGTCCACCTGTGACCCCATTGCCTGAATGGTGGCTGGATTATAATTACTTCAGTAAGGTGATTTGAATTATCTCTTTCATTACCATAACTTGGAAGTTGAATGACAATCACAATCACAGAAGCAATTACTTTTTTTTTTTTTTTTTTTCAAAACTGACGTTATATCTTAATCCTCACCAGAACGATAGAGAAGTCCTGAGGCAGCAAGAAAAGGCAGCCGGTATCCTACGTCCAATGGTCTCTCCTCATCGAATGGACTCCAGGTCACTTCCGGTTGATGGTGAACCCTATTTGCCACAGGAATATTACCAAAGGTAACAACGTGATAACTTGTCTCCTCCTTAACTTTTAATTGAGTTTCTAATCTAAATGATACTTGTGAGATTATTTGCTACAATCTGCTATCGTAACGAGAGAGAGAGAGAGAGAGAGAGAGAGAGAGAGAGAGAGAGAGAGAGAGAGAGAGAGAGAGAGAGAGAGAGAGAGAGAGAGAGAGAGAGAATATACCTTAGTCTAGAATAGTCTAGATTAGTTCTAAGTGATATGGATTTTTTATAGATTTGAAGTTGACCGTACTTAAATTAATAATTCTTTCTCTTTCTCTTTCTCTCTTTCTTTCTCTTTCTCTCTCTTTCTTTCTCTTTCTCTCTTTTTCTTTCTCTCTCTCTCTCTTTTTCTCTTTCTCTTTCTCTCTCTCTCTCTCTCTCTCTCTTTTTCTTTCTCTTTCTCTCTCTCTCTTTTTCTCTTTCTCTTTCTCTCTCTCTCTTTTTCTCTTTCTCTCTCTCTTTTTCTCTCTCTCTCTCTCTTTTTCTCTTTCTCTCTCTCTTTCTAGCTTTCTCTCTTTCTCTCTCTCTTTCTATCTTTCTCTTTTTCTCTTTCTCTTTCTCTCTGTGCATATAAACATACTAAACATACACTTGCATATGAAAAATTTTGATATGCAGGGTAGATAAGAAGTAAATTGTTCTTCCTATAATCCTTTCAAATGAAGGAGAAAACTTAGTGAGAAAACTTTCACACGTAGTCAATTAACTTTCCTCAGACTGTGCCTCAACTTGAGACTACACAGCGGATGCCAACCAGGTGACCCTGTAGTCGACTGCAACGAGGAAGAAGTCTGCAGACCTTACACCACTGATGGAGGAAGCGAAGTTTCATCTTATTACTCTTATATTTTAAACGATCCACCTGCTACTGCGAGGCCGACGTTCTCCTTTTATCCATTCTTGACTGCTTTATTCAATCCTCCTCCATTCGGTCCTCTGTACGAATTTCCAGAACCGGAAGGGAGTGGTTTTCCTCAGGTTACAAGTACCCCTCCACCGTCTCTCCTCCAATGCTCCAGAAGACCCAATATCGCTTGCCGGGCTTTGGGGTGCGAAGGAGTGTGTCGACCTACCTTCATCGATGCGATCACTGGGAAAGAGTCTGCTTGTGATGGTATGTATAGTGGAATGTGTTGTTAGTGGAGTTTTTTGTATTTTCAAGTAGTAGACATATGTCGTTAAATAACTTAAACAACTGTAATTAGGAAATAGCCGAGTGATAAGTGGTAGTGGTTCAGTATTATTCGTCATTAAAGACTATATGCAATCCATAAACATAAAGACAGTTAAAGAATGATAGTGTAAAAATGGCTTTTCTAAGTACGAAATGGAATACATGATGTAACTATAAGGTAATCAAGCAAGTAGATTTTTATATTGCTACAAAATATGCTTTAACAAGCAAGGACGCCTAATACGAACCGTTTAAAGTGTTCCACTGTTTTTCGTTATGATTTTTTTTTCTTGGAAAACTGGGTTTCATTTTAAAAAGAAGCAGGAAATGGGCTCCATTTAATTTGCTGATCTGGGGAGTGTTTATTCCTTTAATTTTTAGCCTGTAGGCAAGCAGGACCAAATTTTTGCTGCATCCCTCTATAACGCCCAGACATATTGGAAGTATTGTCATATGACTGGCCTCTACATTTTGAATTGTAACATGACCTGGCAGTTATATATACATAGCTTCGAATGTATATATAACTGCCAGGTAAGTTCTATTCATAAAAATGGAGTTTTTATGATAAAACAAAGTTTTATGAATACTTACCTGGCAGTTATATATACATTCGAAGCTATGTATATATAACTGCCAGGTAAGTTCTATTCATAAAATTACAAATTTTACTCACCTAATTTGCCATTTCCTCGCCGGTGTGGTTTTCCAATCCCAGAAAAGTTAGAATGCGTTCAATAGGCTGTCCATCTTTTAAATACCCAAGTACAGAACTTAACTGATCGATATATGATAGATCTGGTGTTGAATCAACTGACAAACTAAGAAAACTAAAAGATTTTACGTTCTTAACAGTGAACGCATGGACATTTAGTGCCATTATAGGAAGGAGTTCCTCACGGGTGGTTTTGGACATGTTTACTTGTTTACTTGTTTTGGGTTTAAATCCAACCCTCCACTGAAGTCGAGTGAACTACTTCTCGGGCGGGTCCATATCAATCATCTAACGAAACATTTTCATTATAACTTTTGATCTTGTGAAAAGTAATGTCTTTAGTTTCTTCTTAAATTCAATTGCATTTCCTTTTCCAGCATTTCCATATTTCTTCATATGGTTAAAGATGAATCAAACTAGTTTATGATTTCAAGCAGCCCTAAAATAGTTCTAGTATGCAATGAACCAAACCTTTCATTTGTTCCTCGAAAAGCCATCCCACGTTGAGCTAACGTACAAATAACAGCTGTGACATGCCTCGAGACATATTCCCAGTAATTACACTTCTCGTGAATTCGTTTCTTCGATTGTTTTCCCAAATCCACATCTTGTCTACAAGTATGATAGCATGAGTCTTTGCGGGAAGCGCTTTTTTGCCAATCACTGAACCATTCTCTTGTAATAGAATTGGAGATTTTTTTTGAGCAAACTGTTTACAAACAAAACAAAAGTTTCTGTGAATACCTTACTGATTTACCACTACTGAAAGGCCAGTTAGACTTGCCAAATGACCCATTCTGAGAAATCGATCCACAACCCTGGGTCCATTGCAACTTTGTGATTTACTTCATCTTTTATAGAGATTACTTTCATCATATTGAACTCATATTTTTATTATTATTATTATCTTTCTTATTTTTATTATTTATTAGTTTTTTATTTATGTATTTCATTTTTTATTATTTATTTTTTATTTTTTTATCTTTTTTTATCTTTATCTTTTTTCTTTATTTCTTTTTTATCTTTATTTCTTTTTTATTTCTTTATTATTTTATTTTTTTATTATTGATAATAATTTCTAAGTTATTTCAGCACATGTAATTAGATGAACCTGCTTGTAGCACCTCGTCATTTTTCTGTTCAGTAGCAATCAAAGTGAAATTCCTGTGTGTCCACTTCTGATGACAGAAATTCGTTTTGACTCGCAATCGGTATATCATGTCTTGGAATTTGTTTGTAGAAAGAAGTCTGCTTTGCATCTTTTCTTTTTTTTTTTCCCTCTCCTCCGTGCACCACATAACTGAACACGTTTCATCACGGTTTTTGGTTTTTTAATCTGCATGTAAGATGAATCTGTGGGGCCCCTCTTCCCTTGATGCCCTAAGCACTTGGCAGCTTTCAAGAAAAACCCGAAGACTTATCTTTTTTAGAAAGTGTTATAGTAGTGATCTGAAGGCTATTAAGTCTGAATACAAATGCTAGCGAAATAACTGATAACGATACAGAGCAAAATATTAATTGGAAAGAAATAATTTTTTTTGTTCACACACCAAGGCCCACCTGAACAGACCTTTAGTGTTTGGTGGAGGGCAAGAAATAAACCCCTAAAAGTAGTAAAAGTAAAGTAATGATTAGTCCAGTCCTGGAGACAAGGGAGTTGGCATTTTAAATATGTGTTCAGTGAAAACCAGTGTTTAAACTTTAAAGGTAATTAATTTAATTTTAGGTAATATGTATGGTTTTAAGGTATTTTTAGGAAATTAATAGCTTCAGATTTAATGAAATTGGAAAAGTTTCAAGGTAATCCAAGGTAAAAAGCAGTAGCATCTAAAGTAATGGCAACATGCTCAAGTTTAAACTCTGGTGAAAACCCACTTGTTATATATACACGCGTGTATAAAAGTTCTCAATTATATGTTGCTAAGATGGCGAATTATTGTATTGACACTTGCTTAAGATATTATTTTATGGTATTTTTTCTATCACTCATTCCCTAATAAGTATGTTGTCATTCACGGGCCTTTGCATTGTTATACCAATACGCAGCTTTATTCATATTTGTCTGTGATCTTTGCGTTGTAATCAACATCACTCGCATAATCTTATCGAACTTATTTTACTAGAGAACGTCAAATATCAATTAGTCAAATTAAGATAGCTCTGTAGTGACAACCATAATCGTAATGAAAATTATTAAATTCTAATATATATAAGTCTACCTTAAAAATAGACTTACTTGGTACAATTTTCTTTGAAGCCAAAAAAAGAAAGTTGATATTGTATGGTAAACTTAACTATTCCGTATACACTGTTCCCTCATATCGTTCATTCTAACGAGTTCTCTTGATTCTCGAATATGTTTAGGACTTTTGAATATTCATTGGTGACATATTCTGTTTGTATACATCCCTTGTTCTCCCATTAAAAATTAAATAATGATGCTAAGATAAGACCCACTTACTCCGAACTGTTTGAGTTTGAAAAAAGCCTCATGATTAACGGTCATAGGAAGCTCTATAATTAAGACCAACCATATCTTTTTTACCACAATCATTGGATTTCTATTCAGCAGTGGGCATTTTAAGTAGCTCATTACATAATCCAAGGCCTTTGCAAATGCGAACTGCAAATTAAGGAACAATTGAACATCTACAGCATACGTATTTATGCGTTTTTTAAAGATGTTCAAAAACTTTTCACAATATGGGAGTTATGGAAATTGGGCTGTAATCAGCAGAGCTAGAGTTGCCACAAACACATTATCCTAATGGTTTAGCGACACGAATTCTTCAACAAGCGCAGAAAACAACATAAGCTTACTAACTTTCATCAAAGGGTGCAGAAATAAGAGTAGCTCATCATTTTTGTTTTTGGGGGGTTGACCAGACAGGGTTTCTTTCATGGACAAATTGTGTTAATTTTCAGTTAGCATAAAATCTCAGGTAACAGTTCTTTTATTTCAAATCAAATTTGATCTGTTACATTTAAGATAAGTTTTGTCTTTACTAATCAACTTCATTGTGTATATAACTATCGTGATAAGGATTTACATTTGATCATACAATTTTATTATCTAAGGTTATGCATTCTAGGATGTGTGGATGAAACAGGACAGCTTCGAGATGAAGGGTCTACTTGGACCGGGAATAATTGCGAAACTTGCACTTGTAATCACAGGGAGATGATGTGCCATCCAGTTGACTGTCCCTCTGTCTCTTGCACGCATCCTGTTAAACCTCTTGGAGCCTGTTGCCCTGATTGCAATCATGGTTTGTGTGGTTATTTTTGTTGCGTGCAAGAATGCTGATCTTTTTTATATGAGAATCGTTTGGGGTTTTAATTTTGCTAATGTTTGTTGTTTATAATTGAGTAATGTAATAAAGCAATTACTCATTTGTTATTCAGTTGGTTATATTTCCCTTGATATATTTATCAATTTCTGCTAATGAACTTTATAAAACCGGTAGTTATCTTTTGTCGCATGTACTGTACTTATAAAGTAATATACGACAAAATTGGGACATGCATATCTTTATACACGCCCACCTCCTAGATCAAATGTAGATTTTAATATTCAATAGTGAGAATAACTTGTAAATACCTATTTATCATTCTTGGACTTGTTATTTTCACCAACAGGATGCAAGTACAACGGTTACACAGTACCAGAGGGCCAAACAATCGCAAACGTAGATGATCCTTGTAGGGAATGCCATTGCACGGGAGGCTCTCTCTTCTGTGCTCAACTGGTGTGCCCTGAATTGACCTGCAGTGACCCAGTTCACAAACCTGGTAGGCTATTCACTAATGATTTATTTTTTTTATCTAGCATGGAAGGTTTTATCATGTCCATATTTTAATACAGCAGTGATAGATACAGTAGATAAGTATACTATGTTGTTTTTATTTCTTAAAGTAGTTTTTACATCGTGGGATTCCTTCTGTCTATCATATTTGAGCCTTACATTTCTTGAATCATAAAGATATTTCCTTTCTCGTATAATTTCAAATAAATTGTCCTGCCAGGATGCTTATTACCAATTTTACCATATATGTTTCTTTTATTCAGGAGAATGTTGCGCCTTCTGCAACAGTTGTGAAGGCGCTGAAGAAGGTGACTCTTGGCAACCAGATCCTTGTACTCATTGCAAGTGTAAACAGGTCAGTTGGAATTTAAGAGCAAATTAAGGGTTGTATGCCATTATATATGAAATTAATTATAATTATAAGTTTCTGTAAAACAAAAACTTAGGTTTTTTGTTGGACATTATTTTACTGATCTGCCTATGTATGACTTCCTCCCGTCACTGATACTTATTGAAAGTTTTGTAGGTATCAGTTAGAAGTACTGTAAATAAGAAATATACGGAGATAATAAGGACATAAAAAAATATTTTGTTTTATCTATTCTTATTGTCAAAACGTCTTAATAGGTAAAATGAAGGTAATAATCTTTTTCCTAGTTTGTAATTTGATTTTTGTAAAGGCCTTGGAACATGTGATGTTCTTCATACAATCTCCAGCGCTTGAGTGTACAGAAATACCTTGATTGTGGTCAGGAAGTTCATATGATTGTCCTTTATTTTAGTGCTGCCTTTAGCATTGTTAATCATAAAGCCCTTGTCTTCAAACTCAAACATTTAGGAGTAGGTGGGTCTTTTCTTAGTATCACTATTGAATCTTTGAGTAATAGATTGCAAAGAGTAGTTGTCGATGGGCGCCATAGTGAGTATAGGAATATTATATCTGGTACTCCTCATGGTAGTCTGCTTGGTCCATTAATTTTCATATACACATATGTAGTTTAGCCTAGAAAACAAGCCTCAATTCCATCTCCTGAATGTAGATCTGGAGTTGTTGAATCCCATAGTAGAGATCTAGCTAAAATTAGTGCATGGTGGAAATTACAGGGGTTAATGTTGAACCCTAACCACACTCGGATGATTGTAAGTAGGTCGAGGACTGTGGCTCTTCGAAATCTATTATCTGCATTGATAAATGTTTGTTTACCTATCTAAGACTCCTTCAAGATTTTAGGTACGATTCTTGATTGCAAATTTACTTTTGAGAGACTCGTTCAGTCTTTCTTCTTCAATTGCGCAAATTATAATCTTATGATATGAGTAGCAATGGAAAATGACATTGAACTATTTCTATTAATTATACAAATCCTTCTGGAATTTGATCAGGATGCCAGATAACTCCTAATCAATCAGTCTGGACTTCTGATAACATTATTTTCATTCAAACTTTAATCTATGTACCATTACGGTCTCTCCCAACTGCATTAAACCATTTTATCCTTCTAATTTTAGGGAGAAAAACTTTGCTACTCTCTTGGCTGCTCAACACCAACTTGCCCCAATCCTGCCCCGCCTCAAGGGGAGTGTTGCCCCGTCTGTCACCACTGTGACTACCAAGGACACCACATCATGAATGGCGACTCCAAACTCGTGGCTCCTTGCGTTACGTGTTCGTGTTCTGTAAGTCTAGCTGATGGAGAAGTACTCGATATTCATCTTTGTCCCTATCATTGTGGTTATCCTATTATGTTTTATATATGATTTCAATTATATTTCTATATAATTACATTATCTCTATATCATATTCACTTCTATATTTTTGTCTTCCATTAGATTGATTCATTCTAAAAACTAGTTTTTATTGCTGTTTTTGGCATACCAAATCAAGGCCCTTTCACTTTAAAGTCTTTATTTTTGTTGATAAAGGTTTCTGTTATTGTTGTATTCAACATTTAAATGTTCTCGTGGGTTCACCAGGTGCAAAATATTAGTTTGATTCCTCTTTTGACGAAGTTTTTATTTTTCATGGCACACGAATCTTATTATTCTCGTTAGGTTTTTATCATTTCTATTTTGTTCTAATACCTATTTTATTATTCTATACTATAATAAAGTATAACTGACCTCCTACAGTTGGGCTCTGACAAATATTTTTTTTTTATTTTTCTTAACACACTAATCCTATTCTCGTCAAGTTTTTATCATTTCTATTTTATTCTTTTATTTACTTTATTACTCTATACTCTAAGTATAACTGACCTCCTACAGTTGGGCACTGTAACTTGCAAGTCAGAAGAGTGTGCCCCGCCTGTCTGCATGGACCCGGAAACGATTCCAGGGGAATGTTGTCCCATGTGCAAGGGTCAGTGTTCGTACGACGATCGAATTATAGCCACCGGGACCACATTCCAACCCTCGTTCAATCCATGTCTAAATTGTTCTTGTCAGGTGAGCAGAAATTATTACATTATCCTATTTCTCTTCCTCTTGTTTTGTTAAAATTTTTATAGTTTATTTAGGAAATATTTATTTCAATGTTGTAACTATTCTTAAAATGTTTTATTTTTTAAGTTTCCTTTCCACACTGGCCTATTTTCCCTGTTGGAGCCCCTGGGCTTATAGCATCCTGCTTTTCCAATTAGGGTTGTAGCTTAGCAAGTAATAATAATAATGATAATATCTGGAACAAATATAATCTTGGTGAATATTTGTTCGCAAAAATCCAAAGATGTTATGTAAAAATAATTTATGAATAAAAGAAAGTATGAAGGAAAATGAACTGTATGGGTAAAATAAAATTTGTTCATCCATTTGATAAAATTTTAGATTTAAGGATGATTCCTCAAGCACTATTTAAAGCAGTGTATGTAAACATTTTTCAAATTTAGAGTTTACCCATTCAACTTGAGTCACGTAAATATTCAGCATCTGTTAGCTGCTGTAATATATAAGAAAAATGCATAAATGATCTATGGGCCTTTGCTTAAAAGTCTGGCTCCCAGTATTATGAGTTATACTTTTTACATAAACTTACTAAACATACTCGCAGATGATTTTAACTTATATTTGAAATAGTGTAGGTTTTAATTTTATAAAATTACTTTCATTTTCTAAGCCATTGTACTTGGCCTCCATAGGATACGCGCGTTGCTTGCGTAGCTGTGGAATGTGGGCCCCCTCCATGCCCAGGGGCCATTGTCCTCCGTGGGCGTTGCTGTCCTGACCACTGCCCCAACGAAGTGCCCTGTGTTGATAATAGAGGCAAATCCAGACTGAATGGAGAGACTTGGATGCAAGATGGAAGAGAGTGTCGGGTAAATCAGATGGTTCAACTTGATTAAGCTCCCCTTCTGAGTTATAAATGTTTCCTTGTTGATTTATTTATAGTGTTAAAGCTTCTCTTCAAAGAAATAAATACTTCATTATTGATGTACAGTAATTATAGTGATCAAGTTTGAATCCCTTCAGATTAATAACAGCTTTCTTATTGATGTATTTATAGTGTTAGTTTCAGATTCCCTACTGAGTAATAAAAGCTTCATTGTGGATGTATTTAGATTAAGATTCAAATTCCCTTCAGACCAATAAAAGGTTTTCTTTTATATGTTCTAATTCCTTCTCTGAGTGACTAAGGTTCCTTACTGATGTATGTATAGTATCAAAGTTCTTGTTCCAACTTTGAGTGGTAAAGGCTTCCTAATTGATAAATTTATGGTATTAAGGTTCCAATTCCCCTTCTGAATGATAAGTTTTTTTTTTATATATTCTTAGTATCGAAGTTTCAGTTCCCTTTCTTAGTGGTGAAGGTTTACTTATTGATATATTTGAAGTATCAAAGTTCTAGTTCTCCTTGTGGGTGAAAAGGGGCTTCATTATCGATATATTTATAGTATCAAAGTTCCAGTGCCCTTTCTGAGTGGTAAAGACTTCTTTAAAAGAAAAAATATAATATTAAAGTTCCAGTTCCCATTATTGGTAACAAAAGCTCTCTTTGTGATGCATTTTATAATATCAAAGATTCAGTTCTTGTGAGTTTGAGAGTGGCTTCCCTCTTTACTTCATTCTATCTAAATATTTGTTTCCTCATAAGAGTGAGTGAGACTTTGGATGTGTATTTTAAAGGCTTCTTTTGCAACATATTCATATTTTTAAAGTTACAGGTCCCCCTCCGAATGTATTTTTAGCCTCCCAGGTGTCGATATCTCTTTTTCTTAAGGGTGAATTTTCCTCTTAACACTGTTAACTAAAGTATAACTCTGTTCACTGTTTATTATTTCTCGTATCATCTTCAGAAATGCACGTGTGACAGTGGAGTCATCATATGTACTGGTGAAACATGTGAAGAGTGTCCATATGGTGTTCCAGTTCCAGGTTCCTGCTGTCCAGACTGTTCCAAGTGTTTCGTTGATGGACAGCTGCTTGACAATAAGGTAAGGTGTATCGTATGAATTGTTAATTTTAATTTCCAGTATTTTATTAGAATGAGGATAATGTATGGAAGTTTATTTTTTATATTTTCCAAGTTTCAACGAAATCAATTCTTTTCCCTAGTGTTTTACTCTACACTCATTAAATTCTCTTCATAAAGTCTATAATAATATAAATAATTATTATTAGATAAACCCTAAGAAGGGCCTTGAACGATATTTACCATCTGAACTTCACTTCTTTAAAATTTGAAGCTTTTGTGCACACTTGTAATATTTATGTAATTTGCGTGTGTATGAGTGTGTGGATTTGTGTATAGTGTACGTGTTTGAGTTTTTTTATGTATTAGCTTATGCATATGTACAAAAAAAAATTCTCGTTTAAATAGATATGAAAAATCTGAGCCATCATTGCATAATGCTACAGTTAGAAAAAAAATTAATTTTGATCTTTAAATCTACGTAAAAATATATCTTTCTCAACCGTATTTCAGTAAAATACAGAAGAACGTAATTTTACCTTACTTTGTTATTATCTTTTACTGGCTGGTGACCGTAATATCACCCCTTTACGACAATATGTCGGTTTTTAAAACGGTAAAAATCCTAGAATAAATTATGCCAGACATTTTCGTTTTTTTTAATGCAAATTTTTAACAGTGTAAATACTTTTCTTTCAGGTGTGGTTCAACCGAGGTGGTGACCCCTGTGAACAATGTCAGTGTTTAGATGGTTCCCTTAATTGTAACCCTCGAATTACCTGTCCGGAACTGACCTGTCTTTTGAAACACCGGCCAGATGGCGAATGTTGCCCAGTCTGCATTGGTAAGTAAATGCTTTGATATTTTCTAGTTTAAAGTAGTAGTTTATTCACTGTGTTTTTAAATGAATATTTTGCTTAGATTAAAACTTTTAGATATTTGAAATGGAAGAGATTAATGGGGAGGGAACTATAATCCATTGTTAACGTTTTGGTGTGATTTAAATTTTTCTTTTTTTAAGGAATGTTTTAAGCAAATTTCAACATACCTTTCCCAGTTATTCAGAATATTTAGATAGAAAATAAAACAGTATTACCATCTCTTTTATGCATATTTAAACCCCATTTTTCTTATGAGAAATGAATGAATACTCACACAGTTAAGGAATTAAAGAAATTTTGTCAGTCCTCGTAATTTTCTATAATAGGTTTTTATTAAAATTAAGTGCTAAACATCCAATTAGTTTTTCAATATCCCGTTCTCAACTATTCGAGACAGTTCTCTGCTTTGAGGAAATCTTAATTTGCATTAAAAACGGTAAAAAAACTAGCATAAATGTTGTCATACATTTACTGTTTTAAAGACTGATATATTGACATAAAGGAGCGATATTACGGTCACCAACCCATTGAAAATTATAACAAATTATGGTAAAATTACGGTTGCATGTATTTTACTGAAATGCGGCTGAGAACAGTATATTTTTACGAAGAATTTCTAATTAAAATTACAGTTTTTTAACAGTGAATGATACAATGAAAGTTAGGAACTTTTGGAAAAATCTACCATATCCTGAACACTAATAGAATTTTTATAACATAAAGGTATTGGTCGTTACTTAAAAAAATATAATTGTTCCTTTTCTTCAAGAGAATCACACTCGATTTATAAAGCCTTTTAAATGTGTATTTTGTTTTGCAACCTCAAACTTAAATCATTTGAATGATTTATAATTAATCTAAGCCATGTTTTTGCTACCAACCACAGGCTTAAACTTTATTGAAACCCACTCAAGAAAAGTATATTATAAATCTATTAATTCAATCTGAAAACTATCTCTCTCTCTCTCTCTCTCTCTCTCTCTCTCCTCTCTCTCTCTCTCTCTCTCTCTCTCTCTCTCTCTCTCTCTCTCTCTCTCTCCTCTCTCTCCTCTATGTTAAATCCATATTATAGTATATATAAATCAGCTAGTCTTCACCTTTCAAGATATTCCCCTGACCAACATATTCCCTCTGCATGCTATAACCCCACTGACCTTTCCTTGTTCATTTAATTTTGTTTAGTTCCTTATTATTCTTCATTATTCTTTAATGAAACTACTCAAGAAAAGTCTATTATAAATCTATTAATTCAATCTGAAACTCTCTCTCTCTCTCTCTCTCTCTCTCTCTCTCTCTCTCTCTCTCTCTCTCTCTCTCTCTCTCTCTCTCTCTCTCTCCTAGAAATGTTTAACGCTTTTCATTCATTCATTTCATCAGGTTGTATAGATGACCAAGGCCAAACATGGGATGATGGTCAATACTGGTCCCCCAATTCTCTCTCTCTCTCTCTCTCTCTCTCTCTCTCTCTCTCTCTCTCTCTCTCTCTCTCTCTCTCTCTCTCTCTCTCTCTCTCTCTCTAGAAATGTTAACGCTTTTCATTCATTCATTTCATCAGGTTGCATAGATGACCAAGGCCAAACATGGATGTAGGTCAATACTAGTCCCCCAACTCTCTCTCTCTCTCTCTCTCTCTCTCTCTCTCTCTCTCTCTCTCTCTCTCTCTCTCTCTCTCTCTCTCTCTCTCCTAGAAATGTTAACGCTTTTCATTCATTCATTTCATCAGGTTGCATAGATGACCAAGGCCAAACATGGGATGAAGGTCAATACTGGTCCCCCAACTCTGACCCCTGCCAGCAGTGTCAGTGCCACAAGAATCTTATAACTTGCGCACGAATGCAATGTCAAGTAAGTTTACTAAGTAAAGATGCTCATAGGATAAGGATAGGGAAGTGGGGAATATGGGGAAAGGAAGAGTACCCCTGGATACAATCCAATTTATATCCCGAAGGCATGAGCTCGGGATAGGAAGGAAGAAGGAAAATGGAGAAAGGGAAGTACAGGAGAAGAATAAAAAAGATGGCAGTTTTTCTGACAAAGAAAAACTAATTAGAGACTGCATACTTCCGTCAATGTCAAAGTCCTTTGAGAGAGAATACGGGTAAATTTCTCGAAACCAATTACTCGAAAAATAATTTCTCGACCTATCCATTTCTCGAAAGCAATAACTGTTTCTGAAATGGCCATTAGGCTTCTAAACAATTTTTACCCTTTCTGTTAACGAGCACTTTCAACCGATCCCATTGTCCAGAAACGATTGTTGAGATCTAAACGGAATAACATAACTCGGACTTTCCTTGCAAAGGAAGACATTTGATTTGGGTATACAGCTTAAATTGTGTGCGTATGATTTCAGGTTTTGAAGCCAGGAACTACGGAGCCATCCAAGATCATTTCAGCCTTCCAAAAAGTTTGAGAGTTTGTCACTTTCTTAAATTGACTAAATCTGATCCCATTGTCAATCCTGATGTTAATTTTTAGTGTAATTGTTGTTAAAAAAATGCGTTATATTGACAACTACAAAAAATAAATGACTAATCATTAATGCAGGTCATAGAATTATGAATATTCGTGATGTTCCGATGGTGTATATTATTAATGTGGTAGAGTAAAAATGTATGATATTTTCCCTCCCAATAAGATTATTCATTATAATGAGGATTCCTTCCATTATAGGACCATTGCAGTCACCCTTTGCCACCTGCGCCTTCGACCTGCTGCCCATCTTGTGAAGCATGTCTTTATCGGAGCAAAATATATGCCCAAGACGAAAGGATTCCAACGACTGACCCGTGCAGCGACTGTTACTGTAATAATGGTAAATATACTCTCATTTCTATTCAAGTAAAGTCAATCAATCTGTCATGCGCACACGCTTCAAATATATCTCTGTCTGCGCATATGTTTGAGAAATCTAGATGTTTTTATCTTTATTATTTTTCCGTTTCTATGCAGTGTTTTGTTTTTCGAGAAAGCTTATTTAATATATATATATATATATATATATATATATATATATATATATATATATATATATATATATATATATATATATGTATGTATATATAAGGTCTTTCCCACTCTTCAAAATCTTAAGTCTTTGATGGTTTCAGGCAGCCTGGTTTGCAACACGAAATCCTGCAGTGACGTTTACTGTGCTAACGCCAGAATTCCACCTGGTAAATGTTGCCCAACTTGTCCTCAATGCAACTACATGGGCGAAACCTTCGAGTAAGTACATCAGTTCAGTCATTAATTGTTTCAGTAGTTAGTAGTCATCTCTTGGTATTCATATTATAGAGATAGAGCGCAAATTGTGATTTTTTTTTGTGTGTGTGTATTGTTACTTGTACTAGAAACTACTATCCTGTCTGGTTACTTAATTATTGCTATAATTACTTGTGTACTAGAGTCGAAAATTATTATTTCTAAATATTTCGACACACACACACACACACACACACACACACACACACACACACACACACACAGTTTCAACCCTTCCCAGCCACCTCCCCCTTTCCTAACTACAACCCACAGAGTTGGCAATTTGTGGGAGTGGTGTCCTAGTGTACCTCCTGGGGTACTCCCCTCTTGCCAGGGTATGACTACTCTCTCCCCACCTGAACCTGACTATATATATATATATATATATATATATATATATATATATATATATATATATATATATATATATATATATATATATATATATATATATATATATATCACACACACACTCTCTCTCTCTCACTCTCTCTCTCTCTCTCTCTCACTCTCTCTCTCTCTCTCTCTCACTCTCTCTCTCTCTCTCTCTCTCTCTCTCTCTCTCCAGACACTTGCTCTGTATCATATTTGTGAGATTATTATTATTAGTAGTTGTAGTAGTAGTAGCAGTAGTAGTAGTAGTAGTAGTAGTAGAAGTAGTTAATGAAACTAATGAATACTGCTTCCAGTTTCTCAGTGGGTAGTAGTAGTAGTAGTAGTAGTAGTAGTAGTAGTTAATGAAATTAATGAATACCGCTTCCAGTTTCTCAATGGGTTCTCTAGACTAGAGGGTTTGATCTTGAAATATTGGTAAACACCGGAGACAGGCAAAGTTACAGTAGAGGGAATGTATATAAAGATAAAGGGTGAAGGTAATGTAGCTAGGTGCCTAGGAGCTCTGCAAAGAACCTAACATACCATCTAAGTATGAAAGGAAATGCCCTATGAAGGTAAGCGGAATCAATGGAAACTGGGTTCATTTGCTGAAAAAACTACGAAGCTTTCATTTTTAAAGAATTAATAAAATAAATTCACCCAAAAGGATGCATATTTATGAAGAATGATCCATGTCTTTTTCTGCAGGGATGGCTCAGAATGGACATCGAGGAGTGATCCATGCGTGAGGTGCCAGTGCCAGGGGGGAACCGTTGAGTGCCATGATAAAAAGGACAGTTGCAATCCGCAGTGCAGTCACCCGGCAAAGCCCCCAGGACAATGCTGTCCAATGTGCGATAACTGCCTTTACTTTGACCAGGAGTACACGAATGGGTTGACTTTCAGGTCTCCTAGGCACGAGAGTGATTGTTATGAGTGTGCTTGCAAGGTGAGCTATATTTGTTTTCAACGATTTTGTCAAGGATAATCCTGTATTAATCTTCAAAACTGCCAACATTTTATCTCTGATGACATATCGAGTTGCAATCATAATTGGTATTTTATTGATCTAGTCACAAATTGGTGTAATTGAATTGGAAACTTCACAAAATAAGAATAATTTTTCATTCTTTCTCTTATTCTCTCCTCTCTCTGCACAGAATGGCAATGTGCAATGCTACAAAAAACATTGTCCAGCCCTAAACTGCGTCGTTACCGTATTGGTGACCACTGAATGTTGTCCAAAATGCCTTGACCACCCAGTGTCAGCGACAACCCAAATCCCTCCACAGGCTGCCAAAACAAATCCCCCTCTTGTTGGTAATCCTTCTATTCATGATTCTAATTCTTTCCTTCCTACTGCAATTCCAACAATTTTCTCTGCCTATGCTTCCCCCCATTTACCAACTTCTTCTTCTTCTTCTTCTCTATGCGAATCGTGCCGGCACACTTCTTGTTTGATCGAAGGCATAAATTATGAAATAGACGAATCCTTTGTACATCCAATTAATCCATGCCAGCAGTGTACGTGTTTGGTAAGCAATATTATTAATATTGGTGCTTAATGCACGTTATGTATACAGTGCACAGTGCACGAATAGCTAAGACAATAAGAATGAAACTAAATCCTGAAAATATATATTAGAAAGAGTTACTTTTATCAGAATTTGACATTATTTTATATATGTAAATATAGTCCATAGAGTTCTGATGGTCTGAAATAACTTCCCATATCTTAGGTAAAGCAAACATAACAGCTAATTAATCAATAATTTTTCTCTGAAGGAATCTGGAATCACCTGCAGTCAAGTGCTTTGTCCAGGGACACCGTGCACTCACCCGCCTAGACCTGCTGATGCTTGCTGTTCAACCTGTCAAGACTGCTATTTCACCCAGATGATATACCCAAACGGCATCAGCTTTATCCACGAGGATGATCCCTGCCAAAAATGCTTGTGCAAGGTAGGTTTCCAGGGGAATATTCACTGTAATAGGCTTTCAGAGTAAATGAGGATATCTGGCTTTTAGAAGTTACGTTTTGGGTGAATTGCGTCGTTTTTTTTTTTTTTTTTTTTTTTTTTTTCAGCATCTATTAGATATATTTTATTGAAATGAAGTGCAATATATTGATTATCAAGTCATTTTTGGGACTAGCCACATAGGATATTCCTTTTATTTATAATCAGTTTGAAGGAAAAGTCCAGCTTCACTAGAAAAGTGGCATAGTTGACAAAGCTTCTGTTGATTTTGTATCGTTTCTGGCATTCATCAATTGTAATAAAATTACTAACCTGTACATTGTGTTTTTGCATTCATATCCGTAGCTGAAATGATACTTTTCACCCAGTTTGAAAGAAAAGTCTAATTTGACTTCGAGAAGTTTTTGTGTTTTGGATAATTCTGGATTGTTTGTAACATAGCCTACTCTTTTGCAATTGTTAAGTGTTGCAGTTTTGTTTTCATTTTCACGATTATATGTCTGGTTAATACATTATACACAATTTTTGTTTTTGCTACACTGGCCTAGTTTGCAATTATACTTTATTCCAATGAAATTTTATTGATATTGTATGTATAACTTTAGTAGTATCTGAATTAATATGCTATAACTAATTTGAGTGAAAAATTAATTTTGACCCCAAAAACCTGTGGTGTTATAGTCTGACGTGTTAGAAAAAAATTGATTGCAAACATTGCTGTAATAAAAGAACATTTTTAATGCACACCAACGTTGTAATTATTTTAGTAAGTGGCCCATAAAACAGGCAGATTAATTGTTTTGTACATTTAGCATTAATTTCAATTGCAAGCATGAAAATATATTTCAATGTTGCAATCATGTTTGTGACAAGCGGTATTAAAAAAGTTCACACCCAGTTTGAAAGTAGAGTCCACATTGTTCCCTAAAGAGACTTGTAAAACTATATTTGATTAATGGTAAAATTTGCTGAGTTTGAAATTTCTGTATTGCAGTTAAAGTTTCCAACCAAAATTCTGAATTTGACCTTCCCAAAAAATGCACTTGGGTATATTTTTTAGGATAAATTTTGCACAGATTTCATGATTTCTTTATCGCATGTGAATTTGGGTTCATTATTGATTGCATTTATATGTGTGATTATGTACAAAAAAATAGTTTTAAAATTTTGAATTAAAAACTATTTTGACCATAGCAAATGCTCATTATAGGTTTTGCACATTTTTCATTACTTTAACCTCCCAAAGTAATTCAAATCCCAGTATGAAGAAAAAGTCCAATTTGCCCCCAAAATGCAAGGGATTTATATAGTAATATGTTTGGCCAAATTTAAGCTACTTTAGAGAACTAATCCCTATTTTTTCACCTTTTAAATGACAGGACGGAAATGTGATGTGCGAAACCATCAGGTGTCCCAAACTCGAATGCCCAGACCCAAAACCAATGGATGGTGTCTGCTGTCCCATCTGCTTCCAACCCAAAAAGTGTCGGTTTCTGGACCGTTTTTATAACTATCATGAGATATTTACACATCCACAGGATCATTGCCAGGAATGCAGGTAAAGGAAATAGCTGTCTCTTAGTGTTTTATAATCATCAACATAGCTATCACACCAAACAGCCAACCATTAAAGCAGTTTTTATTGGCATTAGCCAAGTTAGTGTTGTCCAAATTAAGAGACAATGAGCATGATTGGAGAATACGGTTTATGATCCGGGTATTTTCTCCAAATTTGCAGGACTGGTCAGTTTTTAGGCCCAATTTAATTAGATTGTTGCTTGTTCTGTTGACTCCAGCTCTAGCTCTGTTGAGGGCACACCAGCCATGTCGGGGAAGTAGTGCCCCATCAGCAATTTCTTCAGTGGGGTCCTGTACTGCGTTATTGGGGTGTAGTCTCCTGTCTGAGTCCCTCCATTGGTCCATTCTGTCATTCTGTACTTGTATTTGGACTGGCAGTCCCTCCAGAGTGGCAAACATCTTTCTTCACCTAAGTGTACTTAGATGTAATGGGTGCCTGGAGTTAAAGATATGTTTCCTCTAAAGTTTTTGTTGTATGCCTCCTGATTTCTGGGGGGGTCGGTGTGCAAGTTTGTAGAGGTTGTTAGTGGGAATGGGACGAAGTGTCCTTTGATTGTCAAGCATAGGGTCTATTTTCTGGCATGCGAAGATCAAATCCACACTGGTGCACTGTACTTGCCTGGTACATAGCACAGAGCCAAAGCAGTTGTTCTTAACGTGTGAGCATTGGCTCCCCACTTGGTTACTGCTAGTTATTTTAGCTGGGTATTGCGAGAGCCAACCTTCCCTCGAAGCTTTTGGAGATGGGTGGAAAATGATGCAGAGTTCTATCTAGTGTTACCCCTAGGTACACTGAAAACTGGTGAAGATTATGATGAAAGAGAAATAACCCTCAATAATTTACTGCAGTTATCATAGGAGAAATTGGTCTGCCATTTACTTTCTTTACTATCAGGAAAACATTTCTCTATACTGTTTTGTGAGGTAAATAGTCCTCAGTCTTTTACTTTTTTATCATGAGAAAGGGTCCTCTTTCTCTGTATGTTATTCTTTTGTTATTGTGAGGGTAATAGGCCTTTGTCGTTACTTTCTTTACTGTAAAGAAAATAGGTGTCAGAGTCGTTATTTTGTTATTGTAACGGATATAGTCCTCAGTCTTACTTTTGTAATAGTTGAAAAAATAGTTCTCTGTCTTTACTTTTCTTTACGGTAAAGGGAATGGTTCTCTGCATTTTTGGTTAATATTGGGAAAATAGTCCTTGTTACTTTTCCTTTAGTTAGTGTAATGAAAATTTGTTCCTATGCAAATACAAACCCAAATCATTTATATGGTTTACTCTTTTGCTGTTTTGTTACAACCAAAATTTTAGAAGTCCTTTGGGTTTGGCAATATTACATAGTTGCCCTCTATTCTCACATGCGCTGGGTAGGTACGTCAGACCCTGCGGCTTAGTCCTTACTTTACTCGTTTGCTGTGTCGTTCAGATAACTGCTGTCCCCACTGTGCTTTTGTGCCTTTTCTTTCACTGCTTTGTGATTGTGTTCCTCAAGTTTGTATGAGAATCTGTTCTGACCTTGAAGGTTGCACTTGTGATACCTTTGAGTCAGGGGAGGTAGATCCCCATCATTTGTGTTCAGGGTTTTTGGTAAGAGATACTCAATGAAGTTCCTTTATGAATTTTGTAGGGAATAGTCGTCTTCCCGATGGGAGAAATATGATAGTAGTCATGAGAAGGCTAAAAGGGATCCTTCCCCTTCTGCTTCTTCCTCTAAAGAGGGCAAGAAGCATAACCCTTCTCTTCCGAGTACTGAATCTTCCCTGTTCAATCCTTTGTTATCAGAGTTCCCGGAGGCTCCAGTAACAAAGGATGGCGCCCGTATGTTCAAACAGGAGTTTGTAGATGTGTTATCTCTGAATGTGCTTAATGAGGCAGAGAATATGCATATTGATTACAATCCTTTTGCTTCAGCACTGAATTGGCTAGAACAGGATTCTTTGCTGGAACCAATAATATCACAAGATTTTGTGAACCCCAACCGGTCCCCGTCCCCACCAATCAGTGTGTTGGGCTCGGGGGGACAATTATTTATTTCATATATAGGAGAGCAAGGAGATTTCTCCTCCATAGTTCAGGAGGTTTCTCCAATTAAGTTAGACCATCTGTCCCCTAAACGCATGCTGACAGTCTTTGCACCATTGAGCAAATGGGCATCGTGTATCTCCAACTCCTATGACTGGAAGAGTTATACTATTCACCGGTGAGATCCCATAGTGAGTCAGGCCTCCAAGTAACACCTGAATGCCCTTAAGGTAAGTTTTCTCCTGGAAAGGAAGCAACTAATCTTTTGTTTTGAACAGTATCGGTGCTTCTGGATTCCTCAAGAGGAAGCACAGTCTCATCTTCTCATAGAATGAAAAAGTTTTTCTTTTTGAGATCATCATATAAAGAACAAACTTGGTCCTATAAACCCAGTGCGCATGTGAATCTTTCCCTGCGTCTGCAGATGCACGAGCAACCCTTGTGTTCTTTTCCCAAAACAGGTACAAAAAAAGGCCTACTAACTATGGCTCGAAATAGAAACTTGCAATCAGGGTTGTGAGCACCGTTTGAACACTGCGAGAAGCTCTCATCCCTCTGTTAGCATATCAGCTGAACATGCCCGCACACAAAATATGGTTCCACCATTTTATGACTATCAACAACGTGCTCAGGCATATATGAAACAAACTAGCCATAGTCTAGAATAGATAGATACATCTAGAGACAAAAATAATAAATCTGAGTATACTGTAGGTCAAATCCTGAAATAGAAATGTTTCAGGTCTACAGGTGAAACTGCTGAATCGGCATGAAAAAAAAAGTGCTTCAGAACTGTATCTGCCATTTCCAGTGTTAATCCCCTTTTTGTCTATCGAGAGTTACCATCGCTCAAGAGCCAGAGGACAGATTCTTCCCCAGATATTCTGCTTACAGAGGACAGTCTTGGTAGGATAAGCCTGACGGATGGAGATTATCACTACAGTACAGTATTTTGTTTCAGAGAGAAACAAAACCTTCTCTCTCATCTCAATCTTATTATGATCACACAATTTTACAGTCATTCTTCCCCCTTAGCTTCTATACAGTACATATATTATACTAGGAGCAAGGTAAGAGAGGAAGGATAGCCAGAAGAGGGTTAAACCCCCTTAGCTCCTATACAGTACATATAGTACAGTATACTAGGAGCAAGGTAAGAGAGGAAGGATACCCAGAAGAGGGTTAAAAACCATAAAGATTTCCGATAACAGGACCATTAGGGCCGAGATCTACAGTAGAGTAAGATCCCCGAATCGGACAATATCATTGAGTACTCCCCAGAACAAAGGGCTGAGGCAACAGCAGAATCATCTGGTGTCGTTCCCTTAGTGGTACTGTTGTCGGAAGCAGGGCTAGGCATCTCACTTAAGTTAATGAGCCTTATTCATTGGATTGATGGACTTAGGTGAACCACCTCATGCCCAAGTAATGGGAAGGCAATGCACAATTGATGGATTCTTTCCAGAATCTCAAAAATACTTGCCACATATTTGATGTCCCTCTTTTGAGTCAGGCTAAGGACACCATGAACCTTATTAACAAACTGATTTCTGGTGTGGAGAACACACTCATATCTAGTCAATCATTGAGATTACTACTTCCTGCCTTATCTCAACGAAGAAAGTTCTACATGGACACACCTTAGTCCCCTTCTGATTTACCCGGACATTCCAAACTTGAAACCAGCCAATTCTAATGGGAATTTAATGCACCTTCTTTTTCTTCTGCCCCAAAGCTGCAAAATATGGAGGCAGCAGCTATGTCTGCTTTTAAGGCTTGCTCCCTGGCTGGACCATTGGTCAGCAGCAGTTACCTACTTTGCAGTATCAGAAATTCTAATAATTTCCAAAACAAGGAAGCAATATGAAGACCTCATCCACTCAGGGGCAAAAGCATTGGAGTTTGTACTCCACCAAATGGTTTTTATCTGGGGCAATTGTGTATTAAACAGGAGAGACACAGTAATAGCAAAGATTGCCAGGCATTTGATACGATTTGTAGGAATTTCTTAAATCTGAGGAACTCTAATATCACAGAGTCAATTTTTTTTTTCCCAGCAGAAATAGCAGCAGCAGTGGAGAAATGTGAAAGGCTAGCCAGACGTAGCTCCTGGGAAGAGCTGCAGCATGTAGATTCTTGGCTCCCTCTTAGAAAATGCAAAGGCCAACCCTCTTGGAAAAAAAAAAAAAAAAGCTCCTAAACATTGTCTGCTACCAGAATCCGACAATATCCAGCAGTATAAAAGACCATTCTAATTCCTTTGCCAAGGAGGCCATCTTTCCTGCCATATGAATCAAGGACACCAGGCCCCCCCTGTTAGGAATGGTAGATTTCCAAATTTACCAACTGTAGGGGGAAGCTGCTGGACAAGGTGACAGTCCTTCAAGGCAGATCGCTGTTTTGTAGAAGTTCTTTGCTCAGTGTATCGCATCCCGTTCATGAGCTGTTGCCCTCCACTAACTCGTGCTCCAATGACCCTATCATCATATTTGATAAGGTCTCATAAAGATCTCCTTTTAGAGAAGGAGGTATTACAGATGGTGGGGAAGGACCCAATAGGGAATTCTTGGGTAGGTCTCCAGATTACATTGGCAACCTATTCCTAGTGAAGAAATTGACTGGAGGCTTGTCATAGACCTTTCCTGCTTTTTAACCACTTTGTACACCAAGATGGAAACCCCCAGCACAGTAATACAGGCCATCAAAAAGAACTTCTTCCTACTGACCATAGACCTTCAAGACTTGTACTTTCAGATCCTAGTCCATCCAAGACCAAGGAAGTGCCTGCATTTTATTTTCTGAGAAAAAACTTGTCAGTTCAAGTATTGTGCTTTGGCCTGTCAACAGCCCCACAGGTATATTCACTCTTCTATTTACTCTAGTCTTCTCGTTGGGGACATGTCATGGGAATAAGGCTCCTGCAATACCTAAATGACTGTTTTCTACTGGCAGAGTCAAGATCTCTGCTTATCTGCCACAGAGAGCTTCTCGAATTTTGCCATGATTTTGGAATCCAGCTAAATTACGAGAAGTAGAGACTCTCGACCTTCCATGTCGTCAACTGTACTTGGGCATGGCCATGGCCATAGACTCGATCCAAGCCAGAGTATTTCCATCTATAGACAGACTCCATGGATTGAGACAGATTGCAACACCTTTTCTTAAGAAAAAATTGTCTATCTCTGGTCAAGGCTACTCGGTCACCTCGCCTACCTAGAGAAACTGGTACCCTTATAGAGGATACATCTTCACTTGGTACAGTAGGCACTAAAGACCCAATGGTTGCAGACATCAGATTCTCCATCAGCTCTCTTGAAAATCACTCAAAGTTGTAAAAACAAGTCTCTCGTGGTGGTTAAAGGAGGAGAGCCTGTTAGCCAGATGACATTACAGGTTCTAACTCCAGACATCCTATTTTTTTTTAGATGCTTCTCACCAAGGATGAGGAGCCCATTTAAGTAAGGAACAGGTCTCTGAAATATGGTCAAAGGAGGACAAGTCATTCCACATAAACTGCTGTACCTGGAACTAAAGGTAGCATACCTAGCATTACTCCACTTTTACTGTCTTATCAAAGGTCACTCAGTAGTGTTGATGAGCGACAGCACAATTGAAGTGACTTGGGTCAACTAGTAGGGTAGCTTGGTTTCCCACCACCTATGCCAGTTGGCAGTAGGGATGCAACACTGGGCACGAGTGAATGCCATTCATCTCTCAACCCACTTCCTCCCTGGGAAAAAAGAATGTAATGGCAGACAATATGAGCTGACCAGGGGTGATAAATTGTTCAAACTGGTCTTTAAATTGTCTAGTTGCAAAGTCTCTCCTGACTTGTGGGGTTCCTTAATCATAGACATGTTTGCCATCCAACTAAACAACAAATTGTTGTACCAATGTATTGTTTGCAGGCTTTGGATCCAGTAGCAGTTATGGAAGATTTTTTTTCCAACACAGCTAGGATAGGAAGGACATCGATGCCTTTCCCCTATACTGCCTAATTCATCAGGTTCAGAATAAATTGAGGATGTCGGAAAACCTAAGATTAAAGCTAGTCACACCGAGGTGGCCACAGGTGGATTCGTACCTGGACCTTCTAGATCTTCTCATAAAAGTTCCAAGAGAACTTTTAAATTGGTCAAATCTTCTACGTCAACTTTACATTAAAAAGTTTCATGAAACGGCTCAATGCCTGTTTTCACAACTGGGAGTTACCGAGCACCATCTTCAAAAGAAAGGTTCTTCAAGACCAACTGTGGAGCAACTTTCAGGATACCTTCGGAAGTCCTCCGTAGAGGTCTGCCAGTCTGTCAGGCAAAGCAGTGACTTTTCTGTGGTTTGTTCGTAGGCCACTTTACCACTGATTGTGGACTTTAGTTTTTCTGCAGAAGGAAAAACTTCTCTCATTCACAGTGGTAAAAGGCTATCACTCAGCCTTGAGCCAGGACTTCAGACTTTAGGGACTTGACATCTCCTTGTGGGAACTCTTGGCTTTGATAAGAAGCTTCAAACAGTCTTACCACCTCAGGAACTCTAACCCCTCTTCAGGAGTGTGTTAAAGGTTCTAAGGTCCCTAAAGTTAGCACCTTACAAACCACTCCGCAAAGCAACAGGCAGAGAGCTGACATAGAAAAGTGTTCCTATTAGCTCTAGCATCATTAAAGAGAGTGAGCAAGTTACATGGTCTCTCATTTAGTATCACATTCCAGGGTGTGGAAATATCTATACAGTATTTTTAATTTGTCCCAGAATTCAAAGCCAGACACAAAATCTATCAATTAATGATAACTATTTTGACTCCTTTATGACTTTAGGAATCAGGGAGGTAACTGATGATCCAGACAGTTTGTTAATTTGTCTTTTAAAGGCTCTCTGCTTGTATCTTAAAAAGACTACACCTTTTTGTCCTCACATCTATAACTTGTTCGTAAGTACAGGTCAAAACAAGAAGGGAGTAATCAAGAACACCATTTTTTTTTTGGTTACGAGAGACAACTATGAGAGCAAACAAATCTTTGGGAGAAGTGTCTACTATGGTCCCTACCGAAGCTCATGACATAGTGGTATATCATGTCATCATAATTTTCAGCATATTTGTGGTACGAGACTAGAATGAATGGTGCCTTTCTCTCTTTGAATCCTCCCTTCCTTGGGAGTATCTATGCTGATGACCACTTATGTAGGTAAGAAACCACTCTGACATATATATGTTATATTTATAATGATAAAAGTTACTTTTACAAAAACCCAAACTTATCGAGTTGAGTCTCTTCCACTTACCTCAAATCATTGAGGCTGACATAATGATCTTGCCTCTCATCCAAACTAGTCATAGTAGTTGATATTTTCTTTTTGGGTCAAGGGTGAGACAGATGCCCTAACATTGTCACCAAGAGATTTATTACCACCTATAGGAAGACTTCCACATAAATTACAAGGGTCTGTACTGGTTTTGCTAGGAGAAAACTCTTTTTTAAGCAATTTGTATTTTTTCTAGCTATACAAACCCGAGTCATTTATTTATGTTTCACATATCATTCACCATGCCATTCTTAACTAAGACTAAAGTGGTGACTGAACTGCAGGCTCAGATGTGCTTACAAATTGGGAATGGAGGTAATCATACCATGTTGCCAGACCCACAGAACTTCTAAAGTTTTGGTCGTAGCAATAGAGTATACTGTACCATATAAATGATGAGGGTTTTTTATTCGCATAGGAAAAATACAAATTACTAAAATAGATTGTAGTATTTCTATGTATTATTATTTATCATTATAAGTGTAATGTTCCTCAATCTCCTACTTTCTTTACTGTTGGGGAAATACTCTTCTGTATAGTTCTTTTGTGTTTATTGAGGAATTAGTCCTTAGTATTTTTTCCTCTTATTTACTGTAATGGAAATATATCTATGTATTGTTATTTGCTATTGTCAGGTCAATAGTCCTCAGTCCTTTACTTTTGTTATGATGGGGGAAAAGTCCTCTTTCTTTACTGTCAGGGAAATTGTTGCTTAGTTGTTAGTCTTACTCTTGATATTATTGGGGGTAAATCGTCCTCTTGTGTTTTACTTTGTTTACTGTTATGGAGATAGTTAGATGTCTTTTACTTTATTCATTGTGAGAGGAATGGTTGTCTGTCTTTGACTTTGTGTGCTGTTAGTGAAATGGTTATCTGTTCTTTTGCTTTGTTTGCTGTTAGGGAAATGGTTATCTGTCGTTTGCTTTGTTTGCTGTTAGGGAAATGGTTATCTGTCTTTTGCTTTGTTTGCTGTTAGGGAAATGGTTCTGTCTTTTGCTGTGTGTGCTGTTAGGGAAATAGTTGCTTTGTTTACTGTTAGGGAAATGGTTATGTCTTTTACATTGTTTCCTGGAGGTTATTTATACTTGCATGGCGTATTGGCTCCTCCACGTTAACCAGTTTTTCCAACTTTTTTTTCTATAGTGTATGGGTTTGATCAATTGCTTTATTTATATTTTTGTACATGCTTTTGTTAATTTAGTTTTTAAGTATGATGTATCTTTTTATTACCATTAATTCTTATGCTGTCTAGAGACATTGATCAAAATTCGGGACCAGTACGTCCTAGATTTTGTCAATGTTGTCTTCTATACAGTATAGCATGCAATATTCCTGGTCTTCATGCAAATATTCAAGACCTTACGCTTGCGTCCAGACAGTATGATATTCTTTTGTGCTCAGAAACTTTGATTTCTAATATGAGATGCTCACCTGAGCTCCTTTTAAGTGGTTTTAAGAATCAGTAATTTTTAAACGGGATGCCATTCCTAGGGCCGGGGGAATGGCGGTGTATATAAGGACCAAGTAAACTATTTCTCATAAGTCCTGCTATGAATGTGAATGTCATGAGATTCAAGTAATAAAAATTTGTGGCAGGCATAACAACTTCTAATTGTGTTCGATCTCCCGGAATCCAGACATGGATGATTCTATCTTAGATTGCCTTTTTACCATTATGAATAAGATACAAGATGATGATAGAAAGGCCTCTTTTTCTCTTTGTTGATGATTTCAATGGTTACCATAGAGAGTTGTTAAATTCTATTCCTCCTGCTGAACTACTCCCGGGTCTGATGACTGCTTGGATCTCCTATACACAGACTCCCCTGGCGTTTTAACAAGTAAGGGTAAGGTTGGTTCTCCAGTTGTGACATCTGATCATACCTTGATTTCATTAATACTGAAGACTGAGCAGCCTGACCCTGATTTATCATAGTGTACTCATGTAAAATTTATATGAAATATCAAGCAGCCTGGAATATGATTTTGAGTTATCTTTTGTGCTTGAATTTGTCACAATTGTATTGTAATGTTTATCCTGTTGTCCCTTTTAATGAGAATCTAGTCAACGTAATTGACAGGTGTATCCCTTCTCATTTGCTTAGGTACTGAATGAAAGTCAAACCATGGTTCCATGATGATTGTAGATGTACTTATTTGGAGAAGCAGGAGGCCTATCATTGGAAGGATAACAGATCAGATTTGACTTAGAATAACGATACTCGGCTTAGAGCTTTTACTCGTAGAGTTTATGCTTCAACTGAAAAGGAATAATATGTAACCATAAAAGAAACCCTTTCTGCTACAACCCAGGAACATAAGTGGTTGGCTACCTTTAAATCTGCACTCTTTGGTGTAGATGCAACTGTTCCTTCTTAATTTAAAGATGGCTTTATTATTCACTGTTCATAGGAAAAAGACAACCAGTTTGGCTGATAACTCAAAGATGCCTTTGTTACTCACTGTCCACAGGAAAAGGCAACCCTTTTGGCTGATGGGTTTGCTTATGTGTTTGACAGTAAGCAGAGTATAAGAAACTTGATCTTCCTCATTTCTGTTTTCCTGAGGCTAGCTAGTTTAGCTTTTCAATCTTTTGAAATTAAAGCTCTTGATGGACCTTGATGCTTATGGAGGTGAAGAGTGTAATGGCATTTTCCTTTGTTTTTTTATAAAAACAGCAGATTTCCTAGCTCCAGAGTAATGTTATTTTGCTCAGATTAGCAAAAAGAGGAGCTTTTAGCACTTGTTGGAGAATTGGTAATGTTACTACACTATGTGAATGTGTTTGTGGTAGCTCTAGTCCAACTGATTACAGCCCAATTCCATAACTCCCATATTATCTAAAGTTTTTGAATGCCTGTTGGCCAAAAGTCTAAATAGGTTTGCTGGAGGTAATCATCTGTTCCCTAGTTTGCAATTTGGTTTTCGTAAAGGCCTTGGAGCATGTGATGCCCTTCTTACAATCCCCAATGCTGTACAGAAAAGGGATTTTGACGAAGGAAAAATCTATTTCTGGGGAGAGACCTGTGACGCCCGGCGAAAAAGTCCTTCTTTGTACTTTTTCTGATATAAATCTTCCAAATATACCAGAGAAAATTAAAAGCATGGAATGCAGAGGTTACAACCCTCGCGCGAGCACCTTGTTGGTGTCGTATACCTAACAAGGGCGTTTGTAAAACACTATTCACTGGCTGTCTTCCATTTAGATAATCCCTTCATCAAAGGGGGAGGGCCGTGACAGGCCCTAGAGAATACAGTTGGGTTACCCTACCGACACCTACCACTCGCGCTCACCAGGTCATCCTTCTGCAAGAACATATGGCTTGGCAAGGAAAAGGGTGGGTCCGTACAAAAATAATCGGGAAGGGTTTCGCCGGGCGTCACAGGTCTCTCCCCAGAAATAGATTTTTCCTTCGGCAAAATCCCTTTTCTGGGTCGACCTGTGACAGCCGGCGAAAAAGTACCAGAGAATGCCTTCCAAGCCCAATAAATTAATAACATAATGAGGAGAATACAATCACCATGTACGACAATACTATGATATAATAAAGTAATCGTCCAATTACCAACCAGCCAAATGACATAGGGAACGTAAGGTTAAATAATAATGACGACAAGGAACCAACTGAGTGTCGAATCGCAAAAGGCATCAAACCTTACATGTCTAAGTATATCTAAACATTAAAGGAACGGTAACTACAATAACAGTTAAACCATAGGAATTAAACATGGCAAATATCATAGGGCTAACGAACTACCAAGGAGAGCGGCGACGTGGTGTGAGTGGTGGGTAGGAGGGAGAAGAGAAGAGATGGAAGAAAGGAAGAAGAGGAGATTAATGGGGAGAGATAAGGCTCCCCTCTGCCATCGTCGGGTATTTAAGGGCCTGTAAGATCTTTAGATATTGGCGTTTGACAACCATAGGGGATTTCCAACCCGTATATTTTTTAAAATCATCGAAGTCCCTGTTCTGGAAGTCATTGTTGGAGGCATCTACTGTCCGTATATCATGAGCCTGGGGAAATGATTCCGGATTAGTATGTTTAATGAAGTAGAGGATTTGTTGCCTGATACCGTGAATGGAAATAGTACCTCCTTGTTCCCTGATAACCAAGGGGCCAGACGAGCGGGTGGCAGTTCTAGCTAAAAAGGGGCTTGAGTGTGACTGTACACTGAGAAAAATCCTGGGGATGAAGAATAATCTTCCGAGAGGAGCACCTATTTGCGGATCCTCATTTTTTAGCTAGGGAAGCTTTGTCTGGAAAAGGAGTACTTCGGCTGAAGGGAGGAAATCTATGTTTTCCGGGTTTCGTGAGAGCTGCTAGTTCTGATGTTCCATCACCTGAGGCCATAGCCGTTAGAAATAAAGTCTTCCTAAGAAGAGTGATATAAGAGCAGGATTCATTGTCCGTGTCCATCGCAAGTTTGAGAACACCGTTCAGAGACCAAGAGTCCTTTTGTGGCCGAACCGAAGGTCGAAGCCTAGCACATGTTTTTGGGGTTGATGAGAAATAGGAATCAGCTAGGTTAATGTTGAACCCAACAAGGTAGATCTTCTTCAAAGCTGACTTGATGGTGGTTAAAGTGCTAACTGTTAGGCCTTTGTCAAATAGGAACCTCAAGAAAGAGATGGCTAAATGCGGGGACATACGAGTATGGTCTGCACTCTTAGGGGACCTACTAGTTGTTAACGGCCGAATCATATTGGCGAATTGTCGAGTCCCTTTTTTGTCCCATTCGATGAAGAGATCGTTTCCGGTTCAATGTTCGCATCTCTACGAGCTGCCAACTTCCTGTAGTCCACAAAGTTAAGAGTTTTGGCTATCCTTGAGTAATCTGACACAGTGAGTTTGGATACTCGGGTCAGTTTGAGGAACGGGATCCGGATGGGACTGAGTTTCAACTCGAGGAGGAGAGGAAACCAACTGTTCTTGGCCAGTGAGGTGGTACTAAAGCCACTGCGCCCCGGAAGGAGCGTAGTTTGTGTAAAAGTTTTTAGAAGATTCCCTGGGGGAGATAGGGAAATCTTCTTCTAATGGTTCCAATCCCGGGGTAATGCGTCCATGGCATAAGCCCGAGGGTCCAGGGTTGGGGTCACATAACAAGGAAGTTAGTGATTCATCTGAGTTGCGAATAGATCTACCTGGAGGCCTGGAACGAGCCTGAGTATCCACCGGAATGAAATTATGTCTAAGAGACCATTCTGACTCCAGTGGATCCGTCCTGGATAGTGAGTCCGCTCTCACATTCTGGCCTCCCGCTAGGTGAGGTGCTGACAGGAACCAGTTCTCTTCTGTTGCCCAGGCGAAGATAGTGACCAGGATCTGATTCAGGTTGGGTGACTTGGATCCTCCCCTGTTGACGTAGTGTACTGCGTCTGTGCTGTCTGACACTACTCTGATGTGGGTCGACCTCGGAGGAGAGTCTCTCTTCAGGGTCAAGAACACTGCCATGGCTTTGAGTACAATGATATGGGACTGTTTCATGGAGAGTGACCAAGAACCTGAAACATCTGATGTTCGGAGTAATCCCCCCCATCCACTTAGAGATGCGGCTGTATGGAATGTCACTTGTGGAGGTGGGAATTGTAGAGGAACCGATTTGGAGAGGTCCTTCGGTTCGGACCATGGGCGTAGTCTCATTTTCAAGACAGAGGGGATCTTCGAGACCATGTCTCTTATAGGTACTGTAGCTCTCTTTCTCCAAACTCGATTGATGTCTTTGAGTTTGGCTTTTATTAGATCTGTTACTGAAGTGAATTGGAAAAGTCCGAGGATACTTTCTAAGGCTCTTCGGACACCTGTTTGTGTTTGAGAAAATTTTTTTTGATCTTGGAAACTATTCCTCTTACCTTTTGGAAGGGAGAGACAACGTGTGCTTCGAAAGGTCCCACTGAATGGCTAACCATTCTAAGCGGACTGATGGTTGCAGGCGAGATTTTTTGGAGATTGACCCGAAATCACAGGTTGTCGAGAAATTGAAATAATTCCTTCTTAGCTCTGTTGCCTTCTATGACCGGCCGGGCCCAAATGAGCCAACCGGCCAGATAAGCAATGATCTGTATCTCTTGGTTCCTGAGTTGTTCTAACACTCTCTCTCCCAGTTTCGTGAATATCCTGGGATCAATGTTGAGGCCAAAGGGCATGTCTTGAACACAAAGGCTTTCCTGCTTAGGCGGAAACCCAGATAAGAAGAGAAGTTTCGAGCTAAAGGCGCAAGATAATAGTCGTCGGTAAGATCGACAGAGGTGGTGACGGTCCTACGGGGAAGTAAGGTCCGTACCTGAGAGATAGTCAACATCCGGAACTTGTCGCAGAGAATGTAAGAGTTTAGCTTGACAAGTCCAGGTCCACTCTCAATGCCGCCAAGCCTTTCTTCGGAATTGTGAACAGGTGGCTTTGGAACTTCAGTGATCGATCCCGTTTGATTGCTTCTTCTTGAGTAACCCTGTGGTGTACTCTTCCAGGATGGGAGTGGATTTCTGGGAGAAGGTCACTGGTGGAGGAGGAGGACCTTGTGGCCATTTTCACCTCAAACCTTTAGAGATTATGCTATGAGCCCACAGACCGAAGGTCCAATGGTCTCAAAAGTGGTAAAGTCTACCCCCTACCGGGACCACCGCGTTGTGAGGGGGTGAATCTAGGTACTTTCCTTCTCCGAGCCCCCTTTTTTCTAGGTCCGTCTCGATGGCGAGACTGTCTTCTACTCCTGTAGCTTCCTCTCTGGTGTCCACGAGAGGAGCCTGAGGGTTCGGATCTAGGGCTGTATGCAGGTAAAACATCCCAACGGGGTTGGGCTGTGTACCTGGTGAATCAGTGAGGTAGACCACCTGATGAGGGGGATTTGGATGCATAGACGTCGAATCAGAGGGAGGCTGTGATGACGAGTGGGTAACCGACTATCGATTCCTGTCTGATAGAGGCCTCAGACAGAACGTATTTCCCACAACTAACCCGATCAGACCATCAAACGTGTAGGTCGAATTGGAAGGGCAGATCTTGGAATTATCGTACCCCCCAGACTGACAACATCCTGGTCCAGACAGATCGGGCCTGCCCTTTAGGAAATAATACTGTTACCTTCGGTACCTTGTTTAACCTAACCAAGGCAATCTCTTTCAATCGAACGAATCCGTTGAACGGGAATTCTAGTACCTGGGAGTAAATTCTAGGTCCCCCAGAGGGAGGACGTCTATGCCATCCAGATTTATGGTACCATCTATATATGGAACATGTAAGGCAAATCTCTATGCGTTGTTTTTATCGAAGGAGGTTACTTCGATATGCCTGGGGCTGTAGGGGGAAACTTCTGAGTTCCTGAACGGATCCGACTCACTACCATACTTTTGAGCTCCGTCATAGCCCCTTGGTTTTCCCTAGAATGTGTTGCTTTTAGCAGTCACGGTTTATGCAGGGTAACATGAACATCAGGATCCATTAAGGGTCCTAGGTCGGTGATGTAGGTAATTGCAAAGCTGAAGGCTCAAAATTCATCCCCACCTACCTGCCCGTCCATGGGGTCGTCGTCCAACCTTAGAGAGGACACTCTGAGGAGATAGGGACCTCTAGATGGAGCATTTCTTCCCAACCTTGATAACCAAGGGCGGAGAGCCTCTCTTGCAGGCCAGAGAGATTCATCATCATCCTGACGGGAACCATGTAGGCGAACCTTCTGTAAAAGAAAGGGGACATAAGTCTGGATGTTCCTTGAACTTTGGTTAGTGATCCTATTCACAGGCTGGGATCAGCTGTATAACTCATAAAAATCAATTTTAAAGAAAAATCATTTAATGTACTATCTTTTGGGGTATAGTTCGACACTTGTATTCATGAAATGTGACACTGTTGGCGCATCCGCCACAGGTTGGCCACCCCTGACTCAGACGTTCAGAACCGGGTCTAACATTATTTACTGGCTATTAGTATTCTATTGATTCATCTGTTCACTGACCAGAGTTTCAAGGAACAGTAGATAGCCTCTCATGGCATGGTTAGTCTCGACCCGGCCCTTCATTAGAAGGGGCCAACGTTTGGTTCCCAGTACTGAGTGGAAACTTATTTCTATTTGAACACTATGTTGTATGGATATTTATTCATATTTAGGCATAGTTAGAATTGAATATGCATAAATATAGGCATAATCAATTTATTTCTATTTGAACACTATGTTGTATGGATATTTATTCATATTTAGGTATAGTTAGAATTGAATATGCACAAATATAGGCACAATCAATTTATTTCTATTTGAACACTATGTTGTATGGATATTTATTCATATTTAGGCATAGTTAGAATTGAATATGCACAAATATAGGCACAATCAATTTATTTCTATTTGAACACTATGTTGTATGGATATTTATTCATATTTAGGCATAGTTAGAATTGAAAATGCATAAATATAGGCATAATCAATTTATTTCTATTTGAACACGATGTTGTATGGATATTTATCCATATTTATACATAGTTAGAATTAAATATATGCATAAATATAGGCATAGTTATGTTCATATATTTTTATTTGGACTTTCAAGAATAACTAATGAATATTACCAACGCAAATTCAAAGTGTCATTAAAGTAAGTACAGTTTACTTTGTATTCATGTTAAATCCTTTCCTTTACAGCAAAAACAAGAGATTGGCCACCCGTGGTCTGAGTGATCTCTGTCTGTACCGGAGCTCCGGTAACAATCCCCGGTACAAAGGTCCGTCATAGTGACAACGTGAACACCAGAGGAAAACTAATATTAACCTCAATGCTGATCGCCTGTACGATATCCGGTTAAGCCGGAGATTCAATGAAAAGGATCGTAATAACGATATTGTGATTATTTATGAAAAAGGGGTTCATACCCTGATTCTGATCGTCTGATTGATCTCTGTTTGTAACGGAGAACTAGTGGCAAAGGTCCGTCATCGTGAAAACGTGATCCTCAGCGGTACGATAACATTCTCTAATACTGAATGTTTGTGTTATCTCCAGTGAAGCCGGAGATTCGATGAAAAAGGGACCGTAATAATGAAACTGTGAAGTCTTCATCGGTATCACATTGTTAACTCCGGTTCTGGCCGTCTGCTTGATCTCTGTTTGTACCGGAGATCCGGTAGCAAAGGCCCGTCACCGTGATATCGTGACCGTTCCCGGTACGATAACATTAACCTCAATAAATGATTGTGTTATCTCCCGTGAAGCCGGCCGTAACGGTGTAATTATGATCAAACATGACAAAGGTTCGTGTGTAAAAGGCTTCAGCCGGAGTCCGAGTGCCGGATTTCACCGTTGCACTCCAAAAATCTGCTCCTGAACGTTAACTAGTTCTCACCCAATGAGTATCCATATAGCGGAGCATAACTCAAGGCGGAGCTAAGCATAACTCAAGGCGGAGCTAAGGGTGTCGGTATAAAACGACCCCAATTAATGACTCATACACTAACGTACCTATTAATAGTGTTAGCTATATTAACAGTAACCACATCAATAAAAAACGTTTATAATATTAAACGTACTATCATCAACTCTGATACTAAGAGGAGGCCTGAATAACTCGTGATCGTATAAAAACGGAGAACGGGAAATTCACCTCTCTTACTCGAGCTAACAAAGAAAACGAGAGAAGGGATAACTCATATCCATAGAACAGGGAACGAGCAGTCTCTGTTTTCGCTCTCAAGGTTACATAATAAAAAACTAACATCACACAATAAAACAAGAACATTAATAAAATTGATTGCTTTTCTTAGTAATTGTAATAACCAAGAACGAAGAATAACGACAACGTAACAAATAAACAAGGATATAGTCTAAATCGAAGCCTCTGAGGCGAGTACAAACTAACAGACTAAATCGCTAAACTTTAATTCGCTATTCTTTAAATCGCTATTCTTCGTAGGTCCAAATTGGACTTGCAAGCAAATAAATACCATAGTAAAAATTAATGATAACACTAAAAGGCCATAAAACGTAAGTGATATAACCTAGATGACAGAGTACCAGATGGGCAAAATTAACTAGAATATTTACCGAAGCGAACATCACCCAAAATGGCTGCCGATACCTCGGCAGGACAATCGCTTCCAAAACTAAAAACCACCATATTGGAAACAGAACAAATGCCCGGTACTGTCAAAAGCTGCCAAAACAAACTATGGTACTTAACATTGGTAAGGGTGAAGTATCAACGTCAGTCATGTTGAATTAACGACAATCACTTCGAAAAACACTGGGCAAAACACTTATCAACTTAGCGGGCAAGTCCAAAACAGAAGGATGACCTGGTGAGCGCGAGTGGTAGGTGTCGGTAGGGTAACCCAACTGTATTCTCTAGGGCCTGTCACGGCCCTCCCCCTTTGATGAAGGGATTATCTAAATGGAAGACAGCCTGTGAATAGTGTTTTACAAACGCCCTTGTTAGATATACGACACCAACAAGGTGCTCGCGCGAGGGTTGTAACCTCTGCATTCCATGCTTTTAATTTTCTCTGGTATATTTGGAAGATTTATATCAGAAAAAGTACAAAGAAGGACTTTTTCGCCGGCCGTCACAGGTCGACCCAGAAATGCCTTGATTGTGGTCAGGAAGTTTGTATGATTGCCTTGATTTTAGTACTGGCTTTGACCGTGTTAATCATGAGGCCTTTGTTTTCAAACTCAAACAGTTGGGAGTTGGCAGGTCGTTTCTTAGCATCATTATTGAATATTTAAGTAATAGATCACAAAGAATTGTTGTTAAGGGGCACTGTAGAGAGTATAGGAATGTGATATCTGGTGTTCCTCAGGGTAATGTTCTTGGCCCATTACTTTTCATACTATATACACATGACATTTGGTTTGGCCTAGAAAACAAGCTTGTTGCATATGAAGAGGCTGCTGCTCTCTTTGCATCAATTCCATCTCTTGAATGTAGATCTGGGGTTGCTGAATCCCTTGTTATAGATTTAGCTAAAATTAGTGCGTGGTGTGAATTATGGGGCATGAAGTTGAATCCTAACAAAACTCAAAGTATGATTGTAAATAGGTCCCTGGTCAGGGGCAGTGGCTCCTCAACTTCCGAATCTCAGCATTGACAATGTTTCTTTTAACTCTTATACAGACTCTCGTAAAAGTTTAGTTGTAATTCTAGACTGGAAATTTACTTTTGAGAAATACATTAGATCTGCTTTCTTCTATTGCAAAAAAAATATTGGCTTATTGAGAGTTTTTTTTGGTGATCAATCTATTCTGAATAGGTGTTTTAATTCTTTCATTCTACCTTGTTTTGAGTATTTTTCTCCTATCTGGTCTTCAGCTGCTAATTCTAATGTTTCTTTGTTTGACAGGAACTCTAGGTCTTATCAAATTTCTTATTCCTGATTTAGATATTAATCTCTGGCATAGTCGCTCTATTAGTTCGTTTTGTATGTTGCATATGATTTTTCATAATTCTGATCATCCTTTACATTCCAATTATCCTGGAACGTTCCATCGTGCTAACATCACAAAATAAATCCACGATTGACAAAAAAAAAAAAAAGAAGACCGAGAGCACCACAAACAAATTCAACACTTAAGATTCCAAAAGAAGGAATAGGTTCCAAGATCAAGAATTTTCTCAAGCACAAACAAGTGTCCAAAGAGCCTAGAAAGTATCCTCGGCCTTTTCCAATTCACTTCAGTAACAGATCTCCTAATAAAAGCCAAACTCAAGACATCAATCGATTTTGGAGAAAGAGAGCTACAGTACCTATAAGAAGACAAGGTCTCGAGGATCCCCTCTGTCTGGAAAATGAGACTACACCCATGGTCCGAACCAAAGAACCTCTTCAAAGCGGTTCCTCTACAATTCCCACCTCCACAAGTGACATTCCATTCAGCCGTGTCTCTAAGTGGATGGGGGGGATTACTCCGAACATCAGATGTTTCAGGTTCTTGGTCACTCGCCATGAAACAGTCCCATATCAATGTTCTCGAAGCCATGGCAGTGTTCTTGACCCTGAAGAGAGACTCTCCTCCGAGGTCGACCCACATCAGAGTAGTGTCAGACAGCACAGACGAGGTACACTACGGCAACAGGGGAGGATCCAAGTCACCCAACCTGATTCAGATCCTGGTCACTTTCTTCGCCTGGGCAACAGAAAAGAACTGGTTCCTGTCAGCACCTCACCTAGCGGGAGGCCAGGATGTGAGAGGGGGCTCACTATCCAGGACGAGTCCCCTGGAGTCAGAATTTCATTCCGGTGGATACTCAGGCTCGTTCCAGGCATCCAGGTAGATCTATTCACAACTCAGATCAATCACAAACTTCCTTGTTATGTGACCCCAATCCTGGACCCTCGGGCTTATGCCATGGACGCATTACCCCGGGATTGGAACCATTAGAAGAAGATTTCCCTATCTCCCCCAGTGAATCTTCTAAAAACTTTTACACCGACTGCGCTCCTTCCGGGGCGCAGTGGCTTTAGTACCACCTCACTGCCCAAGAACAGTTGGTTTCCTCTCCTCCTCGAGTGGAAACTCCGTCCCATCCGGATCCCGTTCCTCAAACTGACCCGAGTATTCCAAACTCACTGTGTCAGATTACTCAAGGATGGCCAAAACCCTAACTTTGTAGACTACAGGAAGTTGGCAGCTCGTAGAGACGCGAACATTGAACCGGAAAACGATTTCTTCATCGAATCAGACAAAAGGGACTCGACAATTCGCCAATATGATTCGGCCGTTAACCCCCAAAATAGGTGGTCCCCTTGGAAGGTTATTCCTCTTCTCCAAGATACTTCTCTATGTCCGGTCACCACTCTCAGGACCCTTTTTAGCCACGACTGCTACCCGATCGTCTGGCCCCTTGTTTATCAGAGAACAAGGAGGTACCATTTCCATACGTGGTATTAGGCAATAGATCCTATACTTCATTTAACAAGCCAATCCGGGATCATTTCCCCATGCTCATGCTATCTGGTCCGTAGCTACCTCCATCAATTATTTCCAGAAGATGGACTTTGATGACCTTATTAAGTTCACGGGTTGGGAATCTCCTATGGTCTTCAAACGCCACTATCTAATGAACTTACAGGCTCTTGAATACCCAACAGGTGCAGCTGGGAGCCTTATCTCTCCCCAGTGATCTTTTGTTCTTCCTTTCATCCATCTCTTTTCTTCTCCCTCCTACCCGCCACTCGCACCACGACGCCGCTTCCTTGGTGGTTCGTTAGCCCTAAGTTTATTACATATTAGGTTATTATGATTGTAACTATTATTGATTACCGTTGTTATAGGGTTGGGATATTCTTAGCCATGTCAGTTTTGTAGCATGTTTCCTCTGATACTCGGAGGCTTCCCTGTTATCATGTTTGTTTACCTTAATTATTTATGATTTTCTTTACATGGTGTTGTTTCTCTCCCCTCATTTAATTAGTTGTTATTGTTGGGCTTGGAAGGCATTCTCTGGTACAGTACATTTTCACCGGGCGCCACAGGTCAACCCAGAAAAGGGATTTTGACGAAGGAAAAATCTATTTCTGGGGAGAGACCTGTGGCGCCCGGTGAAACCCTTCCCCTTTATTTTACACGATCCCACCCTTTCCTTTCCAAGCCGTCATGACCATTACAGAAGGATGTTGTTCAGATGGCGCTCGCGTCGTGGCGTGGTGGTGTGGCGATGGTGGTTGGCTAGGACCTTTGTATCGGCCCATCCCTTTGACGAAGGAATTAACTAAATGGAAGACAACCTGTGAATAGTGGTTTTCACGCGCCTTTGCTTTATACACGACACCCAAAAGGTGCTCGCGCGAGGGTAGTAACCTCGGCATTCCATGCTTTTATCTTTCTCTGGTATAATTGGAAGGTTTTATCAGAAAAGATATATAAGAAGGACTCTTTTCACCGGGCGCCACAGGTCGACCCAGAAATAATATGGAAATGGTTATCTGTCTTTTGCTTTTTCTGCTGTTAGGTAAACTTACCTGTCTTTTGCTTTGTTTGCGGTTAAGGAAATGGTTATCTGTCTTTTGCTTTGTTTGCTGTTAGGGAAACTTACCTAACTTTTGCTTTGTTTGCTGTTAAGGAAATGGTTATTTGGTATTATGAGGGACATAGCCCTATTTTGGTTTCAGTTATTATGGGAGGACTGTGGTTACTTCTAAGAGATTTGGTACGTTGTCTTGTGCTTCTCTAATGAGGGTGAAATAGTGCTCAATATTTTTTCGTAATGTCGGGAAAACTGCCTTAAGCCTTCTACTCATTTCATTTTGTAAATCTATTCGAAGTTTTTCAGTTTCCTCCAGGATATATATGTCCTCATAGGCTTTTATCCAAAAGCTATTCAACTCATTTGAGCTGAAATTGGTCAAAATTTCCCGATACAGTATAAGTTTGTCTAATGTATGTAATTTGGGTCACGAACTACCACCAAGAGAAGCTATTCAGTACAGATGATTGAATCGGAAAAACTATTGTGAAGTAAGTTAACAGATTTTGAACAGCAAAATAGAAGTGGTAACAGAGAGAAAGTAGAAAGGCTATAATTAGGGGCAGAGTGGTGCTTGAGAGACTTGAAAGACCCTTTAGTAGTGCCCCTCTACACAAAGTATTTTTGAGAAAAAAATCGTAATAAAAAATTCAGCTAATAGTGAGGTGACTTGGTTGTTCAATTGGCCTCTTTAGGTTAGAATAATGCAGTAATCTTCTTTTGTAGTCTATTGCTTTTGCTTTTTTAGAGGGGGAATAGAGTTTTCCCTTTTATTATTTTCAGGGGAACACTGATGTAATAAATGAGAGGGCTAGTGGTAGCTCTCCGGTTTAATCACCCGTAATTATTCATATTTTGTTGAATAGCCATTCACTGCTAATGCTGGAAAGATTTGCCAAAGTTGCCCTAAAGTGTTGTTAGGAGTATTGATACTTTCATTTGGCAGAATTTTTTTCTAATTCTTTTAGGTTAGTTTTTTTTTTTTTTTTTTGTGCATAAAAATATTTTATCATACAAAATTTCCATCTCTGGCAATATATGGTCGCAAAAGCTCACAAATTGTAAAATAAAATTGTTAATGATAAGTACGCCGGGCTTGGAAATCAACATGCCTATTGTAAACTTATCCTACATTCATTACATGAACTACCGCCGCAAAAGTTTTCTTGCTTGAGGGTACACTTCGGTACACCATTCTATCGGTTTACTTATTTTCTTTCCTCACTGGGATATTTTTCCCTGTTGGAGCTCTTGGGCTTATATTAAAAGTACTGTATCCTGTTTTTTCCAACTAAGATTGTAGTTTAGCAATCGATAATTATTTTGACATACTTTCAGCTGTACAGAGGGAGTGGTTACTTGCAAAGAGCGTCCATGTCCACCATACGCTTGCCCATCGCCCAGGCTGAAAGATTGCTGTTATGATTGTTATGGTAGGTCCAAGAGACATTTTTCTTGTTTTAAGACAGAAGAGTGTTTGGGTGTGATATTGAAGTGCTGGGATTTTTTTTTTAATTCTGCTTGTTTTATATTTCAAGACTTAGAATAAAGTAAAAACAATCTATTCTGGGCATACTTGTAAATAACATACAGTATAGAAGAATTATTATAGGAGATATAATAGCTATTTTAATTTTCTATTGAGCGAGCTCCATTGTAAAACTTCGACAAACAAAATTTCCCTTTTCTCTAGAAATATTCTTCTTTGAGATAATTTAATGTCTTAATTAGTAAACAAACTTATGGAATCGTCGAAGAAAAATCAGAAATATTAATCTTTAAGGAAAAGTGAAAGAGATTTTAGCTTATATTTTTTTTAATGCCCAATATAACCAGATTTAGATTGATTAAGTAACTTTTATTAATGTCTCTTCAAAGTTGAAGAACAGCCTTATATTTCCTAAATAAAATGATTTATTAATTGCCAAGGCTGTAGTTACGCTGAAAAAAACATAGAAAATTACGCTTCCTTCCTGGACCCACTCGACATGTGTCGTACTTGCTCGTGTATCAATGGTCGGGTGAACTGCTACAGAGTTAGCTGTCCTGCAGTAGAGTGCCTCCATCCTGTCACACCTCCGGATTCTTGTTGTCCAGTCTGTCAAGGTTAGTTCTTTAGAAGATCATACTATTAATTCTAGTGTGGGAAAGTTTGTTTACAATGTAAGGAAAGGCTCTTTTTTTTCACTCCTGATTATTCAAGTAAAATTACTGGTGAACAAAGTTATATTTTACGCCTTAGTTCGGGGATTCTTACCAATACACTTATTTTTTCATATCATATTCTACCTCTAATTCCTTGTCTTTCTTCACCACTAGAATGACCTGCATTTCTTTACTCCATTGTTAGGTCCAGCCTTCTTTTAACCCAACTATGTTGCTCTACCTGTTTCATCCGACTAAAATGCCTTTATTATTTTTAACCCCAGTAAAGTGGCTTTACCTCTTTTTACCTTGCTAAAATCCCTTGTCTTTCCTTATCCTACTATAAAGGTTCTTTCTCCTTCCATAACCCCAATATAAAGGCTCTTTACATTACCCCACTATGCTAGACTTTTTTTATCTTCACAAATTATAAGAGAACCTTTTACTTTTCCATACTGTACTATAGAAGGTATTTTACTAACTCCTACCCAACTACAGAGGGCTTTTATCTTTCCTATCCCACTGAAGAGGAGCTTTTGTTTATCTTAACCTCTTTACTAAAAACCTTTTACTTTAACTATCCCAAGAAAAATTAATTTTAGTGCCTAGGTAGATATTTAAAATTGTAGCAAAATACTTTACATTTTATTAGTATGACTGATAACTATTTAGCTTTCTTAATTCCATTATAAAATGACTGAGCATTCCCATCGAAACTATGAAAGACCTTTTATAGGTAGAGGGTGTTTTTAGAGAGATTACAATTGGTTAGTATTTTTTTTTTAGAGATACTACAGGTTGAGGGTTTTACTTCAGGGATACAATATGTAGTTGTTTTTTAGAGGGGAGATACTTTAGGTAGAGGGTCTTTTTAGAGAGACGGATAAGGAGAGGGTCTTTTTAGAGGGATAAAATAGGTAGTGGGTTTTTTACAGGGATAAAATAGGTACAATTTTCTTTAGAGGGGGATAAAATAGGTAGAGATAGGTAGAGGGTTTTATTTAGAGGGGTATACAATAGGTAGAGGGTGTTTTATAGGGACAAACAATAGGTGGAGGATCTTTTTAGAGGGGGTTACAGTAGGCTGTCTCTTTGTAGAAGGGAGATACAATAGGTATGACATATATTTTAGAAGGGGGCTACAATAGTTAGTCTTTTAGTGGGGATACAATAGGTATAACATATATTTTAGAAGGGGGCTACAATAGTTAGTCTTTTAGTGGGGATACAATAAGTAGTAGTTTTTTTCAGAGGGATACAATAGGTAGTGTCTTTTTAGAGAGGGATACAATAGGTAGTGTCTTTTTAGAGGGGGATACAATATGTTTAGGTTGTTTTAGAGGGAAATACAGTAGGTAGAGGTTGGTTTTAGAACAATAGGTAGATGTTTTTTAGGGGGATAAAATATGTAGAGGGTTTTTTTTAGAGTGGAGATACAATAGGTAGAGGTTTTTTAGAGGGGGGAATAAAATAATATTTTATAGAGGGATATTATGTTTTAAAGAGGGGGATACAATAGGTAGATGTTTTTAAAGAGGGGGGATACAATAGATAGATGTTTTTTAAAGAGGGGGGATACAATAGATAGATGTTTTTTAAAGAGGGGGGATACAATAGATAGATGTTTTTTAAAGAGGGGGGATACAATAGATAGATGTTTTTAAAGGGGGTTTACAATAGGTAGAGATTTTAAAGAGGGAAATACCATAGGTAGAGATTTTAAATAGGGGGATACAATAGGTAGAATTTTTTAGGTGAATAAAATAGGTAGAGGGCTTTTAGAGGGGGATACAATAGGTAAGTGTTTTTTAGAGGGAGATACAATAGTCAAGGGTTTTTTAAAGAGGGAGATACAATAAAAAACCTCTACCTAATATATCTCCTCTAAAAATCCTCTACCTATTGTATCTTCCTCTAAAAACTCCTTTACCTATTGTATCGCCCTCTAAAGAGTCCTCTACTTATTGTACCCCTCTAAAGAGCCCTCTACCTATAGTATCCCCTCTAAAGAAACTACCTACTGTATCCCTCTAAAAACCCCATTACCCATTCTATCCCTCTAAAAATACCCGTTACCTTTTGTATCCCTCCTCTAAAAACCCTCTACCTTTTTTATCCCCCCTCTAAAAACCCTCTACCTTTTGTGTCCCCCTCCCAAATGACCTACCCATTATACCTCCCCAAAAAACACACTACCTATTGCATCCGTATAATAGAGCCACATACATAGTATATCCCCCTTTAAAAGTGCCATCTACCTATTGTATCCCCCTTCTAAAAAGGACCTCTAAGCATTGTATTCCCCTTCTTAAAAGAACCTCACTATTGTATCCCCCTTCTTAAAGGGACCTCTACATATAGTATCCTCCTTCTAAAATAGACCTCTAACTATTGTATCCCCTCTCAAAAGACCTTCTACTTATTGCATCGCAATGTAAACAACTCCATACCCATTGTATCCCCCCTTAAACTCATATACAGATTGTATCCATCTTAAAACACCACTCTACATATTGTATCCCCTCTTAAAACACCCTCTACCTATGGTATCCCCTCTGCTTATTGTATCCCCTCTTAACAGTTCCGATATCTATTGTATTCCCCTCTTGAAAGGACCATCTACATATTGTATCCCCTCTTAAACCCCCTCTATCTATTGTATCACCATCTTTAAAAACCCTTTATCAATTGTATCCCCTTCTTTAAAAACTGTCTATCAATTGTATCCCCTTCTTTAAAAACCCTCTATCAATTGTATCCCCCCTTTTTAAAAAAACATACTATCAATTGTATCCCCTCTTAAAACCCTCTACCTATTGTATCCCCCTCTTAAAAACCCTCTACCTATTATAGCCCCTTCTTAAAACCACTCTACTTATTGTATCCCCTTCTTAAAACCACTCTACTTATTGTATCCCCTTCTTAAAACCATTCTACTTATTGTATCCCCTTATTAAAAACCACTCTACTTATTGTATCCCCTTATTAAAAACCACTCTACTTATTGTATTCCCTTATTAAAACCACTCTACTTATTGTATCCCCTTATTAAAACCACTCTACTTATTGTATCCCCTTATTAAAAACACTCTACCTAACGTATCCCCCTATTAAAAATCCCTCTACCTAATGTATCCCCCTCTTAAAAGATCCTTCCACCTAATGTATCCCCCTATTTAAAAAAATCCCTCTACCTAATGTATCCCTCTTACAAAATCCCTCTACCTAATGTATCCCTCTTACAAAATCCCTCTACCTAATGTATCCCTCTTACAAAATCCCTCTACCTAATGTATCCCTCTTACAAAATCCCTCTACCTAATGTATCCCTCTCTTAAACAATCCATCCAGCTATTGTATCCCCCTCTAAAAAAGACCCTCCACCTATTGTATCCCCTAAACAGATGCTCTACTAATTGTATTCCGTCACTAAAAATGATGCTCTACCTATTTTATCCCCCTCTAGAAAAGGACCCGCTACATATTGTATCCCCTCTCAAAAGACTCCCTACCCATTGTTTCTCCACTCTAAAGACCCTCTACATAATGTATCCCCCTTCTAAAAAGACCCTCTACCTATTTTTTCTCTCGCTGATATGACCCTCTACCTTTTTGTATCCCTCACTGAAAGGACTCTCCACGTTTTTGTACCCCTCGCTGAAAGAACCCTCTTTTGTCCACTAATAGGACCTTTTACCTTCCTAGCACCAAGATGAGTTATATTTTACCTTAACAATCCACTATAAAAATAAGATTTAATTTCTAAACCCACGCTGATGTAAAGAACTGTAACATCACTATGCAATGCTTTTTATCTTTAGTTCATAACTATAAAAAAGCTTTCAGTTTTCTAGCCTGTGAATGAAAACCTGTTTATTTTTCTAACCCTCATTATGACTTTTTTTACCTTTTTAACAGCACTGAGACGGCAACTTTGTTGGCCCACTGTAAAACATCCTTTATCTTGCAGACCCCTTTTTATTTTACTGTTTACCTTCTTAACTCCACTTTACATTATCGTTTGTCTTGCTAATCAAACTAAATTAACCTTTTGTCTTTCCAATACCAATATAAAAGACATACTTTTCTAATCCTACTATAAAAGATCTTTTACCCTTCGTAACCTCTCCACAAAGGCCCATTAGCTTTGTTACCCTCTAAGAGACATTTTAACCTAGCTCGCACTATTAAGAGACCTTTTAGCCTTCTAACTCACATTATTAAGAGACCTTTTAGTTCAAATAACACTATTGAGAAATTTTAGCTCTCATGGTTAAGAGACATTAAACTTGCAAAATTTAATTTAACCAATCCAAGCCTCTCTAAAATGATATTTTAATTTTCATGAAGACCATTTGCCTTTCCCAGTTCGGCTGATATGTCATTGATTTTTTAATCTCACTAAAAGACTTTTTGCCTTTCCTATCCCCTTAGTAAAACCCCAATAAAGAATCTTAATTTTCTTTTACCCTACCAAAAAGGTCTTTTACCTTTGTTAACCTTGCTTAAAGGATTTTTACGTCTAGCTACACTATACTGTAGAGGGCCTTTTAGCTTTATAAACTTCATTATAGAGGGCCTTTTACCTTTATAAACTACACTATAGAGGGTCTTTTAGCTTTGTAAGTCGCACAATAAAAGGCTTGTTACCTTTCGTAACCCTACTAACAGGCATTTTTAAATTTCCTACCACTAAAATTATCATACCTATGGTATTTACCCACACCCACAAATAGTCCTACCTTTCCTAATCCCACTTAAAGGCATTCTCTTATCTAATTCCACCAAAGCGCCTTCCCTTTCTGAAGCCCACCATAAGGGAAAAAAAATTATCATTAAAAAGCATTGCCCTTCTTTTTCCGCTAAAAAGACTTTACTTTCCTTACCCAACTCCATGAACAGAATGCGAGTACGAAGACGAACTCTACTTTGTTGGCGAGACATTCGAAGCTTTCTATGATCCTTGTACCGAGTGTCGCTGTGATTACCCAGACGTCACGTGTTATCCTCGGTATTGCCCAACGCCAGTGTGCACGTATCCTTCGCCAGATGCCAACAGGTGTTGTCAGATGTGCTACAATTGCTTGTTCGAAGGGGAACTGTATCACAATGGACAGCACTTCCCAGATCCAACTGATCCCTGCTCTCAGTGCTCCTGCAGGGCAAGTAGTTATCAACAAAACAGTTTTTTCTTTTATTATCTACAGTTATTTGTGGAACTATATTTCTCAAGTAGGAAAGCTGGAGACTTGTATTGTTGCTGAAGCTATAATAATGGTATAAAACAAACAACATTAAGTACAGGTACTAAAGGGTATATATGATATGTTATACATACTGAATGTGAAGGATTTTTTTTTCACTATGCTCTCTACATCATTTACCTTTTCAAGAATTTGGAGGAATGGCACTAGAAATACTCATAACAGGATGATATAAGATTATAAAACTAGAGAAGAGTAGAATTACCAATAATTCTCTTCAGAGTATCCATTCCACTTTTCCTCTCCTTAACTTTTGTAATTTCCTTCTTTACTCACCTAGTATTGATGTTTATTTTATATTCCACTAGCCTAGCCAAAAATGCCCGTTGTTTGTTTGTTTGTCTGTCTGTGTCTGATTCTCTGTCTCATGCACATACTTATAAATCTTTCCACAAACTCTTCAACCAGATGGGAGAAATCCAATGCACAGCAATTCCCTGCGACCGTCCACGGTGCCCGTATCCCGTGCCGGGTAAATGTTGCCCAGAATGCGGTTCTGGCTGCCAGTATGGAGACGTTCTTATTCCGGACGGCGGCATGTTCCCTGCTGCCATGGCCGAATGTCGGGAGTGTATTTGTCACGCCGGATTTGTTACATGCGTGCCCCTGAAGTGCCCTAGTGTCTTTTGCACTCATCCTTCGACAGTTGGGTGTTGTCCTCACTGTGAAGGTAAGAGTTTTAAGTTAACTTACACCATATAAACCTCTCAGTCAATAAGTTTTCATCTATTTAGTTTTGTCAATTTTTTGTGGTTTTAAGTCAACATTGAATTGTAAGATTCTATATGGTTTGTTTATCATTTAGCACTTATCAATAAAAATACTTAACATATGTAGTACTATCTCATTCAAGATTATACAAGATTCAGTAAAGGATTTATGAATTTGGGGTATATAAATTAGTTCTGCACTGGGACCAGCGAGGCCGTCCAGTGCCCAAGTGCATCTTTAGTAAAAGACCAGGTACACTGAGGTAAAAGTTATAAGAGGTTGGGCAGCAAGATGGAAGAAAGAAATGAGGACTGAATGGAAAGTGGGTGGACATCTATAAAGGAAGTGCAGCTAGGGACAAAAGTAACCGAGCTTACAGTAAGGTACACTGGTAGCACTATTCCCTACAGAGAAAATGAGGCAAAGGCCCGTGAATATTGTATTAATTTAATTCCAAATTTTGGGTAGGTTGATAAATGTCTAAATAGATTTTCAAACAATGTATTCAGATTTGTTTTCCTTTACTGTATGTCACTATTTCAAATCATTCGTTGATCCAAAGTAATCATTCACTCATTCATTATATTATCAAAATAATTATTATTAATCAAACTTACCACCACCCTAAGGATTTATATCCTTATGCTCTACCATTATTCAATAGCAGTAGATAAAAGCTGGTCTTAATCCAGCGTATTGTTAGAAATCTGTGGTATAAAGAATGAACCTTGTACACACAAGGGATCTTGTTCCTAAAACAGCCTTCGTTAATCAACGAGCGTGATTTTCTTATTGATGGAAAGACATCTCTAGACTCCGTCATAGCTAAGTGTAGCAGATAAAACTACCTTTTAGCCAACATGGGTTCTGACCCCTGTTAAGTCTGTGATTTGGTTTTCCTCAACAGATTGCTTATTTGAAGGGCGTGAAATCGAAGACGGAATGGTGTTCTCCCACCCAGGAAAGCCTTGTGAGGAGTGTAGGTGCTCTACAGGGTCAGTTACTTGCAATCCTCTGAAGGTCAGATATTCTTGAAACTAGAAGTTGAATTGAATTTGGTTTGTGTATTTAGAAAGAGAGAGAGATTATAGATTCATGATTCTATATTGGAAAAAAAAAAGTTTGTTCCGTAACCGAAATACAAACCACGCTATTTACAAAGGGTATTACTTTTAGCGCAGCTGAAATGACGAGCCAATAGTTTTTAACGAGGGTTAATTACCCCCGCGCTAGGGTAGCTTGCTACCCCTCCCCCCTCCACACACCGGTGACTTGCTTCACTTCACTTTTGGCTCGGTGGTGATCAGACGTGTCTGTTCATCGCCTTCGTGACAGCCTTTAATTTTCTGCTTTTTCTTTTCAGCTTGTGTGATTGGTTGGAAGTTGACCTTCAGTTATTTTCTTTTATTTACTATGCGTACATGCCCTGGAGTTGCCGGCCGTCCTTGTGGGACTTTCATGTCGGACGTTATTACGGATCCTCACACCCTTTGCCCTCAATGTCGGGGCCGACGGTGCGACCAGGATAACATGTGCCGTGAGTGCAGGGAGTGGTCTGCCTCCCAGTGGGAGAGGTTTGGCCGTCGGCGTAAGAAGAAGTCCAAGAGAGTCCGTTCTCCTCCGGGGTTAGCCTTGAAGGAGGAAGGTTCTCGGGACTCTTCTTCCGCCGCCTAAACCTCCTCCGAAGCTCCCCCTCGTCCGCCTCCTAAGGAGAGTCGTCCGAGTGGGAGCGCAGGCCCTTGTTCTGTTTCCCTACCTTCGGTGGGGGGAGAGGGCGTCGCCTCCCATAGCGAGGCGGTTCCCCCTCCTCCTCCGGGGGAGGTTATTGATAATAATGCCTTATCCAGTGATGATCTTTTACAGATTTGGTCGTCCCTGGGGCTTAAGGGCTTGCCCTCCAGGGTCGCTCTTATTGACCTTGTCTCGTTGGGGGCCGCTGTTAAACAGTCGCCGGTGGTAGCGGAGGTAGACCCTCTGTCTATTGTCGACGTCGTGGTGACAGAGGCCTCCGACGTGGCTGGGCCTTCCGACGCAGGTGCTGTTGCTGGTGATGGTGCTCAAGGCTCTCCTCCTCCTTCCGTGCATCCTTCGAAGGGGGAAGTGAGTCCTTCGGTCTCGACTGCTGCCCAGCTTCCTTCTGAGGGAAGTGTTTTGACGGAGACTCCCCTTCGGAGGACCGATGGTCCCGACGATCTCCCCCGAGGCCGTCTCCGCCGTAAGGCTCACCGCCTTCTACGCCACAAGGGCCTCCCTTCCCCTTACAGGGGGACTAAGAGGCGCCTTTTTGGGTCTTCGTCCTCCGGGGAGGACTCTCCTCGTCAGCCTCAACCGACTGCTCCGCCCTCCTTGAACCTCTCTGCAGACCGTTCACCATCTCCTGCCGGATCTTCACCTTCTGGAGAACTCGTCAACCGACGGGCAACGGTCCCTTCGGGGCTAAGGGATTCTTCCCTTACGCGAGCAGGGGTAGCACACAAGCGCTCTCCTGCTCGCCAACGCTCTCCTGCTCGCCAGCGATCTCCTGCTCGCCAGCGATCTCCTGCTCGCCAGCGATCTCCTGCTCGCCAGCGATCTCCTGCTCGCCAGCGATCTCCTGCTCGCCAGCGATCTCCTGCTTGCCAGCGATCTCCTGCTTGCCAAGACTCTCCTGCTCGCCGACGCTCACCTGCTCGTCGGCTCTCTCCTGATGTTCGCCCCCCTCGCCAGCGCTCTCCTGCTCGTCAGCTCTCTTCCGAGCGTCAGCGCTCATTTGAGGATCATCGCCCTGCGGTCTCTGACCACCCTTTAGTTCCTGCTGAACTCCCTGCTCACCATCCACCTGGTCCTGTGGCTACGCAACATCGTGCTGCGCGTGTGTCAGAAACACATGTTCGCCAACGAGCCAGCGATCTTCCCGTTCCTGCTCGTGAACGCGCCGCACCACCTGTCCTCTCACAGGACACGCGTCGACCTTCTGCTCGCCAGCGATCACCTACACATACTGCTCGCCATCGCACGACCTTGCATGATCGCCCGCTTACGCATGCTGCTCCTCATCGCACAACCCTGAACGATCGCCCTCCTGCGGATGCTGATCACCATCGCACCCTTTCACGCGATCATTCACCTGCGCATGCTGCTCGCCATCGCACAACCCTGTACGATCGCCCGCTTACGCATGCTGCTCCTCATCGCACAACCCTGAACGATCGCCCTCCAACGGATGCTGATCACCATCGCACCCTTTCACGCGATCATTCACCTGCGCATGCTGCTCGCCATCGCACAACCCTGCACGATCGCCCGCTTACGCATGCTGCTCCTCATCGCACAACCCTGAACAATCGCCCTCCTGCGGATGCTGATCACCATCGCACCCTTTCACGCGATCATTCACCTGCGCATGCTGCTCGCCATCGCACAACCTTGCACGATCGCCCGCTTACGCATGCTGCTCCTCATCGCACAACCCTGAACGATCGCCCTCTTGCGGATGCTGATCACCATCGCACCTTATCACGCGATCATTCACCTACACATGCTGCTCGCCATCGCTTACCATCACGCGGTCATTCACCTGCGCATGCTGCTCACCATCGCACATCAGTGCATCGACATACCACAGCTCGTCATCGATCGCCTGTGGATCTACATCGCCAGCAATCTTCTTCACCTATGCGGCAGCACGATCCCTTGCCGTCGCGCCATCGCTTGCGTTCGTCGCCTCGGACACGTGTTCATTTACCTGCCCACCCTCACGACCGCTCGCCTGTGCGCCCGCGCGATCACCCGCGCAACCATTCGCCTTTGCGCGACTGTTCGCCCTCGCGCAACCATAGTTCGCGGCGAATTCCACAGCCGGTGGTAGCAGCAGGGACGCGTGCTCCTAGACGGCACTCGGGATCACTTCCATCCAAGCACAGGTTGGTAGTGCAAGACGAAGACAGGTCAGTACAGCATTCTTCCCCACCTTCTTTTCAGGCAGGTACCGTCGTGTCCACTCCAAAGGATCGCCCGATCCCTTTCACCTTAGCGAGGATTTCGGACTCTGTGTCCTTGGAGCAGCAGACTTGGTTTGGTCCGCTGGCACGGGCGTTAGTGAGGGTTATGAAACCAGCACTCGCCGGCCAGGGTAACAAACCAGCAGCCGTCTCTCCTACGCTGAAGAGAAAGAGAGGAGTGGACTTCGTGGTGACTTCCCCCAGGGCGAAGTTGGTTCCCAAGAGGTCGGTCTGGAGGGTCCCCTCTCCTGCACGAGTACTCTCTCCTTCTCCCGTGGACGAGGCCTTTCCGTCCTCAGGTGAGTCCAGTGGGGCGGTAGTCTTCCCCTCGGCACCAGGGGGGGAGACTTCGCTTCAGGCAGGAGAATCGTCTCGTGAGGAAGGGGCCCCTCGAACCTCGTTGTTGGGATCCTGTATCCCTCCCAGGAGGGAACCCAAGGATTCCAAGACCATCCCTAAATCCTCTGCAAGGATTCGTCAGGAACCCACGACTACCCAGGGGAATGTCCACGTATCACCCCAGGAAGAGATTCCTGGGGCAGGAGACTTAGCTGCCAGCCCGCAGGGAGGAGAACAGCAAGAGTCCGAACATGCCTTCTGGCAGGTCCTAAGCCTGATAAGGCAACTTAACAGTCTTACGGATCCAGTCATCCCCCCCGTGAAGGCAAAGACACGATTCTGGATGAAGTGTTTGACGTTCGGAAGGCCCCCAAGACCAGTGCGGCTCTGCCCTGGTCTCGGGGGCTGAAGAGTGCCAGAGCTAGGGCCAATGCTCAGCTCGCACTTCTTGCCTCCTCCAGTCATTCCACTGCCGGGAACAAACTCATCCCTCCTCCTCGCCTTCAGCAGAGGAGGTATTTCGAGATCCTGGGTGAGCACAACCTCGCTCTTCCTCTCCATCACTCTGTGGAGGAGCTGACTAAGAGAGTTCCCTTGGAGAAACTCTCTGCCCGGCAGGTGTCGTTCTCGGCGGCAGAGATTCTTAGCCACGAGAAGGTCGCTAAGTGTGCCATGCAGGCCACTTCGTGGCTGGACTTCTGGTTAGGATCTCTGGGCATCCTATTGCTATCGGAGGACTTGTCCAAGGAGACCAATAGGAAGGCCCTAGAGACCTTCTTGCTCTCGGGCACCCGCTCCATCAAGTTTTTGGCGCGCCAGGTTACCACCCTGTGGGCCAACTCGGTGTTGAAGCGGCGCGATGCTGTGGCAGAGAGATTCCATCCGAAGGTCCCCGCCGTAGATGTGTGTAGGCTCCGACATGCCTCCCTCCTGGGGGAGAGCCTGTTTGAACCTCAAGACTTGGAGCGAACGGCTGAGAGGTGGAGGAAATCCAGCACGGACTCCCTCCTCCACAGGGCCCTTACAACTCGGCCCTATAAGCCTCCAGCCCCGCCACAACAGCAGCAACAGCCTCGTAAGGCTCCCAAACAGGCACCGGCAGCTAAGAAAGTGGTGTCTAAGCCCCAGCCCTTTCCAGCCAAGGTCAAGAGGGGCGGTAAGTCCTCCAGGGGAGGCAAGACTTCTAGGGGTGGCGGCCGCGGCCGCAAGCCCTAGGGGTGGCAGTCTCCCTGCGTGTCCACCTGTGGGGGGATGCCTTCAGCGTTGCGTCCGCAGGTGGCAACATCACGGGGCCGATGTTTGGATGGTCTCAGTGATCGGCCAAGGTTATCGCGTCCCGTTCACGTCATCTCAACCTCCCCTGACAGCGAATCCAGTGCCGTTGAGCTCCTATGCCATGGGATCGGTAAAGGGGCTGGCCCTTCAGGCCGAAGTCGAGACCATGTTCGAGAAGGGTGCTCTCCAGGAGGTCGTGGACAGCTCTCCAGGCTTCTTCAGTCGACTCTTTCTTGTAAAGAAGGCTACTGGAGGCTGGAGACCCGTCATCGATCTCTCGGCTCTGAACAGGTTTGTCAAACAAACCCGGTTCAGCATGGAGACAGCAGACACAGTCAGACTTGCGGTGAGACCACAAGACTTCATGTGTACACTGGATCTAAAGGATGCGTACTTCCAGATCCCAATCCATCCGTCTTCCAGGAAGTACCTGAGATTCTGCCTAGACAACAAGATCTACCAGTTCAAGGTGCTGTGTTTCAGTCTCTCCACAGCTCCTCAGGTGTTCACCAGAGTGTTCACCCTGATTTCGACTTGGGCGCACAGGAACGGCATTCGTCTCCTTCGTTACCTAGACGATTGGCTGATCCTAGCAGACTCGGAGTCGACCCTTCTTCGGCACCGAGACAGGCTTCTAGATCTTTGCCAGGATCTGGGGATCGTGGTAAACCTCGAGAAGTCCTCTCTGCAGCCGTCCCAACGACTGGTTTATCTAGGCATGCTAATAGACACCAATCTCCACAAAGCCTTTCCATCAGACGACCGGATAGCAAGGCTGAGGAGGGTGGCGGAACCTTTCCTCAGGAGAAAAGAACTCCCCGCCCAATCGTGGTTGCGTCTCTTAGGCCACCTATCCTCCCTGGCCCGTCTGGTTCCAAACAGCCGCCTTAGGATGAGATCCCTTCAATGGCGGCTCAAGTCCCGGTGGAATCAAGGATCCGATTCCCCGGACATTCTGATCCCAATGGGGTCTCTGGAACAGACGGACTTGCGGTGGTGGCTGGCCGACGAGAACCTGCGAAAGGGAGTGAGTCTTCTCGTCCTCCCCCGGAATTGACTCTGTTTTCGGACGCGTCAAAAGAAGGGTGGGGGGCGCACGTTCTGAACCAGAGGGCCTCAGGCCTTTGGTCAGAATCAGAAAAGTGCCTACACATCAACCTGCTAGAATTGAAGGCTGTCTCTCTGGCCCTTCAACAGTTCCAACGGTTCCTGGCGGGGATGAGCGACAACACCACAGTAGTGGCTTATATCAACAAGCAGGGAGGCACTTTTTCGCAACAGCTATCCCATCTTGCAGTAGAGACCCTGAGGTGGACCGAAACCCACTCGATAATACTATCAGCTCGCTTCATTCCTGGCAAGAGGAATGTGCTCACCGACAGTCTGAGCAGGGCTTCGCAGATAGTGAGTACCGAGTGGTCTTTGGATCCTCAGATAGCCAACAAAGTCCTGACTTTGTGGGGTTCCCCGACGGTGGACTTGTTCGCGACAGCCTTGAACTTCAAGCTGCCCCTATACTGCTCCCCAGTCCCGGACCCCAAGGCACTCTGGCAAGATGCTTTCCAGCAACGGTGGGACAACATCGACATGTACGCCTTCCCACCATTCTGTCTGATGAGAAGGGTGCTCAACAGGACCAGACTATCGGTCAACTGTTCCATGACTCTAGTAGCTCCGCTATGGCATCACGCGGAATGGTTTCCGGACCTTCTGCAACTCCTGACGGAACTCCCAAGGGAGCTTCCTCCACGACACGAGCTTCTCAGACAACCCCACTCCGGTGTCCCTCACAGGGCCGTAGCCTCGCTTCGGCTTCACGCCTGGAGACTATCCAGCGTCTCCTCGCGGAGAGAGGCTTTTCGCAACAGGTTGCGGAGAGAATGTCTCGGCAAACAGGTTGCGGAGAGAATGTTTCGGCACCTGCGAAGGTCCTCTGAGGGAATCTACCAAGCCAAGTGGAGAGTCTTTTGTGGTTGGTGTCGTGGAAGGGGTATCTCTCCACTCGATGCCACTATTCCAGCAATAGCGGACTTCCTTGTGTATCTGCGAGAAGAAATGCGCCTTTCTGTCTCGGCAGTGAAAGGCTATCGCTCAGCCTTAAGCTTGGCCTTCAGATTGAAGGGCTTGGATATTTCTTCATCGCTAGAACTCTCTTTACTCATGCGTAGCTATGAGCTTACCTGCCCCCAGTCGGAAGTGAGACCCCCTCCTTGGAACGTGGTTCGAGTCCTCAGGTCTCTCAAGAGACCTCCCTTCGAGCCATTACGCCAGGCCTCCGATCGCCACCTGTCTTGGAAGACGGCTTTCCTACTCGCCTTGGCCTCGGCCAAGCGAGTTAGTGAACTTCATGGTCTCTCGTACGACATCGCCCATTCAAGGGGATGGGGGGAGGTAACGTTCAGGTTCGTCCCTGAGTTTGTGGCCAAGACTCAGAATCCTGGCGTGCCGGATCCTCGGTTCGACTCTTTCAGGATCGCGAGTCTCAGTTCTGTAACAAACGACCCAGACCAGCTGCTACTATGCCCAGTGAAGTGTCTGAGGTACTACTTGAAGAGAACGGCTGCAGTCCGTCCTCATGTGCGAGCTTTGTTTGTGAGCACAGGCAGGACAAAGAGGAGGGTCACCAGGAACACCATCTCTGCTTGGATTCGAAGGGTTATCCACCATGCCCTGAATCCTGTCCCTCCTCCGTCACGTCGCCCTCGGGCCCACGATGTCAGGGGTATTGCTACATCCCTGGCCTTCAAGAGAAACTTCTCTGTGACGCAGGTACTTCAAGCTGGGGTCTGGAAGCGTCAAACGACCTTCACAGCCCACTACCTGCAAGACGTGACCCACAGGAGCCTCGATACATTCTCTATCGGCCCTGTGGTGGCTGCACAACAGCTGGTCTAACCTCAGGCTCCTTTTTGGACAAGTAACAGTAGGTTGAGGGTGTTGTTACCCGGTCTTAGTCTGTGTGAATGAAAGAGTATGTCTGACCCTTACTTCTTTCTTCATTCTCCCCTCTCTTGGGGAAGCAGCATCCTGGTCCTCGCATAGCTGACCTCGACCTCTGCAGGTAACCCATGCTTCTTTGTGCTCCTAGTATTAAGCTTAATACTGTTGCGTCTCCCATACCCTGACGAGGTGGTATGGGGAACGTCCTATCCTAGAATTCCCATCTGAAGGTCTCAAGGTCAACTTCATAGGACGAGTCACACTCTCCTCCTCACACTACTTATGTAGGCCACTCGTTCCTAGCGATGCTAGGAACCTGTGAGGTACAGGGGCTCCCTCTCTCTAGTGCTGCTCACTGAGGGATCGAGCCCCCGGGCAAGCCGAAGTCAGTAAGGCTGGGGACTTTCCACCCTTCCTAAGGGGTAAGTCACCCTTTGTAAATAGCGTGGTTTGTATTTCGGTTACGGAACAAATGACAAATTTGAAGATAATTTGTATTTTTCCTAACCATACAAACCTTAGCTATTTACACATATGTGCCCGCCATCCCTGACCCCCAAGTCAAGTCCTACCTCTAAGTGAAGTGAAGCAAGTCACCGGTGTCTGGAGGGGGGAGGGGTAGTAAGCTACCCTTCCCCACCCCCCGCTAACTAGCGCGGGGGTAATTAACCCTCGTTAAAAACTATTGGCTCGTCATTTCAGCTGCGCTAAAAGTAATACCCTTTGTAAATAGCTAAGGTTTGTATGGTTAGGAAAAATACAAATTATCTTCGAATTTGTCATTTCTCAATTACAGATTCAAAATTTTCTAATTTTTTTCAAAGCTGTTGTGATTTATATTGTATAATTACAGTGCAAGCAAGTAATAACCAATTATCATTGCTGAAATTAAAGCTATTTATTATCAAATTAAAGTAAGTAATAATCATTTATATCATGTGAATGCAATAAAACCATTGTTGCATTGCCAGATTCAATCAATCCATTACTTTGATTATTTTAAATGTCTCTATTCTTACTTAGTGCCCAGAAGCTCCTTGCACACATCCACGCATTGTCAACTGCTGTCCTTCCTGCTCCGTTGGCTGCAGGTACCATGATACCTTACTGGAGGAGGGGGAAACTATCTTCTCTCCCAGTGACCCTTGCCATACTTGTCTCTGTAAGGTAAATCAGACCTTAGTGCCAGAACTCTTCTGTCTCAACAACATCCTCTTAAAAAGGGATTTAGATTATAACTAATTTCTAAAATCTACTTTACTGTTGCAAGTTTAAAAGCCAATTTCATTTGAATTGTTTTACAGTCTGGTTTGCACTATACATCACTGCAATGCAAGTGGTTGAAATTTGACAAAAATCTATGTTCTAACCCCCAAAGTTCCACAATTTGATACACATTCCTAGAAAAAGTAATGGTCTCATTTTTGACACTATCTCAATTGTTATTAAGCGTGTGCTAGCAGCTTATACAGTCATTGCCTCTTTGATGTTAAAGTTTTACAAATGTTGCAGCTCCCAAAATGACAAGGTTGGGTGATTATCTTATGTTTATAGAAGCAAAGTTTTGAAGCTCTCGTCGAGAGGCAAATTGTTCTATAATCTTGGCATCATTCTTTTAATATTATTGTGCGCCACACTTGAAGGCTTTATTCCAGATTTACACTACCTTTTTAGCCTTCTACCATACCTCCGTTCCCGTTTCCTTTCGTTTTGCTCTATTAACCTTTTTAACTTAACTTTTTGGAGCAACTGCAGGATTTTCCCTCTTTGCACTTAAGTGACGAATAGCCTTTCAGGCACAAACGCTTGATCATATAGCCCAAATTGAAATAATCCAAATATAATGCAACAAAGCATTGTTTTCTGCAATTTTTAGAGAGGATCCATGAAATGCGCCCGCAGGACATGTCCCAGTCTTTCGTGTTCCATCGAGAGCCAGATTCAAGGAGAATGTTGTCCTCAGTGTCCTGTAAGCCACTGCTTTTACGAGGATAAGATATACCCTCATGATGCCAGGTTTACCGATCCACACACTTGTCGTGACTGCATTTGCCAGGTATAGGTTTCTATGGTTTTTTATCCACACATGTGCAAAATACCCTTACAAAAAAGATTCGTGTAGGCCTAGAATCCACATGAAGTAAATTATTCTTTTAACCTGTTTTTTGGTCTTCTACATATGAGGTAGTAGATGTCTATATCCTTTAAACTTGATTTCAGTAGCATCTGGATTGTGAAATAGAAGATTATGACAAAGATATATTCAGATTCCAGCAGCAATGGCTATACACACAAAGCCAAAAAATCTTTATACTTTTATATATAACCGACCAATGTCAGTTTTGCTAATTGCATTACAAGATAACCACCAAAGTGACTTCTTTATTTTTGATATGAAAATAATCTTAAGAAACACTAATCTATTGGAAAAGAATTAATGATTATGGCTTGTTACCTTATGCTGACAAGAATGTTGCGCCATTGATAAAATATTTTCTCTACAAACCTAGGAAGGCCGTGTGGAATGTTCGGTCTTGCTATGCCCAGAGCTTTCCTGTCCAAATCAGGTGAAGCCCAATGGATCCTGCTGCCCAACATGTGACCAATCATGCATATATAATAAAGTTCATTACACACCTGGAGAGACATTTACGCCGATGGATCGACCATGTCAGATCTGCAAGTGCGAGGTAGTAAAAACTATACACTTAGATTACAGATTGTGATATTTATCAATGTTATTGATTTAGCAACATTCGTACAGTATATACAAATACTGAAATTTTTATGTACTGTATATGATATATATAAGGTGTTAATTTTTATTTAGCCAATATCCATATTGGGAATTGTCTTAAAAGATTACAGATTGTGATATTTATCAATGTTATTGATTTAGCAACATTCGTATATACAAATACTGAAATTTTTATGTACTGTATATGATATATATAAGGTGTTAATTTTTATTTAGCCAATATCCATATTGGGAATTGTCTTAAAGGAAGGCGAGGTAATATGTGACAATCTGCTTTGTGGCCTACCAAATTGTACCCATCCAGTGCCAGCTGATTTGAATGAATGCTGCCCATTCAATTGCAATGGCTGTTCTTTTGAAGGGAAAACTTTTGTGGATGGACAGACATTCAACCATTCGTGCTCCAGCTGTCACTGTCAGGTTAGTTTATATTGAAAAATATGTAAAAGCAAAAACAAAAAAAATAGAAATGGAAAATTGCCGAATGTTACAAATATCATGTTCTTTATTTCTAATTTGATAAGAAATTAGTACAGTCATATGCAACCTTTCTCCAAGAAAATTTGGACATGAATATTGTGTTTAGATCTTTGAGGTATATATATAATACTTTCTTGATTAAGGTGTGTAAATCTTTAAGAATCATAATGAAAAAATTCCTAAAAGGGTGATCCTTACATTAACAGAAAGGCAACATCACTTGCTCTCAGTTGAAGTGTCCGGAACTGAAGTGTGATGTTCCAATCGTGCCGGAGGGTGAGGAGTGCTGTGCCACTTGTCCTTCATGTTACCACATGGGAATAACTCTTCCTCCAGAGTATAGGTTCATTGACCCTGACCAGCCTTGCTCACTTTGTGTGTGTCATGTAAGTATGATCACCTTAACAATAGAATACAGCATTTTTCTGAGTTTTTCTCAAGTACTGTACTTCAGATTCAATCTTTGTTGTCGTTCTTTTAATTTTTATTTATATAAAAGCTTATGGCAAGCATAGGATCATACCTTCTTCCATTACTTATTTCAGAATGGGGAAGTGACCTGTTTCCAAGAAACATGTCCTCCAGAGGACTGCAAATTAGGTGAAGTCTTTCAAAAGCTACAAGATGAGGATTGTTGCCCAGTGTGCATGAACCCCTTGAATATAATTCACTCTAATGTAGATGAAACCTATGATGAAGCCGGCACAGAAGGTATACGCTATTACGAGCATCAGCAAAAGAAAGAAGAAAGAATCCTTCTCCAAGTAGAAAAAGAAACTGGAACCATCAGTACATTTGTTTACAACAATGATATTTCAAAGGAAAATTCTTCCCATACATTTGGCAAAGAAGTATCCTCCATTATAGATGTAGAGCACAAGGAAGGAAGACTAAAAGAAATACAGAAAAATATATCCTTTGCTCCTGAAGAACATCGTATGGTAGAGCCCAGCCAAGCAGAATTTCATGCAAAGGATTTGGGTATTTATGGTTTATATAATATATCTTCAAGTGATTTTTTGGTGCTAAACATGTCGAAACTGTTTGATACAGATGGAGCAGCAATAACACCAGAAGAATCAACAGTAACAACCCTGCCATTGACACAAACTTCAGAAGAATCCACATCAACAACTTCTACATTGGCACAAACCCCAGAAGAATCCACAGTAGCAACTTCTACATTGGCACAAGCTCTGGAAGAATCCACAGTAACAACTACATTGGCCCCAGTTCCAGTCGAGCATAATGTCAATAGAACCTTAGGTAGTCCCGAAAACTTAAATGAAAAGTCTTTAGTCGAAAGTCTTAAATTAAATCATCACGAACTTGCTGAAAAAATTAATTTGAAATTAAAAAGTCTTGCATTCAATGTAGCTCTTCCTTCACAGAAAGAACAACTTAAATTTAATGTAAAAATTAAAGTTTCTAAAAGACTTAATGACTCTGACATTGATATCCCCACAGAAGACACGCAAAGAAAGTGCCATCACCAAATTCCATTCAACGTTACCGAAATACCTGAAAGTGAAGAAACAACAGATCTAAATGCTACCTCTGATGCCTCATTAAATTTAACTAAAAATGATACAGAGTTGCCCAGTAGTGAGCTATATAATAATACTCAAACAACAAACTTTTCTCCTACAGCTCTATCCTTACCAGATATTGATATAGAAAATGACACCTTGAAAATAACTAGTGATGATACCTATTCATCTCCTGGTTATGCATTCCTGGAAAGAGAAAAAGAATTACTTGAGCATAGAGTTGTCAATAGCATGAATTCAAATTTTCAAAATGAATCTGATAACATGGACTTTGAAGAAAATAGAGAAATGACAACATCAAGACCATTGAATCTGACATCTACTACAGAAGCCTCCAAAAGCCAGTTAGAATCAATATTTTCAACACATACTTCGAGGTCTTTAACCTATCCTATATACAAACCAGACCTTCCGGATTCATCTAAAATCTCTGAGGCTCCTAAAGCGGACAATTCTTCACCAATCGTCGATCGTTTTAATGCATCCATAGCAAATGCTGCTACACCAGAATATAGTGGTATAAATGAGATTAGTAATGAAAAACACACTACTTCTATTCCTTATTACACTGCAACACACCATCCACAGACTGTGACTCAGGAAAAGGAATCCGAGATGGATGATATTCATTCGATGTCTGCATCTCCAGTAACTGAACAGTCTTACAATTTGTCATCAGCTGGAATTATGTCTACAGAATCAACATTTCAATTGACTAGCCTATTTCCTCCTTTAGTTTCTGAAAATTATACATCAGAAGGCTTATTACTGACTAAAAAGCTTAATAACGATAGTCCAATTTTTGTAGTACCTTCAGTAAAGGAAGATTCACCAGGAGATTCAGAAATCTCAAGCATGTCCCAAGATTCAGTTGAGCAAACTGTCTCGCCCAAAAATACCTCGTCTGTTTCAATGCCCCCATCAGAGACTCTCCAATCAGAATTCTCAGTTTCTTCAGATATTGATAACACTATTGAATTTCCAGCGACAGACTCTCCAGATTCCTTACACTCAAAATCACAGATGGTATATTCTACACCATTAGAAGCAAATGGGGAGCCAAATCTAGGTTCATCTGAAAAATATCCAAATAACACTACAGTAATGTTGACTGGTGCCTCTTCAAATTTAGATGCAGTCACTCACACTCCCATGAGGTTCTTTGATTCATCATTGACAACAGAAAAGGAGTTTACCAAAATCTCAAATTTAACTTCTTTGCAACCAATATCTGTAACAGAAATGAGCATAACTGCATCACCAACAAGCAATGTGACCTCTTCATATTTGTCACTTGAAGGCAAATGTGATGAAGAAGAAGTTGGAAAATCCATTAATTTTCCAGATGATCCATGTACTAACTGCACCTGCAATGTAAGTTTATATTTTCCTCTTAAATCTTCTCTTATGATATAAAGTCGCCAGAAATTATTGGCTTTATTATGGAAACTGTTGCACCTGAGTGCACTTCATTGCTTCTGTATGACTTTCAAGATATTAATTTTTCATATTCCCACGATCAGAGTAGCCTTCATTGGGAATGCAGTCAAGTTTGGTGTCCTCCATTAGACTGCCCAATTGAAGAATTATATCTACATGAAGGAGAATGTTGTCCAATATGCAAGGGTTAGTAATATGTATTTTGCTTTCTTTTTGCATATATTAAAGTTAATGATTGTATTAAAAATATTACTTATTTCCTAAGAATGGCTATAAATTCCTTTATGTGGCATTCATGGCAAATGAATTGTTTCAGCATGTGAGGTTTCCATCGGCAGTGAACTCCATCAGTATGGAGAAGGTGAAAGTTGGTCAGACCCCAAGAAGCCATGCTTGGTATGCGTTTGTCGTAATGGACGTGCTCACTGTTCAACTAGTCACTGTGGATCACCTCCTCCAATCTATAGTCTCATAGACTGTTTAGGAGTTGTTTGTCCAGAGTTGAAATGCACTGAGAGCCAAGAGGAGAGGCATATCCCTGGAGCATGTTGCCCTATTTGTGGCCCTGGTAGAGAAATATTCTTTTTATTAATAAGTAAATAGATTTTATAAGAGATACACAGTTTACCATGTATGCCACATGCTTCTTATGGACACATTCAACATAAAATAATCAAGTTATTAAGCTTTGAGTAAATAATAAAGTTATTAAGCTTTGAGTAAAAGTGGTAAGTGACATTTAAATAATTTCTCTGCAAATTTCACTGATATTCATTAAGAAATAAATTTTAATTCTTTTAATGGTAGATATTAATATGCTTCAGCTAGTCAGCGATGCGTTTGGTGGGGACGTCATATAAGGACATTTGATGGTCTTCTCCTTCATCATCATGCCAAGTGTGCTTATACTTTCCTTCAACACTGCCCAGAAACACTTTTCACTATATACACCAAAGTAAGATGTGATGATTCAACACTAACGAGTCTATTTAACCATTTGGTAATCCATTGTATTAAGTATCAAACCCTGAGCCCTCCGATTTGCGTAACGATGCATGATTTTAAAATGTAGCTGGCTTCTCCATTCTCCAGACTTCCTTTATAAATTCTGTAGTAACTAAACTTTTTAAATATTAAACTTAGCCGGTGAATATATAAATAGCTGACGTCTCCGACGGCCCGACAGATTCCAAAAAACTCGCGAGCGATCGCCATGAAGGTTGCGGGTGTGCCCACCAGCGCCGACTATCGGTCAGATACCACATATACTTCTCAACCACTCCAGTTTCTTCTCTGTCGGTGTCACCAACAACATGTGTTCCGCTCGCTTATGGTCTGCTTCAGAGCTAGACCATCTCCTGTTAGGAGTTTTTTCGAGCGTTTGAAGTTTTTATTTGTTGGATTGGTCCCTGGGAGCCTTAAGTAAGAAGGTCTCTCCAGCTGTCAATGTATTGCTGTACAATTATGTCATGCATGAACAAGGCTATCAGGGATGGCTCCAATGATCTGGCAGCCACGTTCACTGCAGGAACAAGGCTATCAGGGATGGCTCCAATGATCTGGCAGCCACGTTCACTGCAGGAGTACTTAAGATGTAAGTGCGCTCAATGTGTTCATTGTCAAGACAAACTTCACGATGAAGACTACCAAATCTGTCTTGGCAGCAGTAAGGGAAGGCGACTGGATGGTCTCTCTCGACCTTCAGGATACATACTTCCACATCCCGATTCATCCAAACTTTCAACAACATCTGAGGTTTGTGGACGGGAAAGTAATGTACCAATTTCGAGCACTGTGCTTCGGCCTCATTCCTGCTCCTCTTGTTTTTACAAGGCCCTTGCAAAATGTAGCAAGCTTTCTACATTTTTTGAGGATTCAGAGCCTCCCTTAATTTTGACGACTGGCTAATCAGGGCGTCGTCATTGAATCGCTGTCTGGAGAGCCTCTAATGGACGTTAGACCTAACCAAGGAGCTAGGTCTCATAGTGAACGTAGAGAAGTCGTAACTTACCCCATCCCAGACTATTCTTTATTTGGGAATGGAGATACAGTGTCGGATTTTTCGGGCCTTTTCGTCTCCCACAAGAATGGAACAAGCTCTGTTAAAAGTCCTTCACTTGCAAGAGAAAAACAGTTGCTCTGTAAGAGTTTGAACTAGCCTCGTGGGAACTCTTTCATCGCTGGAGTAGTTTATCTCTCTGGCGAGACTCAACCTTTGCCCTCTCCAATTTCACCTAAACCATTGGAACAAGGAGAAGGGCTTAGAGAGTATCTCTTTCCCAATCTCCAACTCAGTCTAGACATGTCTGACTTGGTGGGACAGCAACATCAGACTTCCAGAAGGTCTTTCTCTTGCGATCAAGAACCCAAACCATGTGTTGTATTCAGATGCATCGGATTTGGGTTAGGGAGCTCCACTGGACAGTCTGGAATGCTCGGGTCTTTGGTCCACGGATCAGAAGGAACTCCATTTAAGGCAAGTAACATCCCTCCTTTGGCGAGATTTGTGCAAGGAAAAATGAATGTCTTGGTGGACTGCCTCAGCAGAAGAGGACAAGTCATCTCCATGGAGTTGACGTTGCACAAGACTGTGTGCGAGAAGCTATGGATGACATGGGGTCAACCCACCATAGATCTTTTTGTGACTTCACTGACAAAGAGGCTCTCGACTTACTGCTTTCCAGTTCCAGATCCAGAGGCCGCCCACATAGACGCTTTCCTGCTGGACTGGTCTCACCTGGACATTTATGCCTTTCCACCTTTCAAGATCCTAAACAAGGTGCTGCAGAAGTTCACCTCTCACGAAGGGACCAGGTTGACGTTGGTTGCTCCACGCTGGCCCGCGAGAAAGTGGTTCACAGAGGTACTTCTATGGCTGGTAGACGTTCCTAGAAGTCTGCTGTTGCGGATGGATCTCTTACGACAGCCTCACGTAAAGAGATTTCATCAAAGCCTCCCCACGCTTCGTCTAACTGCCTTCAGACTATCGAAAGACTCTCTTGAGCTCGAGGGTTTTCGAAGGAGGCAGCTAGAACGATCGCGAGGGCTAGAAGATCCTCTACCATCAGGATCTATCAGTCGAAATGGGAGGTATTTAGAGACTGGTGCAAGTCCTCCTCTATTTCCTCTTCCAAGTGCCTCTGTAGCGCAGATTGCGGATTTTCTGCTTTATCTGAGAAACGGTCGCTCCCTCTCTGCATCCACCATTAAAGGCTACAGAAGCATGTTAGCTTCTGTTTTCAGGCATAGGGGTTTGGATCTTTCTAATAACAAAGATCTCCAAGACCTGCTTAAGTCTTTCGAGTCTTCCAAGGAGCGTCATATTTCGACTCCTGCTTGGAACTTGGACGTGATCCTACAGTTCCTTATGTCAGACAGGTTTGAACCATTAAATTCAGCCTCCCTGAAGGATCTTACCCTCAAGACACTTTTTTTTTTTTTTTGGTGTGCTTGGCTTCGGCTAAAAGGGTTAGTGAGATATATGCTTTTAGCAAGAACATCGGCTTCTCCACTAATAAAGCAGTATGCGCTCTTCAACTTGGTTTTTTGGCCAAGAATGGACTTCTGTCTCGTCCTTGGCCTAAATCATTTGAAATCCCCAGTCTTTCTGAGATTGTGGGGAATGAAGTTGAAAGAGTGCTGTGCCCCGTTAGAGCTCTTAAATTTTTTTTTTTTAACCAGAGCTAAACCGCTACGAGGTTGTTCAGAGGCTTTATGGTGCTCCGTTAAAAAGCCCTCTTTGCCCATGTCTAAGAATGCGTGGTCTTATTTTATTAGACTTTTGATTCGGGAGGCACACTCTCATTTAAGTGAGAAGGATCATAATTTACTTAAAGTCAAGGCTCATGAAGTCAGAGCGATAGCAACTTCAGTAGCGTTTAAGCAAATAGATCCATTAAAAGTATTATGGACGCGACCTTTTGGAGAGGCAAGTCGGTATTCGCTTCATATTACTTGAAAGATGTCCAGACTCCTTATGAGGACTGCTACACACTGGGACCATTCGTAGCAGCGTGTGCAGTAGTGGGTGAAGGCTCTACCACTACATTCCCTTAATCCCAATATCCTTTTAATCTACTCTTGAAATTTTAAAATCTTATTTTGGGTTGTACGGGAGACTAAGAAGTCTTTCGCAATCTTTTTGATTTGGCGGGTGGTCAAAATGTTGTTTCTTGAGAGCGCCCAGATTAAGGGTATTGATGAGGTCCTGTTATAGGGGTTTTCGCCCTGGATATAACAACTCCTGGGAGTCTTTCAGCATCCTGAGAGGATGGCTGGGCTTCGTGAGGAAAGCGGACTAATGAGGCAAAGTAATCATCAGAGTCGGCTTCCTTACCAGGTACCTAAGTTTGTTTTTTGTGAAATATTTGTCAAAAACTCTTGAGCATATACGCCTTTTTTGGGCTCAAGCCATGGCGTCCTGATGGAAGGTTCCTTTTTTGGTAGCTTCCTTGGGTATATCACTACTAAATATTCCCAGAGAATTTAACCACAGGTTATCACAGAATTCTAACTTCTGGAGCGAGTATCCTGAAGGTTTCCCTTTTAAGACATCGTATATCAACAGGGGACGCATGTATTAACGCGCCACATAGCTATCTACACCCCAAACAGAGTTAACACTTCGGTGTGTAGGGGCGGAGAATAGCTGGGAGCCGTTCCACAGCTAATCTCGTTCGTGGCTACTTTTGGTACTCGAGACGTAAACAAACGGGCGCCACTGCTAAATGACGTCACGTCCGTCGCCATCCTTCTGCTAGTAGCTTGCCTTACTAAGACAGATTTTCCCTACGCTCTTTTCATCAACCTGCATCTTCGTCATGTCGCTACCTTCGGCCTCGCCTTCTTCTGGAAAGTTGAGTACAAGGTTCCAGTATTGTTTAATTAAGCTCTGACCGTAAAGTAAATTTTACTTTTCGAGATATTTGATGTTTTGTGGCAGAGCTGTGCCTCGACCGGACCCGCCATTTTATGGCGTCGCTGTTGTTTGCATGCCTTATTTAGTTAGCCTCAACAGCGTTTTTTCCGGCCTCTTTAACTAATCGATACTATTAGTTATTTAGTCTTCATAGCTAGGAACTTTTATATCGTGTTTCGACGCTTTTTTATCGGTCATCGACTGACCCCATACCAGTTGGCTACTATAGCCCCTAGGCCAGAGCACCTATATCAGTGTTCATGCATGATATTTATCAGTGATCCTAGGTTAATTATGAAGATAGTGGCATTATTTTACAATACTTTTGACTGTGATGCAAGTGTTTTCGCCTTCAGGGACCATATAAGGGACAGGTTAGATAGCGTGTCTTTCTAACCTAACCTACACGTAGGACCCCTATATACTTCCTTCATCCCCTGCCTTAGGGCATCCCCTCTGCATAGCCTTGCTCCCCCTACCACGTAAGGGGATCAAGCTCATATCAGAGTATTATATCGCTTCTCTGTCCTCCCTAAGGGAATGATTCCCCCTTAGGGTTGCGTCCGAGAATGAGGAAAGACTAGTCCTTCCTCTATTGCTGGGGTTAGGTCTCTGACCATCCCTGCAATAGCGATACGTCTTCCATCCTTCCTAGTTCAGGATGTAACATCCCTGCTCTAGGTTAGGTTTTGGAGGGTTTAGTTGTGTACCTTGCTGAAACGATACCCATGCACCGTTCTCAGACAGGCTGCCTTACCTTAGGCTAGGGAGTGTCCTCCCTTCCTTGGTGGCCGCTCTGGTACAGAACCTCCTCCACAGAAGACCCTTCTCTTCTCCCCTCCCCACCTATCTCTTGTATGGCCTAGCCTATACTTAGGTTAGTCTATACACATCTGTCCCCTGTCCTACAACTCCTCCTTAGGGTGGAGTGTTAGGGCTACCTTGAGCTCCTATGTGCAGTCCGCTCTGGTACATATACCCTTCATAGTGTCCTATGGGGTTAGCCACTGGATGCATTCTGTCTGCAGGGGTCCCCCCCCCCCCTCTTGGGTGTTCCCTAGCCCTCCCTTGGGCTACCTTAGCTCCCGGTCCTCTGCGGCCCCTGCTTCTGGGTGATAGGGCTAATCTCTATCATGGGTACACCCTCTCAGGTGGGATGTCTTGGGGTCCGTGGCCGGACCTCTACATCCCTCCTTCTGTCTCTTTCACTATCCTGGTGCCGGTCCCTTGCCGCCTCCACTGTCGGCGATACCCACCTCCTACCTTGGTGACTTATCCCTTACCCTCTGGGCCGCCAGTCCTCCGTGTGCCGAGGGACTGCCGCCTGCCACCGGCTTCCAGCCGATAGCCTCCCCTCCTTCCTCTTAGCTTTGGTCGTCCGTCCACCGGCCGGCCCCCGGAGTGCCGGCATCCGCTGCCGGCAGTCCGGTTCTGCTATAACCACCCTTGTCCCTGTCACCAAGCCGGCTACCTACGGCTGCCGGAGCCGCCGCTCCCTGCTGGCGTGCCGCCGCGGTTCCGGTGGCCGCCACCCTGGTATTGCTCTTGACTTCTATATTGTCTTCCCTAATGCCAGAAACTCTGCTGGAGCAGCCTTCGGCGTGCCGGCGGTCTTCTGGAACCTTCCGGAGGTGTCAAGACGACTTGCACCCCCTTCTACTAGCTATCATCTGATGTTGATAGCCCTACACTGCAACCAGATGACTTGTTTACGTAAATGGATCGGTATTTTATTACCGTTCTATTAGTAATCATGCTGTCTTCTTGCATATCACAGATTTCCAGCATGCTATGTGTATCTTAGCACGGCTGGTTGCCGGAAACCGTTACCCTATGGGATCTTCTAGTTCCCAATTCTGGAATCTGACTGGCCTCAGTCCTAGCCTTATATCCTTGACAATTTCCAATAGAATTCCCACTGCCCTACGGGCATTCTATGTTGAATTCTATCCTGTGCCTTCGGTCACAACGGATTGTCCATGGATGAAGGTTACGGTAACCAGCCGGGCGAGATACACGGAGTATGTACCTATCTCCCTCTCTCAGCCCATCCTCTGTGCATCACACCTATTGTCAAGTTAAAATGAATAATTAATATTTAACTTTAGTTTAAGAGTCATTCTTATGACCCCCCATACTCGTGTTCTCTTTCTTTTACAGGAGGAGCAGATGAAGTGTGACCACGGCTTCTGTGCAGTGAAGTGCCCGCACTTCTATGGGCATACGGCGTGTAGGACCCATGCCCCTTGTGCCAACAAGAAAGGGGATCTGAAGTTCTGGGACCCGTAGAACTGTACGGTCTGCCAGGATCACCTGGTCGATGCTTTTCATAACCCTCCCTCAGCGGAGATCAGGGACGCTTCTCGGGATAAGCTACGCAAGTGGGTGCGTGGCTTCCAGAAGAACGCCACTGGACCGTACCTTGCCACTGAAGATATGAGGGCCTTATTGTTCCCAAAGGCCTCCCCTGATTCTGTGGTCCCCAAAGATCAGATCCCCACCGTCCAGATCACGGTGGAACCCGACGTAGTCATTGCCCAGTCCATGCACGAGTGTCGCCTGGATTCCGAAAACGATGAACATATGTCGGATATTTCGGAGGACACGGAGCAGACCCTCATGGCCCGAGGCGCGGAAGATGAAGAGGACCAGGTGGTATACACTGAGTCGGAGCAGGAGGTCGCTTCGCCTTCCATCCCCGCCCCTACTCCTACACCGACGGAAGTGTCTCTCCCGTCTACCTCCGCTACCCCGGATCCCATCCCATCCGCCCAAGAGATGTTCCGGATGATAGAAGCCCTTATGGAAGAGAAGCTTCAAATGACTCGAGTTCATCAGGTCCATGGGAGGGTCCAAAGAACCGAAGATGATCACGGTTAAGGACCTCCCTGCATGCTCACATGCCAACCCCTGGAGGTATGCCGAGCATATGGTTATCGCGACCGGAAGGATCTTTGTCAGTGATAAGATCGGTACGTTCCCCCTGGAAGAAGTGGAGTTCTTCCCGAACTTTGAGGCTTACCCGGACTGTTACGTCCGGCTTCGTTCTGAACCTGCCTCTAAAGAAGAGACCGAACCAAAGGAGGTGATAGTGTTCGATCTCTCGAAGGCTCAGGCTATGCTAGCCACCGCGTTCAAAAGTAGGGGTTTTACCTGCTCTAAGCTTCCGGCCCTGAGCAAGCAGCACCCTACTTACGTCGCACCCGACGACGCAATCCTTCCCTTCACGGAAAAGGCCTTCGCTGCGTGCCACAAGGCTGTGGAAGAAGGGAAACCCTGCCCTGCACTGGAGGAGTGCAGACCCTTCTAAATGGTAACTTCCCCCAACGCTCTACACTGGAAGGATATCCAGCATACCTTCGTGGTGGGAAAGTTAGATCCTGACGTAGCCGGACATCAGTTTAACGAGGACCTCCCGAAACTCAATGACCATCTCCTTCGTCGGGAACAAGACACGAAGGAAAGGCTCGCAGCATCCATGTCCCTCCAGGTACAACTTGATGTCATGGCTGGTGACACCAGAGCCCCCGACCACTACATGGTACTCGCCAAATCGCACATGGCGACTCTGGTGAAGGACTTGTACCACTTCATGAAGGCTCGGAGAGCCTGTCGAGAATTCGTGTTCTTAAGTGCCACTGTGAAACACGAACCCCGGAGGCTGATTTCCTCCAACGTCTGGGGTAAACACCTCTTCCCCTCCGATCTTGTGAAAGAGATCACTGACAAGGCTGCCACTGAGAATAGGAACCTTCTCAACAAGTGGGGCATGTCAAAAAAGAGGAAATCCTCTCAGGACGATGGCCCTCAACCTAAGAGGAAATCCTCCAAGCAAAATCCCCAGCAACGTCAACAGCGACGACAGTTTCCGGGACCTGCTACTCCCTAAGTGACTTCTCAGCCACAACAGACCTTTCAGTTGGTCACCCAACCGGTTTTGTCCCAGTCACCGGTTTTCACCCCTGCCTTTGAGCAACGGACATCTACCTTTCGTCCCAAAGGTAGAGGCTCAAACAGGGGTGCAAGCAGAGACGCATCTCGCCGTCCCTCCAGAGGCAGAGGAGGAAGGGGAGCTAGCGGCCGAGGCAGTAAGCCCTCGGGACACCAGAAGCAATGAAGTGCTTCCGGTGGGAGGAAGACTCCGCCAATTCCAGGATCGTTGGACCTTCGATCCCTGGGCACACAGCATCGTCAAGAAAGGTCTAGGCTGGAGTTGGACTCAACCACCCCCAACCTTCCAGTAATTCTTCCAACGATCACCCCCCCTTCTGGAAGAATATGTCCTAGATCTCTTGAACAAGAAGGTGATAAGGAGGGTAAAGTCCACCAGGTTCCAAGGGAGACTGTTTTGCGTCCCCAAGAAAGACTCCGACAAACTCAGAGTCATTCTGGACTTATCCCCCCTCAACAAGTTCATAGCGAACGACAAGTTCAAGATGCTGACTCTTCAACAGATAAGGTCCCTTCTGCCTCGAGGTTCTTACGCGGTCTCCATAGACCTGGCGGATGCCTACTGGCACGTTCCAGTGAACCATCACGCTTCCTCCTACCTAGGATTTCGACTCCAAAGGGAAAGCTACGCCTTCAGGGCCATGCCTTTCGGCCTCAACGTGGCCCCTCGGATCTTCACAAAGCTGGCGGACGCCATAGTACAACAGCTCCGCCTCCGAGACGTCCAGGTGATGGCCTACCTCGACGATTGGCTAGTCTGGGCTCCATCGCCCGAGGATTGTTTAAAATCCTGCAGCAAAGTCACCCAGTACCTAGAACACCTGGGATTCAAGATAAACGCGAAGAAATCTCGCCTCTCTCCAGCTCAGAAGTTCCAATGGTTAGGAATCCAGTGGAACCTTCAGTCACACCGCCTTTCCATCCCCCAGAAGAAAAGGAAGGAAATAGCAGGGTCTGTCAAGCGACTACTGAAATCCAAGCGGATCTCAAGACGCCAGCAGGAAAGAGTTATAGGCTCTCTACAGTTCGCCTCAGTGACAAACCCGGTGCTTCGTGCACAGCTAAAGGATGCCGCGGGAGTCTGGAGACGTTCTGCATCCATCGCTCGAAGAGACCTCAAGAGACGGCTCCCAAACAGACTTCGACTTCTCCTCAAGCCGTGGTCGGAAGCAAAGGCCCTGAAAAGGTCCATCCCTCTTCAACACCCACCTCCATCACTCAACGTCCACACGGACGCTTCGCTGGAGGGTTGGGGAGGTCGCTCCCACCAAAAACAGGCTCAAGGCACGTGGTCTCCACTATTCAAGACTTTTCACATCAACATCTTGGAGGCCATGGCGGTCCTTCTAACACTGAAGAAACTCTCCCCGCCTCCCTCGATCTATATTCGTCTAACCCTAGACAACTCGGTGGTAGTTCGATGTCTCAATCGCCAAGGCTCAAGATCGCCCCAGATAAATCAGGTGCTTCTAACAATCTTCCGTCTGGCAGAGAGGAAGAAGTGGCACCTATCTGCAGTTCACCTACAAGGATTCCGCAACGTGACGGCGGACGCTCTATCTCGGACAAGCCCGATAGAGTCGGAATGGTCTCTAGACGCAAGATCATTCTCCTTCATCTCTCGCCAAGTCCCGGAACTTCAGATCAATCTCTTCGCAACGAGCGACAACAATCAACTTCCTCGATATGTGGCCCCGTACGAGGACCCCAAGGCAGAGGCAGTGGACGCTATGTCCCTGGATTGGAACAGATGGTCCAAGATCTACCTGTTCCCTCCCACCAACCTTCTGCTGAAAGTCCTCTCCAAACTGAGAACCTTCAAAGGGACAGCGGCCCTAGTGGCTCCCAAGTGGCCCCGGAGCAACTGGTACCCCCTGGTCCTGGAGCTGCAGCCCACGCTGATCCCTCTCCCGGGCCCAGCTCTCTCCCAGCAAGTACAGAAGTCGACTGTCTTCGCTTCATCATCGAAAATCAAGGACCTTCATCTCATGATTTTCTCTCCCTAGCCGCGAAGAAGAGGTTTGGGATCTCGAAGAAAAGTCTAGACTTCCTCGAGGAATACAAGACCGAATCCACAAGACGGCAATACGAATCATCTTGGAGAAAATGGGTCTCATTCGTCAAGGCAAAAAATCCTACGGAAATCACCATTGATTTTTGCATGTCCTTCTTTATTCACCTTCATGGACAGGGCTTGGCAGCCAATACGATTTCTACTTGCAAATCGGCCTTGACTAGACCACTGTTGTATGCCTTCCAAATTGATCTGTCCAGCGACATCTTCAATAAACTGCCGAAAGCATGCGTTCGTCTACGCCCAGCACCCCCACCGAAACCGATCTCCTGGTCATTGGACAAGGTGCTCCATTTCGCCTCCAACTTGGATAATGATTCATGCCCTCTCTGAAAGTTATATTTCTCTTTGCTCTTGCTTCAGGAGCCTGAGTCAGCAAAATAGTGGCATTATCAAGAGAAGAGGGTCATATCCTGTTTACTGATTCAGGAGACCTTACCCTCTCCCCGGATCCGACGTTTCTCGCCAAAAACGAATTACCCACCAAAAGATGGGGCCCTTGGAGAATATGCCCCCTGAAGGAAGATGCCTCTCTATGCCTAGTAGAGAGCCTCAAGGTCTATCTTCGCAGAACTTCGGACTTTGGTGGAGGCCAACTCTTCAAAGGAGAAACATCGGGCAGCGACCTGTCACTGAAACAATTAAGAGCGAAAATCACCTACTTCATTCGCAGAGGGGATCCTGACAGTACACCCGCCGGTCACGATCCTAGAAAAGTTGCATCGTCTCTGAATTTCTTTCAGAGTATGGACTTCGAAAGCCTTAAAAGTTTCACAGGCTGGAAGTCCTCGCGTGTTTTCTTCAAACATTATGCGAAACAAGTGCACGAAGTCAAACATTTTGTGGTAGCCGCAGGTAGTGTTATGAAACCTGCACCTAACTCTGCATAGAACAGCGAGTTACTTGGGACTAACTCTTCGGGTGCCTATGTTGACCCTCGAGCGATACGTAGTGATGTCGAAAACACTTAGTGCTTTCTTATAACTGTTCTTATCCCAGGTGAAATGTCATAGTCGTCACACGAGTGCCGCATGCCTAGAGCATGATGTGTTTTAATTAAAGACTGACGTTCCTCGAGAACGAGTGCCTACTAATAAATTTGAAATTCTCTTTCAGATTCAAGAGCAAGTCTTTATTACTATGTACATTATAATTTGTTGTAAATTAACTTTACATATTATTGCAATTCATTTAAATTTTCTGCAATTGTGAAATAAAATTCTTATTTTATTACTTGTGCGTCTCAATCCGCTCCTACTTATAATATGAAATACATGTCTGTCATAGTTTTATTATCCCCTTCCTCTTATGGTTAATGAAGATACTAAGGTCTTAACCCTTATTATATATTCACCTATGCAATGTAATATTCCAATACGAATAGTTACTCTTTATACCTTAGAGACGAGACTAATCTCCTCTACATACAGTGTCTAACCACCACTCGTCTGCCTTTGAGAATGTTCCTATACGAATGCCAACCATTCAGTCTTGTCTCCAAGTTCTTCAGGTTCTTCTAGCAGGGTGAATAGCCCTTCAATACCCGCTTTGATCTCGGCATGGCCCGTGGGAACTTCACTGCCAAGGGGGCAGGAAGGTCTCTTCCCTACGGTTCTTTTATTAAGATTACTATGCTACCCTATTCAAAGCCTTTGGCACTTACTCAATAGGGGAAAATCTACCACGATACATTGATTTTCTGGTATTCTTCCATCAGGACGCCATGGCTTGAGCCAAAAAAACGGATTTTGAGCGAAGCGAAAAATCTATTTTTGGGTGAGATAGCCATGGCGTCCTGATGGACCCTCCCTGCTACTTCTTCCAGTTTTTAGGTCCCACCCTGCTCTGCTGTATCATGGCGATCGGCAAGCAACTGGCTTCAGGATGACGACGGACGTGACGTCATTTAGCAATGGCGCCCGTTTGTTTACGTCTCGAGTACCAAAAGTAGCCACGAACGAGATTAGCTGTGGAACGGCTCCCAGCTATTTTCCGCCCCTACACACCGAAGTGTTAACTCTGTTTGGGGTGTAGATAGCTATGTGGCGCGTTAATACATGCGTCCCGTTGATATACGATGTCTTATAAGGGAAACCTTTAGGATACTCGCTCCAGAAGTTAGAATTCTGTGATAACCTGTGGTTAAATTCTCTGGGAATATTTAGTAGTGATATACCCAAGGAAGCTACCAAAAAAGGAACCTTCCATCAGGACGCCATGGCTATCTCACCCAAAAATAGATTTTTCGCTTCGCACAAAATCCGTTTATTGGATTAATACTGGTCTCTACCCACCGCCATGGGTGTGAATCAGCTATTTATATATTCACCGGCTAAGTTTAATATTTAAAAATGATATTTTCCTTATAAAATAATTTTTTTGATATACTTACCCGGTGAATATATAATATTAAAGGCCCTCCCTTCCTCCCCGATAGAGACCCAGCGGACTGAGAAGAACTGGAGTGGTTGAGAAGTATATGTGGTATCTGACCAATAGTCTGCGCTGGTGGGCACACCCGCATCCTTCATGGCGATCGCTCGCGAGTTTTTTGGAATCTGTCGGGCCGTCGGAGATGTCTGCTATTTATATATTCACTGGGTAAGTATATTCAAAAATTTATTTTATAAGGAAAATATCATTTTTCAATTTATTCAGTTAATCCTGCAGTTTAAAATGAATGGACTTTGATTTTTTTTATTTTAAATGCAAATTTAATAGAACTGACAAATTTTAAATAATGGGCAAGCCAAATAAAATTAAATCAAAATCTAGCAAAGCTGTTGTTATATTTCTTTTTCAAATGATCATGGGATATCATCTTGCATTCCATACAATAACAAATACATACCTGCATAAAATGAATACTTTCCAAATGTAACTATTCTTCATAAAGAAGTCCTTTAGTAGAATTCATACACTTTGCAGTTTGGAGATTCCGTAGAAGGTTTAGCTGTCATCATGGTAACAGTGGTGGTTGGTGAAGATAAAATAGAACTGGGGAAGGATAGCGATGTTACTGTGAATGAAGTTAAGGAATTGCTTCCTTATGTAACTTCAACTACTGCCGTCTATTCACATGGGCACAACGTTGTGGTTATTACTGATAAGGGTCTACAGGTAAGAGTGATCCTTTTCTTAACTTTTTACAGCATTTAGTACAAATATTAAAGTATTTTTCAGCAATTTAGTCTTGCTGTACATCTTTTTTATTGCAGCAGTTTACCTACATTGATAATTTAAGTTGCTTGTATAGGTTAATTATAATTAGAACATTTATTGACCAAGGTCCTTTGAAGAATGAATGAAATTTTCTATAATGATCACTAAGCTCTATTAAATAACTAGCTTATGTTTAACAGCTTTAAAAATCTGACCTCACCTTTATTTGGTAAATGTACAGGTTGTATGGCACTCCAGAGGGCAAGTGGAGGTGATAGTTGGGGGAGAACACATGGGCAAAACTTGTGGCTTGTGTGGAAACCTCAACAACCATCCACAAGATGACTTTAGCTTGCCTTCAGGGTTGCAGTCAACGGTCGGTAGAGCCTTTCTGAACTGATAGTGTTAAATTACCTTTTTTTTCTTCATTTTTGATGACCATATTGACTTTTTGGTCAATCTTATTCAGTCATAATAATCTGAAAATTAAATTATTTTTGTACATGCACTTTTATATATAAAAAAAGTTGAAAAATTGCACATCTTAGTAATTTTTGCAAGGGACATATAAATATTTTGGTAATATAGACACTTTTTCAAATTATGATTTAATCCTAATGTTATATAAACTTACTTCTTTGCAGAATATTGGAGCGTTTTTAGAAAGCTGGAGTATTGGGGAGAAGTGCAGAGATCCAGAGCCTCAAAATTTCTGCTCAAAATCTGCCCCATCTTCGGATGTTCATTCATATGAATATGTTAATAGGAGCTGTTCAATACTAAAGGTTAAGACAATCCCCTGTAATGTTTTATTTGCTTTTATGTTTAAATTAAAAACCAGCAATTACTTAAGAGCCTTGGGTTTTAGTTGATCACTGAATAGAGGAAAAGGGAATGCAAAATTAGAACCATGGCTTTTTTTAATCAGAAAATAGAGTACAGCTTAATGGGAGAGCAAAATTTACATAATATTAAAAGTCTGTCTAAATAGCAATCTTATGTGTCCATTATAACAACCAAACTGAAGGCTAAAAGGCAAGTTACTGGTGATATCCTTGGGCCAAAAACTCTATATCACACAGCAATTAGCCATGTTTGAACAAATCTCACTTCTCTGCCTTTCAATTTCAGTAATTCCACCCGTATTTTTCAAGGGGAAGTGAGGACAAAAATATTGTACAGTCAGATACTGTACAAGCAACATATACAGTAGTATGTTATGTTTCACCCAAATAGTGGCAAAAAATACAATACATATAAAAATTAATGCTAATGCCTTGAAGCCAAGGAAATATGGATTAAAAGTCTTAATTACTTTTTTTTTTTTTTGTAAATTCAAAGCAAAACACATTTTTATCAACAAATATTTTAGTGTACAGTCATAGAGAAAGGTCTTCATCATTAACCGAAATCCCAAAGTGATCATTGTAAGAGTATTACTGTTCTTTTCAGTTCCACCACAAGTAATCAATTGGTCATGTTTATATATGGATGTACTTTATGTATATACTGTATATGCGTAATTTGCTATGTATAAAGTGTATTTTAAAATAAGACTTACTTTGGTGGAAATTGGCATGACCATTCTATCATTAACAAAATGGATATCAACACTCTGGTAAAGAGAAGTTGACCATTGATGTACGGAATGAGAATGATTGGTAAAGAGGTTAAAGTTAAACTTAACATGAAATTATACATATGTCCTGTTTAGTACACACAACTCTTTTCATTTGATACATTGAGGAACATTCTCACTTGAAGAGGTCTGAAAACTTTATATCTCTGGAAATGCGTGTCATCTTACCACCAGATAAGATCTTCAGGACCTACTAGTTCCCTGCAAGACAAAGGAAAGAAATCCTCAGCAACTCACCTTTGCTGTTTCAGACATCACTGAAGTGATTTCTGGTGGAGATGTACACAATACCAGCTTCTCCAGCAAAGACAGACGACCAAGGAAATCTGTCAAGCCAAGCAGTTGTTGGTCTGATCAGGAACAGGTAAACTACCTCCATGAGGTTGCTGCAACTATTCTCTAAAGCTTCCTTGGTGGGCAACATTCCCAGGTATTCTATCCTTTGTTTCGGCAGGAGATTGGAGATTTCTACTTTAATCACTATCTTAGCTTGTGACAGTGAGCAGGCAGTCTCACTCCTGAAATGAAGTGCCTCCAAGGAGTCCTGGATCCATGGATTTTCACATTATATATGTTCCAAAGGGGAGATACAAATCTTGAATACAAAAATGTATAGTTCCAGGCATCAAGCAGACAATTCCTTTAAACCCATAACTCCCTCTCTGGCACTTGGGCAGTGAGGACGAAATAAGCAAAATAAAATTTCTTGTGGACCAAGGAGGAATGGGTTTAGGGGCACTAAAATGGGGCTACCAGCACCCCCCATGGATTTTTCAGCTCCTGACACCTTCCCGCTCAGTCAATATTCGATGGAATTTGTTTGCATTTCTTCATCAGGATCCTTGTTCAATGTTCCAAACCTATGTTGAGGGCTTTCAAAATGTACCTCTTGTGGGCTGCCCATGCATGGATATCTTGATCAATCAATCATCAGGTTTAGACCCTTTGAGCCAGCCAGTTAATCCAAAAACCATAAACCATATCAGCATCTGCATTTCTCTAACTTATAAAGCAATTATAATATATATGTTATAATAAAGCAATTATATTATAATAAATCTATTAACATTTATATATATTGATATTACATGCACAGGAATTGCAATGCCTATAATTTAAGTGAAGCAAGATGCAATAAAGAAATATATACAAAAAGTTGCATCGATTTTCTTTCTATGGTTTCATATACTGTTAAACTAAAATGAAACATTTTCATGTAAGAAAAGTGCAGTTGTATTCTGCATACAATTATGAAATATAAGAAAAATACATTCGATTTACTTAAAACTTTAAAAAAGGGATTTTGACGAAGGAAAAATCTATTTCTGGGGAGATACCTGTAATGCCCGGTGAAAAGGGTCCTTCTTATCTCTTTTCTGATATAAATACTTCCAAATATACCAGAGAAAGTTAAAGCATGGAATGCAGAGGTTATTACCCTCGCGCGAGCACCCTACGGGTGTCGTGTATAAAGATAGGGCATGTGAAAACCACTATTCACAGGTCATCTTCCATTTAGATAAATCCTTCATCAAACAGGGGGAGCTGCCACAGCGGCACTAACCAAACTCACCTGATTCACTCAGCGACGCCCGCCTCGAGCGCCATCTACACATCCTTCTATATGAGATGGCTTGGAAAGGAAAGGGATGGGGGAAAAAAAAAACCAGGGAAGGGTTTCACCGGGCGTCACAGGTATCTCCCCAGAAATAGATTTTTCCTTCGTCAAAATCCCTTTTCTGGGTCGACCTGTGATGCCCGGTGAAAATGTACCAGAGAATGTCTTCCAAGCCCACAAAACAAAAGGTAAAGTAAAAACGTTATGCAAAATGGAGGTTATATATTAAGGAACGTAATGTTACATACAAAATAACAAATCCTTAAAACTAAACAATGCCATGAAGGAACAAGTAAAGTATACTGTACAACAGCTCAAAAATGTCATACTGGCATAGGCCAGAAACATAGGTAGCAAATGGTAAATCAATAATGGCAAGAGGCAAAAACATAACATAAAATGGGTACAAAAACATGGCAAACTGTACAATACCCGTTGATACCAAAATATATACAATCCAAAATGAGAGCTACCAAAATGAACAAAGCAACATGACATAAAATAGTAATGGGGCTAAACCACCGACATAACATAGCAAAGGTGCTAAAACACCGACCGAGGTGAGAGGCATCGCGGTGAGAGTGGCAGGTAGGAGGGAGAAGGACGAGAGGTGGACGAAAGGAAGAAGGGGAAGAAATTATTCGGGGGAGATGATACTCCCAGCTGCAATAGTAGGGAATTTAAGGGCCTGTAAGTTCTTTAAATAGTGGCGTTTGAAAACCATTGAGGATTTCCTACCCGTGTACTTCTTAAGGTCATCAAAATCCATGTTCTGAAAGTAATTGATGGAGATGGCTACAGCCCGGATATCATGTGCATGTGGAAAAGATTCCGGGTTAGCTTGCTTGATAAAATAAAGGATTTGCTGTCTGACGCCTTGGATGGAAATAGTACCTCCTTGTTCCCTGATAAACAAGGGGCCAGATGAGCGTGATGCAGTCCTAGCTAAAATGGCCCGAAGCGTAGCGACTGAACACAGAAGCATCTTGGGGTAGAGGAATAATTTTCCAAGGGGACCACCTATTTTGTGGGTCCTCATTCTTGGCCAGGAAAGCTCTATCTGGAGAGAGTAGGACTTCTCCTGATGGAAGGAAATCTAGGTTTTCAGGAGTGCGGGAGAGAGCTGCTAATTCAGAGATTCTAGCACCTGAGGCCATGGCTGTAAGAAATAAGGTCTTCCTAAGAAGCAATATGTAAGAGCAGGATTCGTTATCGGTGTCTGAAGCGAGCTTGAGGACGTCGTTCAGAAACCACGAGACCTTCTGTGGACGAACAGAAGGTCTGAGCCTAGCACAGGCTTTTGGAATGGATGAAAAATAGGAATCTGCTAGGTCAATATTGAAACCCACATGGAAGATCTTTTTCAAAGGTGACTTGATCGTGGTTATAGTACTAGCTGCTAGGCCCTTGTCAAATAAGGACCTAAAAAACGAAATGGCCAGGTTAGGGGTCATTAGTCTCTCTTCAGAATTCTTTAGAAATTCTGCTAGTTTCTTAACAGCCGAATCATATTGTCTAAGTGTGGAGTCCCTCTTGTCTGATTCGATAAAGAGGACATTTTCCGGGTCAATATTTGCGGCCTTATGGGCTGCAAATTTCATGAAATCCACAAAGTTAGGGTTTGCGCTATCCTTGAGGAATCTGACACAGTCCGCGTTTGGACCACTTGGGTCAGCTTGGGGAATGGGCGAAGTTTCAACTCTAGGAGAGGAAACTAGCTGCTTTTTGGCCAATGAGGTTCTACCAAAGCCACCGCTCCGTGGAAGGAGGGTAGCTTGGGTAAAACTTTCATCAGAAGATTCACCGGAGGGAATAGGTAAATCCTCTTCCAACAGTTCCAATCCAGGGCTAATGCGTCCATAGCATAAGCCTGAGGGTCCAGGGTCGGGGCCACGTAACAGGGAAGTTTGTGGTTGAGTTGCGTCGCAAACAAGTCCACCTGGAGACCGGGAACCAGCATGGATATCCACCGGAATAAATTCATGTCTAGGGACCATTCTGATTCTAGTGGTTTTGTCCTGGATAGTGAGTCCGCTATCATGTTCTGGACTCCTGCTAGGTGAGTGGCTGACAGGAACCAGTTCTTTTCGGCTGCCAAGGTAAAGATCATGACCAGGACTTGATTTAGATTTGGAGATTTTGATCCACCTCTGTTTATGCAGTGGACTACTGCCGTGCTGTCGGAGACTATCCTGATGTGAGTGGAGCGTGGAGGGGATAGTCGTTTTAAGGTCAGTAATACTGCCATGGCCTCTAACACGATGTGGTACTGTCTCATCGCAGGGGACCAAGAGCCCTGAAACATCTGGTGTTTGTAGTAGCCCCCCCAACCACTGAGAGACGCGTCTGTGTGAATCGTCACCCGTGGAGGAGGGAATTGCAGAGGAACCGATTTGGAGAGGTTCTCTGGTTTTGACCATGGCCGGAGCCTCCGTATTAAGACTGAGGGGATCTTTGATATCTTGTCTCGTAATCGTGATGTAGCTCTCTTTCTCCAAACTCGGTTGATGTCCATGAGTTTGGCTTTCAATAAGAGGTCTGTCACTGAAGCAAATTGGAGTAAGCCTTAGGACTCTTTCTAAGGCTCTTCTTGAAACCTGTTTGTTCCTGATGAAGTGCTTTGTCCTCGATGCTATCTCTTTGACCTTCTTGGGGGGAAGAGACAGTTTGTGACTTGTGAGGTCCCAGCAGATGCCTAACCATTCAAATTGGCTTGCTGGTTGGAGGCGAGATTTTTGCAGGTTGACTTGAAATCCTATCTTGTGCAGAAACTGAACCACTTTGGTTGTAGCCTTGTGGCATTCTTGAATCGTCCATGCCCAGATGAGCCAGTCGTCCAGATAAGCTATCACCATGATTCCCTGGCTCCTGAGCTGTTCTAGCACCGTCTCCCCTAGCTTTGTAAAGATCCTGGGGGCGATGCTGAGGCTGAAGGGCATCACTTTGAACGCATAGGATTTCTTGCCTAGGCGGAAGCCGAGGCAAGGAGAGAAGTTTCTTGCTACTGGGACGTGATGATAGGCGTCTGTAAGATTGATAGAGGTGGTGACGGCCCCACTGGGAAGTAAGGTCCATACCTGAGAGATAGTCAGCATGTGGAACCTGTCGCAAAGAATGTAAGAATTCAGTTTGGACAGGTCCAGGACCACTCTCAACGCCGACGAATTCTTTTTTGGAACAGTGAACAGGCGGCCTTGAAATTTCAGTGTTCGTACCCTCTTTATGGCTTTCTTCTTCAACAGGTCCTTGGTGTACTCTTCTAGGATGGGAGTGGGCTTCTGGAAGAAGGACACTGTTGGAGGTGGGAAACCTAGTGCCCATTTCCAGCCCAGGCCTTTGGAGACTATACTGTGGGCCCAAGGACTGAAGGTCCACTGGTCCAGAAACTGGTACAGTCTCCCTCCTACCAGATTCATTTCATTGCATGGGGTTGAACTTAGCCCCTCGTCCTCCCCTGGAACCTCTGGCTCTGGGTCCGCCTCGCTGACGGAACTGACCTCTACCCCTGTTGCCGCCTCTAGGGTATCCTCGAAAGGAACCAGAGGTTTCGTAAGCCTGATTTAAGGCAGGGGAGGTCATCCAAGATGCCGCAGGAGCTGGTTGGGTACCCTGAGGTGCCGGGACGAAGACGATCTGTTGAGGAGGGGCGGATTTGGATGTAGAGGGAGTTGAACAGTGAGGGCTTGAAGAATGGTGAAGCTGGCCACGTCTAGTCTTGTATGGGGCATAGGACCTTTGCTTCTTCTTAGAAAAAGGTTGTCTAGGCATGTTTTCAAATTTACGTTTATTTGAGAGGCCCCATCGAACTTGAAGGTTCTGGTTAACCCTCGCTGCGTCTTGGAGGATTTTATCGACCTCTTCCTGAGGAAAAAGTTTTACCCCAGCAGGAGGAGGCGATGCGCCTATTAGGCTCATGCATAATAGAGACTTCGGCGAGAACTTGTTTTCTACAATTCGTTCTCGCAGTCCAGAAGTCGTGAAGGTCTGACTGGAACGACTGCAGGAGGTTCTTTGCCTGCACTCGTAAGAGAGGTTCGTCGCTGTGGAGGGAAGCTATCAACTCTGAGGATACGACCGAGTTGAGTGACCTAGCCAGCCGGTTTCTTGCTTCCTACTCTACTTTCAATAAGTGGTCCAGAAGCTTGGGGAGACTCTCCGAGAAGAGAGAGGATACGCAGTCTGGGTATAGTTTACCCACCGTAAAAGTAGCTGAGGCATCGTGCCAGAGCGCCGAGGTGCCTGGGACGAGGAGAGAGGTGGGATCTGTCTCTTTAAGGGTCGGCATGGGGATGCCGTCCTTAACTGACTGAATAGTCAATTCAGCAATCTTATCAGTAAGAGGAGACGGGATGGACTGAGGAGTGATGAAAATGGTGTACGCTCCCTTGTGGGGAGTCAACTTAGAGTTGACGCATCCCCATTCCGCGAGAGTACGAGCCCAGACAGCTTGGGCTTGCTCTTTAGGGAATATTACTGTCTCCTTTGGGACCTTATCCATCCGGATCAGGGCATGCTCCTTCAGGCGGACAAAACCATTGAAGGGGAACTGGAGATCCGGAGGGTAGAACTCCGGATCGTCTAGAGGGCGGGTCCCCAAGCCTTCTAGAGTGAGCGTGCCTTCCAAATAAGGAGCATGCCTAGCGAACTGCCAAGGGTTATTCTTATCAAAAGGCGGTAGCTTAGATGTGTCAGGAACTAGAGGCAGAGCAGGCTGAGACCCCGCACGGAGGAGGCTAGCCACCATTTCTTTGAGCTCAGATATGACCCCTGAGTGTCTCTGCAGCTAAGACTCCATCATATCCTGAATCAACTCCATGGTTATGTGGAAATCCGAGGAGCTATCTACAGCTGAAGCCTTGGACTTTGCGGACTTACTCCTCCGTCCTTTAGAAGGAGGAGGAGTTCGTGACAGCATTGGGATGTCAGGGGCTGAGGAAGGTCCAGGGACCGGAGATATGGATTGTGGCGAAGCTGGATTGCTGGGTTTGGGTTTATTTTTGCGTATTGGCTTAACCTTGGGACGGACCGAGACGGAACCCTCCCAAAGGGAAGCCTGAGGCTTGTCAAAGCCGAGGAAGGAAGAAGTAGAGGAAGGGGGTAGGGGAAAGAAAGGATTCTGCCAACTCTGCACCACTAACCTGCTCATCCATAGGTTCGGTGTGGATGTCAAGGGTGGAGATGTCGCCGGAGAGCTGGTGTTCCTCTTCCGCAGGAAGGGCCGCCCTGATACCCTCAATGATGGGAGAAGCTTGCTCCAAGGGTACCGCAGCCTTGGACGAACTGGGAAACAGTCGGGAGGCCATGTCCGCGTCGAGGAGGTAAGGACAACCCGTTGGGGCATTCCTCCCAAAACACAACCCGTTGGGGCATTCCTCCCAAAACACGACACCCAAGTCCGGAGGCTGGTTTTGGCCGTCTGGAGCGAATCTTCGTCGGCCTGGAAAAGGGGAGTGTAATTTTAGAACGACAGAAGGCAGACTCCTATGAATATCAAGATTATTAAGAGAAATATCAATAAGTAGCTGAGCCTCCATATAATATTAGCATGAATGAGAAAACTGAGAAATCTTACATCATCAACTGTATAATAAGTGGAGCCACAATATAGTATAGCATACATGATAAAAAATGAGAAATCTTACCTCATCATTGAGGAGAATGAAGGACAGCTCATAGCAGAGCGTGCACGCCTCCGGGAACCAGACCATGTAAGAGGGCTGGCCAGCTTCCCGGACAAAGGAGATCGCACAGTGGGCGTGGGACCGGCAGACGTCATGGCCTACCGGATCCAGAAAGGTAGCAGAGCAGCCCTTGGCGGCACAGCGCACTTTCTGTAATAAAAAGGTAAAATAAGTACAAAGTCTCCCGGAGGCTTTAACTTAACATAATAAAAATAAGTAAAGCTAAGGGAGATTCTAGTTGATGTGCAGGGATGGGTTCGTGTAAAATAAGAAGCCGGAGCTCCGAAGTAATTACTGATAAGAGATACGGCATATTGGCATGGGAGAGCGCCGTAGGGCGACGGAGGCCCGTAGGGAGGGGGACGGTTAGATCCTTAATCCATATAAGGGACACGGTAAAAATAATTTAATAACTTTATCTCCGAAAGAGTCTCCGGTAGGTGGCTACCGGAGAGAATAAAAAAAAGAGGGGCGGAGATATATACAGTACTGTATATATATGATTGTCTTGTGAAACTATGGGCCGTAGCCGGACTCAACGTGCGGAGGGCCAATGAGGGGAGGATTCCCTGCCGAAGGGGCGCACTAGATAAATAGGTAAGCGAGCGTTCCCAGCTCATAATGGTGAAAACTCATGGCGGAGTCCGATGGATGTCCTAACCCAAATCCCAGGCCGGAGCGGGGAGAGGATGGGACTAGGGGGAGGGGGAACAGGAGGCAGCTCAAGGCCAGCCAACTAACCTATAATAACACGAACAGTATCTAAAATAAAACCAACAATAGCCAAAAACAAAGAAAGAACGAAGTAACCTGGTAAATAAAAAACTCGTCTAAGACGAAGAAATTCCCAGAAGGGGGAGATAGAGAGAGGGAGAACCCGAGTCTGTGTGAAAGAAAACGGGATCTCCAGCCTCTCGCACTCGGCGGTTACAACGATCAATCTAAAATAACACGAACCCCAAAATACATAAAACACATCTGTCCGATGAAAAATAATAACAAAGAAATGTAACGAAGAATAGCGAAACAGGGAGGAAACAAACAGTCAAAAACATATCGAATTGTAATGAAAAACGCCAACAAAGTTGGTGGAACTAAACTGTAATAAAACCCCGAACGCTATTCTTCGTTAACAAGATACGGACTCGTAAATGACTAATACCAAAAGATAATAATAATAAATCGGTTCAAAATAAGTGGCACAAAGCCTATAATCTAGTACAAGATTAAAAGAACCTAGAATGACAAAAGTACCAAAAGGGCAACAAAACAAGCAAAATTGAAATGTACTGAGCGTAAACAACAAAAATGGCCGCGCGGGCCATGGGAAGGCACAAAGTCAAACGCACTAGAACACTTCTTATTACTTAACATTAATTTACCCAGTGCTAAAAATAATGTCAAAACAATCTATGGTACTTAAGATTGGCGTAGGGGTAAGGAGAGCTTCAGCCATGGCCAAGAAATCCTAAAAACAGCCAAAACAGGTGAGCACAAAAACAGCGTAATTGTCAAACACAAGTCCAAAAGAAGGATGTGTAGATGGCGCTCGAGGCGGGCGTCGCTGAGTGAATCAGGCGAGTTTGGTTAGTGCCGCTGTGGCGGCTCCCCCTGTTTGATGAAGGATTTATCTAAATGGAAGATGACCTGTGAATAGTGGTTTTCACACGCCCTATCTTTATACACGACACCCGTAGGGTGCTCGCGCGAGGGTAGTAACCTCTTCATTCCATGCTTTAACTTTCTTTGGTATTTTTGGAAGTATTTATATCAGAAAAGAGATAAGAAGGACCCTTTTCACCGGGCGTCACAGGTCGACCCAGAAAATACATTGTAGAATGGAAGGAAAACAGTAATGTAGTTAAATGTAACATTTTTTTTTTTTCAATTTAGTTGTTAATCACTGTTTATTTAAATAGAATTTCAGGGGGAAAATACCTCCTCTTATCCCTACATGACGACACCCATGCCAGGATCAGTTACCCAAAATAGAAGTAGGCTTACATTCACGCCTTGAAGTTTCGGGAGGTTAGGTAACAGCAACCACTACAAAATACAAAAACCCCTTGAAATTGGCTCCAATGGTCAGAAGACTCATTACTACCCTCGCCAAGTGGCCGGCAAACACCATAAATAACATCTATTGTATTTGCATAGCTCATAAACTCGACTGTAGTTTATACTACTGTAATTGTACATTTTTGTCATTACTGCAGTACACTATTACAGTATGGTACCCAAGTCATGAAGATTAATTTGTTTTTAATCACTGCTCATTGGTAGTTTACTTGATACCCTAAGTTTATAACAACACAAATCACTGTTTCTAATGATAGCACTCACTGTAATATGCACACTAATCTCACTTCAGTACAGTTTACTTAGCTAAGGCGAGATACCTGCTTTCAAGAAGTCGACTGACTATACTAAAGTTGTCTTCTGTACAATTCACTTTATTCTACAGGTACAGTAGTTAGTTTTCACAGAACAGCACTGTGATATACTATATTACTTCAATACAGTAATGTATAATGTTTCCATTACCAATACTTCAGTAGTGTAGCAACACAGAAATGGAATTTAAAAATGCACTAACACACTTACCAGTTATGTAGGAAAGAGGCTCTATGCTGCAAAGTTACACATGATCATGTGATGCTTATTAGAAAGACGTCATACTATGCATGTCATGTAAAAGTATATTGTACAGTAATATACAGTATGTGACTCCTCCACTCTCAACTCTTTCTCTCTCATACATTATGGTATAGGGCCACTATTCAAGGAAAAAAAGTAGCTTGCTAGTCCCCAAAAGAGGCACAGTTGGCGAGGTGGAGGATGATTATGATAAACCATGCAGATACAGATCCAGTGATGTAACTGGATGATGACATCTATGCAGACGGACTCCTTCATACTGTAAAGGGTAAAAAATATTTTAGCTTTAAATAGAATTTGAAAAGTGTGACATTACAGATAATGATACACTAACAGTATTAAACATGACAAATTTGAAGTAATTTGTATTTTTCCTAGCAATACCAATTCGAGCTCATTATTAGTGAATATACTTTTGGCGAAGCTTGAAGACTAGCCATGAGACTTTTAGCAAGGTATAACTACCCCACCGCTAGTTAGCGGGATACACACACACACTGGTGTTGTCTCGTTACTTTTGATTGCATGCAGGACGTGCAGTGGGATAGGTGATGGCGTACCAAATTTGTATAGAGCTCAAGGTTTGTATCGTTAGGAAAAAGGCAAATTACTTTAAATTTGTTAATAGTTCCGGCACTAAATACAAACCCGTTCGCTCCTTATTGGAGAAGAAGTCTTATCCAACTGACTAGCTTTTGACCCGGGGTTTTACCCCCTTTATGCTCCACACATATAAAGGAGAAAACCCTGACACCTTGCTAAACCCTACATTCAATGGCACGCTTTAGTGACCTGAGCAATCTGTGTGATTGTGTGATACTAGCCATGTGACTAGTCCAGGAAAGAATTCTCAGAAACATAGGAATATTTGAACCAACCATAAGACTTACCCAGTTCCACCTCACCAGGGGTTATGGGGATGCAACAAGTATATATTTCTGTACCAAGTTACACTAGGGAAATGGTTTTACTTGCAGACAGGAGAGGCCAGCTTGCATAGTGTTGTAGGTGCTGTTCCTCTAGAGAGGGGAAGATGAAAGAATGAAAGAGCCAGTCATTCTTGTCATTCATCCCAGACTTGATCCCAGGTAACCTCTGCCCTCCACCATCTGCTACTTGTCTATCAAGGAGCCTGGGGTGTTTAAACGCCACTTGTTGTGCAGACACCACAGGGCCAATGGGGAACGTCTCTATGTTCCTATGGGTCATATCTTACAAGTAGTGGGCAGTGAAGGCCGTATGACTCTTCCATACACACGCTTGAAGGATCTGCGTCATGGTAGTAGTTCTTGAAGGCTGGGGAGGTACTTATTCCCTTAATGTCATGAGCTCTGGGTCTTCTCATCTGAGGAGAAGGATCAGGATTCAATGCCCAGTCTATGACCTTGCAAATCCGTACAGAGATAGTGTTTATGGTGATCCTTCTCTTGACCTTCCCTGTGATGACGAAGAGTGCTGCCACTCGGGGCGAGCTCCTGCTGTTCTCTTGGGGTAGCACGTCAAACTCCTCGCTGGACAAGTAGTAGTTAATCTGGATCATCGTTTACATTACGAAGACTCTCAATCAGGAAGAACCCGAATCTCTGATCCGCTACTCCCGGATTTTGAGTCTTGGGGATAAACATGGGGGACGAAGCCGAGCATTACCTCTCCCCATCCCCTTGAATAGATGTCGTAGGAAAGGCCATGGAGATAGACAACTCTCTTGGATGAGGCCAATGCAAGCAGGATAACCATCTTTAGGATCAGGTGAAGATCTGATGCCTGGTATAATGGTTCGTAGCGTGCACCCTTCAGACCGAAGGACACAAACCACGTTTCATGAAGGTGGTCTAACTTCTGAGGACAAGTAGACTCGAAACTTCATATGAGGAGAGATTACTCTAATAAGGAGGTAATATTAACTCCTTTCAGTCTAAAGGCGAGGCTCAAGGCTGAGTGATAGCCTGTCACCACCTAGACAGAGCGGAGTTCTTCCTCCCGAAGGTACAGTATACAAGGAACTCCGCTACTGCTGAAATGGTGGCATTGAAGTGAAAGATACCCCTTCCATGACACCAACCACAGAAGGACAGTCCACTTAGCTTGGTAAATGGCAACTGAAGATTGCAGGAGGTATCTGGACATAATTTTTGCAACTTTTTACGAAAAGCCTCTGCATGAGGAGATGATGTATATTCTCCAGGCGTGAAGACTTAGGGATCACACAGACTTGTGGAAGATGTTCATGTGCGGTTGTCAGAGTACTGCAGATAGTGTTGTGGAGGGAGTTCTCTCGGGACTTCTGTCAGCAGCTGAAGGAGGTCCGGCCACCATTCCACATGATGCCATACTGGAACTGCTGCTGCTGCTTTACAGGTGCAAAACCTTCATCCATGGTACATATTAATTTGAGGGCACACATTCCTAAAGTTCCCGCATCCATGACATCTTCCCACCTTAAGTTTGATGCCTTGATCCTCTTTGTCACTTGTTTTTTTTTTTCTTCCTATTCATTACTTGCGGAGCAGATTTATTCCCCAAGGTCTCCCCCAGTCAGCTCTGCATCATACCCACAAAACAACTCCAGGATGTCATCCTTAGCTGAAGCCTTCAACTGTCACACACTGTGCCAAAGCCACCATCTTCATTACAGTGTTTAGATTCCTCATCGGAACTGAATCAGACTTAGTCCTTCACAGTTAGGTGCCAGATGTTTCAAGCAAGTACAGTATTCAACATCTGTGGCTTCAAGTCGTTAAACAATTTTTTGAAGACCGAGAACCAGCTGCAATAGTGAAAACCTTCGAGTACCTCATGTCTTTGAGGGTGAAATCTTCATTCATGGATGCTTGGAGTTGCGCCATCACACTTCTACTGAAATGGGCGTTGGAATTTTTTCTTTTTTTACGACACTCTAGTCCTTCAGCTGCACAGTATAAGTGAAGTGGTGCTGGGGGAAAAACATCACCTTTTTAGTTATGCAGTACCAGGATGGAAGTTACTCTTGACCATTATCAAGGTTAGGTAGAACCTATAGCTTTAAACCTTCCTTTTGCAGGTACCACTTCCCCTCCAGCAGGTGGACCCAACTGAGGAAAATGTAGTCAGTTGTCCACACCTTCTTCTTGTGCATCCAGTATAAGCAGAAAGTTCTTACATCACTATTTGTCTAGCAAAATAAAGGAGAAAAACACAGTATTAGAATATGATTTAAAGACTTGTCATAAATATTCTATAAAATTTAAAAGTGTCTTAAAATATAAATTTCAAATTAAATGTTTATCAGTTTTGGGAAAAAAGTAAATTCCCTGTATCATGCAGTATGAGCAGAGAAACAAAAAAATATATAAGCAGTTAGCCTACCTGTCCTTTGCTGCAGTAAAACCGGAAGCTTTCCGTTCTTCTTGTGATGAACTTCAGCTAAGGCCTACTAAAAAGAAATAACAAAATTCAGATCAATGTTATAGTACATGCATTACATAAGGGTATACTGTCTAACATACCAGCTAAATCCATATTCCATACTTGCTCTTAGTTGTACCCCTTCTCCTCAATGATATTTCAAGTTCCGCAAGAAAACTTATCGCTGGCTTGTAGTCAACACAGCCTGACTACCAAGTCATCTTGAGGTTCTGTAATGATAAACGCTGCTTGAACTTCTCAAATCAGCCTTTGCTAACTCGTAAAAGTGTATGTGGTATAGATATGGAGTCATGATTGATGCTAGGCTGCCTCAGGTGTAAAATGGTGAAACAGTGTCTTTGCCTTCTCCTGGATAGATGATATTGGAGTTCATGGTTGCTCCTTCGCAGGGCTGGTCTACACGAACAAGGTATTTTCCATTCAGACCATGCCCTTATCCCTCACAATAATCACGACACCATGACTTTTAGTCATACTTTTCTCCTTGTACCTTGCTCCTCAGGCTGGAAGACAAGACATTTTATTATAAGGCATAGGCTGCACTCAACAGGATGCATTAGTGGGTTGTCGAGGAGTAGGAGAGCCTTTTCCTAAACTGAAGGAACACCAATCTCGATTTTGTAAGGGATAACCTTGCAGCAGAAATTGTGAAAATTTACCTGTATCAATGACACCGCTGCCGTTTCCCTTATAACTACTGTAGGCTAACATCTGTGTGTACCAAAGACATTTGTAAAGCTCATAGCAAACAAGCTACAGTACTGTAGCTTACCAAGCTTTCAACTCTAACTTTTAACCTACTCGCCAGCCAAAGTAATAATTTGGAAAAAAAGGTGGCAAAACATATCATTGTTTTCATCAGCATTATATATTCATGATCCAATAAGCAATTGCTTACTGACTAAGTCGTAGAAAGCCTACAGAAAATCATCGATATCTTCCTGGGAAGTGTCCAATACTGTGTCAGGACCCTTGACATTTCTTAAATTTATACTGAAGTGTCAAGTATGAAGAGGGACTTTAACTTTGTCATGTTTAGCAACCTTACAAAATTTTTAAGAACATCATTAGTTCAGTTCCACTAACTATTACACCTTCCTAACACAGAAAAGGATCACATCAACAGGACTGTCTTTGCATGCTATTTTTTTCTTTTTGTAAATCAGGAGTGGTAGACACTAAGACCTGGACAATGCCATAGAGACCGACTATATGCAAGTTATTATCAATACCTAAGCCCTCTTTCCATACAAGGTAGGACCAGGATATGTCAGGCAATGGTTGCTGAAAACAGCTGTTAGACCTATAAATTCTTCAAAACACCCATCCCTAGCTTACAAGGGTGGTGTGATTGAAGACTAGTTGGGAAGTACCTTTTGTTCCATGCTTCCAGCCTGTAAACAAGAAAATATTAACAGATAAAGTACTGCAGTTACATTAAAGCCTTATGGTGTACATTTTTGAAATGGGTTTTATTTACACAATTAACTACAAGTGCTCTTTATCCCATGAACAGTGATACCTCTACATACGATCTTAATTCGTTCCAGAAACTGCTTCATATGTTAAAACGATCGTATGTTGGAGCAAATATTCCCATAAGAATAAACGGTAATTTGTTTAATTCGTTCCTCAGCCTAAAAACCCATAACAACTCCTTAATAAATGGCTACACACAATTACACCTAACATTAATGCAATACAGTATAATAATTATCTAAAAAAAGAATAATAATAAAGAAATAATAAATAAAAAAGGGGTTTTTATGTAACACTTTACCTTAGCGACAGGCCAGCGCAGGTGTAGGGACTGCTACGCAGGAGGAGATGGAAGATTAGCGAGGAGGTAGGGACGGCGACTTTGTACGATAGCTTGTACGATAACTTACACTAACTTACACTACGTGAACTTTAAGTTAGCTTATTTTTTTTTTCATTTTTATAATTTTATATTTCTAAATATTAAACTTAGCCGGTGAATATATATATAGCTTACGTCTCCGACGGTCGACAGATTCCAAAAACTCGCGAGCGCTCGCCATGATGGCTGCCGGGTCTGCCCACCAGCACCAACTATCGGTCAGATACCGCATATACTTCTCCAGGAGTTCAGTTCTTCTCTGTCGGTGGTAGTGACAGCATTGGTTCCGCTCGCGCTTAACCTCAAGTTTCTACTGATTGGTGAAGTACTTGTTCATGGTTTTATTGCTTTCGCTGTGTTGGTATCTTCGATAAAACTCTTGAATCCCTTTTTTGATTATTGTTGCTGAACTTGGCTTTCTTTTTGGACTTTCTTTGAAATTTTCACAATGGCTGACCCATCTCCTGTCTATCGTAAATGTGCGAAAGACTGTAATAAACGTCTTCCTAAAGCTTCCATCGATCCTCATTCTATTTGTGTTAATTGCCGAGGTAAATCTTGTCAATTAGGGGATCGATGTGAGGAATGTATTGTTTTGGCTGAGTTCGAGTGGTTGGAGTATGATAAATATACTCGGAAACTCGAAAGAGATAGGGTTAGAAGAAGCTCTTCTAGATCTAAAGAATTTTCCTCTTCCCATGCCCCTGAACCTAATCCTCCTCCTGTAGTGGTAGTTTCAGAACCCCCTATTGGCACTAATGAACCTATGCGTGATATGTTAATGGCCATTCAAGCGTTATGTGAGAAGGTCGAATCGTTGGCCACGGACAGAAATCAACTTATGTCAGACGTTAAGATTTTAAAGGGTCAAAGTGATAAAGTGAAAAGTGCAACAAATGTGTTTAGTGTTTTGCAGGAGGATTCGTCTGTTCGTGCTCGTCGCTTGCCTAGTCAGAGACCTCTTTCAGGCTCCCCTACCCCAGGGATAAGGAATGTCGTAGGACCTAAGCGAGTGAGAGGTGTAAACCAACAAACAGACGTTCCCTCAAAGGTACCAGACGTTGCTCTTCAAGCACGTCCTTACCATAAGACAGGAGAGACGAAGTTCTCCTTGTCTTCCGATGATTCGTCTGTTAAAAAACCTTGGCGTAAGGTTTCAAGACCGTTGAAGCGCAAGTCAGTCCCTTCAGGACAGGTCCAGTGTCCTGGCTGTAGTCATTGGGACAGCACCGCCCATATTCGGTCATCGGACAATTATTCTCCTGTTAAGCGCAAACGTGACGTTGAGTTCGAGGGTCCCGTTCAGGGCGATGACGCACAGGCGTTACAGACGTCCCGATCTGTTTCGAGTTCGGTTGACCCTAAGTTAAGCGTCTTGCAAGATATGCAGTTAAAACTTTCCTCCTTAATGGAAGTTTACGATCATGTTCCTGTGCGTAAGGAACCTTTACTTGCGGTTCGTCACGGCACCGGCAAGCGTGATTCAGGTCTTCAACCTCCTAAGCGAAATTTGTCTCGTCGCTCTGACGTTATCCCTGATGTCAGCTTTGCGGTTAAACGTGATTCAGAACGTGTTTCCCATCAGTCACGAGACTTTGAACTTCAGTTTCCGCAGTCACAACGTGACGTTGAGCTGCAGTCACCGCAGCCCCGACGTGACGTTCATCGGCCGACTCCGTTGACCCGACGTGACGTCGAACGTCTGTCGCCGCAGTCTCGTTTTGACATATATCATCAGTCTCCTCTGTCCCTTCGTGGCGTAGACCATCAGTCTTTGCAGTCTCGACGTGACGTCGTCCCCTCGACTTTTGCTGCGGCTCCTTTGCAAGTTGATGTAGCCTGTCAGGCTTTGCCGCCTCGTCATGCTGAGTTTTCTCCGTGTCACAAGACTTTACCTTTGTCGGATGATGTTCCTTCTGATGAGGAAGTTGATGATCCCCTTTCATCTAATGTTCCTTTGGGGATTCAATCAGATGGGGAGGAGACTAGGGTTGTCCAGCAATCCCTTGACTTTAAAAAGATTATGCTTATCTTTAGGGATGTTTTTCCCGATCATTTTGTTACTGCGGCTCCACGTTCGCTGCCGTCTGAATTTACTTTAGGCATGACTTCATCGACTCCGTCGTTTACAAAGTTGGTTCTCTCTCGCTCTTCTAAGAGAGCCATGCGTTCGTTGGGAGACTGGTTAGTAACCAGAAGTAGTTTAGGAAAGTCTTCCTTTGCCTTTCCCCCTTTTAAATTGGCCTCTTGTGCGAGCGTCTGGTATGACACGGGAGAAGTTCTCGGCTTGGGAGTTCCTGCCTCTGCCCAGGGAGACTTCTCAAGCCTTGTAGACTCTCCTCGTCGTCTAGCCATGAGACGCTCGAAGATTTGCTGGTCTTCCACAGAGCTGGATCATCTCCTTAAAGGAATTTTCCGTGCCTTCGAGGTTTTTAATTTTTTGGATTGGTCCCTGGGAGCCTTAAGTAAGAAGGTCTCTTCATCGGACAATGATGTTTCTTTGCAAATAATGTCTTGCATGGACAAGGCCATAAGGGATGGCTCTAATGAACTAGCAGCTACGTTCACAGCAGGAATTCTTAAGAAAAGAGAAGCCCTGTGTTCTTTTCTTTCTGTAAAGGTTACTCCCTGTCAGAAGTCAGAACTTCTTTTTGCTCCCTTATCTTCTACTCTGTTCCCTCAACATCTTATTAAAGATATCGCGGCATCTCTTGCTCTGAAAGACACGCATGATTTGGTGGCCAAGACTGCGCGCAAGGTTTTGCCGCCTTCTGCTCATGCCAACAAACCCAAGTTTGACACGCCAGCGGCTAGGTTTATTCCGCCTTTTCGTGGCAGAGCCCCCAGTAGAGGAAATTCTCGTTCCGATAGCAAATGAGGTAAGAAGAGAGGTTCCAGATCCTCACGTGGCAGAGTCTGACTGCCCACTGCTTCAGACAGCGGTAGGGGCCAGATTGACGAACTTCTGGCAGGCCTGGGAGAAGAGGGGTGCAGACCGGGAGTCTGTTTTGTTGCTGAAGGAGGGTTACAAAATTCCTTTTGTACGAAGACCTCCGCTAGTGAAATTTCCGATAGACCTCTCTCCCAGGTATCAAGAGGAGACAAAGAGAGAGGCGTTGCATCATCAGGTTTCTCTGTTGTTGGAAAAGGGGGCGGTGGTGAAAGTCTTGGACCTTCAATCCCCAGGTTTTTACAACCGTCTCTTCCTGGTTCCGAAGAACACTGGAGGTTGGAGGCCAGTGCTAGATGTAAGTGCTCTCAACGTGTTTGTTGTAAAAACAAAATTCACGATGGAGACCACCAAATCTGTTTTAGCAGCGGTAAGAGAGGGCGACTGGATGGTCTTTCTCGACCTGCAGGATGCGTACTTCCACATTCCGATTCATCCGAACTCTCAACATTATCTGAGGTTTGTGTACAGGAAGGTGGTGTATCAATTCCGAGCACTGTGCTTCGGCCTCAGCCCTGCTCCTCTTGTTTTTACAAGGCTCATGCGAAATGTAGCGAAGTTTCTACATTTGTCAGGGATCAGAGCCTCCCTTTATTTGGACGACTGGTTACTCAGGGCGTCGTCCCTTCATCGCTTTCTGGAGGACCTCAAATGGACTTTGGACCTGACCAAAGAGTTAGGTCTCCTAGTGAACATGGAGAAGTCACAACTAACTCCATCCCAGACTATTCTTTATTTGGGGATGGAGATTCGGAGTAGAGTTTTTCAGGCTTTTCCGTCTACCACCAGGATGGAGCAAGCTCTGCTCAAGGTCCGTCACTTGCGAGAGGAAAGCAGTTGCTCTGTGAGAGTTTGGATGAGCCTCCTAGGGACTCTTTCGTCGCTGGAGCAGTTTATCTCTCTAGGGAGACTCAACCTTCGCCCTCTCCAGTTTCACCTAAACCACCATTGGAACAAGGAGAAGGGCTTAGAGACTATCTCTATTCCAATCTCCGATCCAGTCAAGACCTGTCTAGCTTGGTGGGACAGCAACATCAGACTTCGGGAAGGTCTTTCTCTTGCGATCAAGAACCCAAACCATGTGTTGTTTTCAGACGCATCGGATTTGGGTTGGGGAGCGACACTAGACAACCTGGAATGCTCGGGTCTTTGGTCCGCAGACCAAAAAAGTCTTCACATAAACTGCAAAGAGCTTTTAGCAGTCCATCTAGCGTTAAGGAGTTTCGAGAGTCTGGTTCGAGGCAAAGTAGTGGAGGTGAATGCAGACAATACCACGGCCTTGGCATACATCTCGAAACAATGAGGCACTCACTCCCACTCCCTTTTCGTCGCCGCAAAGGACCTTCTCACTTGGTCAAAAGCTCGAAACATCTCTCTTTTGACGAGATTTGTGCAAGGGGAGATGAATGTCTTAGCGGACTGTCTCAGCCGAAGAGGACAGGTGATTCCCACGGAGTGGACGCTGCACAAGGATGTGTGTGAGAGACTATGGATGACATGGGGTCAACCCACCATAGATCTCTTTGCAACCTCTCTGACAAAGAGGCTCCCGACTTATTGCTCTCCTGTTCCAGATCCAGAGGCGGCCCACATAGACGCTTTCCTACTGGACTGGTCTCACCTAGACGTCTATACCTTTCCACCGTTCAAGATCCTAAACAAGGTGCTTCAGAAGTTCGCCTCTCACGAAGGGACCAGGTTGACGTTGGTTGCTCCCCTCTGGCCCGCGAGAGAATGGTTCACAGAGGTACTTCTATGGCTAGTAGACATTCCAAGAAGTCTACCGTTACGGATGGATCTCCTGCGGCAGCGTCACGTAAAGAGATTTCATCAAAGCCTCCCCGCGCTTCATCTAACTGCCTTCAGACTATCGAAAGACTCTCTAGAGCTCGAGGGTTTTCGAAGGAGGCAGCTAAAGCGATCGCGAGGGCTAGAAGATCCTGTACCATCAGGATTTATCATTCTAAATGGGAGGTATTTAGAGACTGGTGCAAGTCCTCCTCTATTTCCTCTTCCAGTACCTCTGTAGCGCAGATTGCAGATTTTCTGCTTTATCTGAGAAATGGTCACTCCCTTTCTGCATCTACCATTAAAGGCAACAGAAGCATGTTAGCTTCTGTTTTTAGGCATAGAAATTTGGATCTGTCTAATAACAAAGATCTTCAAGACCTTCTTAAGTCTTTCGAGACTTCCAAGGAGCGTCATATTTCTACTCCTGCTTGGAACTTGAACGTGGTCCTGCAGTTCCTTATGTTAGACAGGTTTGAACCATTGAATTCAGCCTCCCTGAAGAATCTTACCCTCATAACTCTTTTCTTAGTGAGCTTGGCTTCTGCAAAAAGAGTTAGTGAGATACATGCTTTTAGCAAGAATATCGACTTCTCCGCTAATAAAGCAGTATGCTCGCTTTAGCTTGGTTTTTTGGCCAAAAATGAACTTCCGTCTCGTCCATGGCCTAAATCGTTTGAACTTCCCAGTCTATCTGAGATTGTTGGGAATGAAGTCGAAAGAGTTCTGTGCCAAAGTTCTGGGCCCAGTTAGAGCTCTTAAATTTTATTTAACTAGAACCAAACCGCTGCGAGGTAATTCAGAGGCTTTATGGTGCTCTGTTAAAAAACCCTCTTTGCCTATGTCGAAGAATGCGTTGTCTTATTTTATTAGACTGTTGATTAGAGAGGCGCACTCTCATTTAAGTGAAAAGGATCTAAATTTGCTTAAAGTTAGGGCTCATGAAGTTAGAGCGGTTGCAACTTCAGTAGCGTTCAAACAAAATAGATCCTTTAGAAGCATTATGGACGCGACCTTTTGGAGGAGCAAGTCGGTGTTTGTTTCATATTGCTTGAAAGATGTCCAGACTCTTTATGAGGACTGCTACACGTTGGGACCATTCGTAGCAGCAAGTGCAGTACAGTAGTGGGTGAAGGTTCTACCACTACATTCCCTCAATCCCAATATCCTTTTTCTTCTCTTGAAACTTTTAATTTTTTGGATTGTACGTGGAGACTAAGAAGTCTTCCACAATCTTTTGATTTGGCGGGTGGTCAAAATATTGTTTCTTGAGAGCGCCCAGATTAAGGGTATTGATGAGGTCCTGTTGTAAGAGTGTTCACCCTGATTATAACAGCTCCTGGGAGTCTTTCAGCATCCTGAGAGGATCGCTGGGCTTCATAAGGATAGTGGACTAATGAGGCAGAGTATTCATCAGAGTCAGCTTCCTTATCAGGTACCTATACTTAAGTTTGTTTTTTTAATATTTGTCAGAAACTCTTGAGGATATACGCCTTTATTGTTTTAATACTGGTCTCTACCCTCCACCATGGGTGTGAATCAGCTATATATATATATATTCACCGGCTAAGTTTAATATTTAAAAATGATATTTTCAATTTAAAATAAATTTTTGAATATACTTACCCAGTGAATATATATAATTAAAGGCCCTCCCTTCCTCCCCGATAGAGACCCTACGGACTGAGAAGAACTGAACTCCTGGAGAAGTATATGCGGTGTCTGGCCGATAGTCGGCGCTGGTGGGCACACCCGGCAGCCATCATGGCGACCGCTCGCGAGTTTTTGGAATCTGTCGACCGTCGGAGACGTAAGCTATATAGGCTATATATTCACCGGGTAAGTATATTCAAAAATTTATTTTAAATTGAAAATATCTTTTTTTTTACATTTTTTTCTTTTCTTATTTTTAATTTTCATCACTTCCACTCGATTCGGTCTTCCTTTTCTTTGCTTCACTTTCTTTCTTTTCATCATGATCACTAGACCGTTTTAGAGATTTTTTAAAGATACTATCGAGTGAAAGTTGCTTGGTACGGCTTTTGAGGATTTTTCTAAAATGAGTTAAACAAACATCATCGAACTGCGCAACTACACGGCAAACCTGAAGTTTCTGTGGGTGATGCTTGTCGATGAAATCAACCACGCGTTGATGATATGCCAACATCTGTTTTATTTCCGCCGTACCTAAGATTTGGCTTACCTCCTTGGTCTCCTCCAACTCACTCAACTGCGCTTGGAACTCATCATGCTGCATGGCTTGCAGCTCCTAGAGTTCCTCGGTGGTGAGCTCTTCATGATGCTCATCGACGAGTTCGGCGACGTCATCTTCATCCACCTCCAGACCCATGGACTTGCCAAGGGATACAATCTCTTCGATGTCTTCCTCGGCAGCAAGCACAGGTTCATTCTCAGGGCCAAAACCTTCGAAATCTCTGGGAGCAACAGCATCAGGCCAAAGCTTCTTCCAAGCTGAATTCAGGGTCCGACGAGTTACTCCCTCCCAAGCCTGATCTATGATCTTTAAGCAGTGCATGATATTAAAGTGGCTCCTCCAAAATTCACGCAAAGTTAAGTTGGTGCTTTGCGTGACATTAAAACACTGCTCAAATAAGTGCTTAGTGTACAGCTTCTTAAAATTAGAGATGACTTGCTGGTCCATGGGCTGGAGGATAGGGGTGGTATTCAGTGGAAGATACAACACTTTGATGAATTTGTATTCGTCGATGATATCATCTTCGAGTCGGGGGGATGAGCGGGTGCATTGTCCAAACAAAGCAAGTACTTCAAAGGCAAATTCCTCTCATGAAGGTACTTCTTGACAGCAGGGCCGAAAACTACGTTTACCCATTCCCCAAAGATATGCCTAGTAACCCAAGCCTTAGAATTAGAACGCCATAGAACATGTAGCAGGTCTTTATTAATTCTATGAGCTTTAAATGCCCTTGGGTTTTCGGAATGGTAAACTAATAAAGGCTTAATTTTGCAGTCCCCACTGGCGTTGGCATAAAGCGCAAGAGTCAACCGATCCTTCATTGGCTTGTGTCCAGGCATTTTCTTCTCTTCGGCAGTAATGAACGCTCGACTAGGCATCTTTTTCCAAAACAGACCAGTTTCATCACAGTTGAACACCTGCTGCTCTATGTAGCCTTCCTCCGCCACGATGCTTTCAAACTTTTTAACAAAGTCTTTAGCAGCCTTGGTGTCCGAACTCGAAGCTTCTCCATGCCGAACAACTGAATGAATCCCGGTCCGTTTCCTAAATTCCTCGAACCAACCTCGAGACGCCTTGAATTCCTCCATCGTAGGATCGGCTGAACTCTCCCCCACGTCACCCCCAGAGCCCGCCGCCTTCAAGCGCTGGCCTTCTCACAAATGATCGTTTCAGTGATCGTATCGCCAACAATCTCCTTGTCCTTGATCCATATTAACAAAAGGCATTCCATCTCTTCAAGGGTAGGGCTACGACGTTTGGAAATAATCGTGATCCCCTTCGAAGGTTTCACTGCTTTAATGGCTGCCTTCTGTTTTATGATCGTCGAGATCGTAGACATATTCCGGCCATATTTTTTAGCCAGATCGCTAACACGTACACCTTGCTCATGCTTTTCTATTACTTCTTGCTTTAGTTCTAATGAAAACATTGACTTCTTCCTTTTCTCACCACTACTACTACTTCCTGAACCGAAACTAAGCTTTTTAGGACCCATGATTACGAAACACAGAAAACAACACGTGAAAAAGGAAGATAAAAAACACTGTTAATATCTGAGCGAATTGAGAACCACACGATGCGCACGAGATGAGAGGACTGATCAAGGTGACGCTTTCGAGAAAATTCCACGCGTATGCGTATTGTTTACTTCGTATGTTGGAGCAACACTTCGGGTGTCGAGACAGAAATTTGGGCTTATTTTACTTCGGATGTTGGAAAATTCGTATGTTAGGAAATTCGTATATAGAGGTTCCACTGTATCAAAAATAGATTTCAAATATGTGAAGCACCCCAAGGACTATAAATCAAAGACACTGCAGAAATACTAAACCAAATTTTTTGGTATTTTTAGCTAAAATATTCTACAGTACTATGTTCATGCATTGTATATCTAGGTTACCGATAGGACTATTTACTGATGAATATAGTAATAAAGCTTGTATATCAAATACCAGAATACAAGATGAAGTATGCATCCTTATCATCCAACTCAAGAGTAATAATTCTTCATTAAATGAATCATCCCAACCCTAGTGCTAACCAAATTTCAAATAGAAAATAATGAAAGGGTACCTTACTCTGATTATGCTTGAAGAGTATTTTGACGTTGACTGCAGCTTCTCCTTTGACTGGAAAATACCATTTAGGGTAATCTTGGTGGCTAATGCCAAACCATTTCCTTCTTGCTCAACAGAAGACTGTACCATGAACACATCCACAGGCACCAAAACCTTTTATCCTTGCAAAGCATATGTTTACACCACAAATGCTAAAGCATGCCTAATGTTGCACTTAGGAGATAGTGAGCTTCACCCATGGGTTTGAAAATGACAGTATGTTAATCTCCCATATTATAACTTTCACCACAGGAAGTAAATACTTCCCTAAAAGCTCGGAACATTTCCTTATCAAATAAGTCAATCGGCATATACAACATTTTCATTGAGCATACTCACAGTGTTTGCCAGAGTACTGTACATTGCCCGGCTGAGCAGTTTTGTGCTCCAAATAATAATTTAGTACACAATCCTCTCTCAGTGCTGATATTGTCCACTGTCAAAAGGGGCCAGTTACCTGCGAATGTAGGCAAAGGATGTGAAAGTACATAAGGGATTACTATATTTGTTAGATATCACATTTCATCTGTTAAGAATAATTTTGTTATGCAAGTGTAAGTTAGATTAATATATATTTCTTGCCTTTTCCCGACATGAAAGATTGTTTAAAATCCAAGTAATGATGATTTGGCCAACATGTTAAACAACTTCACTGTACTATAAATTCCTCCAAGACTATGCCCACACTACATATATACATATTTGTGGATGTGTATTATGTATGTTTTTTTTTTAGCACCATCAATTTATAATTTCATGCTTTTGTTTTCTAGGGACCAAGTTTCCAAGAGTGCCATCGAGTAGTGCCTCCAGATCCTTACATAGATGCATGTATAACGGAAGTCTGCGGGTGTCAGGAAGATAAAGGTTCTAGTTGTTTATGCAACTCTCTTCATCTCTACTCTACTTTGTGTGTCCGATCTGGGATAATCTTAAACTGGAGGACATCCTATTTATGTGGTAAGTTGCCTGGTTGACTATTATAACAGGGGTAATTGGTAGATTATTGTTGTTTTATAATATCATCATCACCATTATCATTATTAAACTTATTACAATTATTATTATTAAAATCATTATCAAGCTTATCATCATCATCATCCACGGTATAACTCTAGTTGGAAAAGCAGGATGCTATAAGCCCAAGGTCTTCAATGGGGAAAAATAGCCCAGGTGAGGAAAGTTAATCAATAAAATATAGAAGTAATGAACAATTAAAATGAAGTAATATAAGAACAGTAACATTAAAATAATTCTTTCATATATAAGCTATAAAAAGAGGCTTATGTCAGCCTGTTCAACATTAAAACATTTGCTGCAAGTTTGAACTTCTAAAGTTCTACAGATTTAACAACCCTATTAGGAAGATCATTCCACAACTTGGTCACACCTGGAATAAAACTAACTAGAATACCGAATAGTATTGAACCTCATGATGGAGAAGGCCTGACCATCAGAATTAGCTGCATCCCTATTATTAGCACAGGATGGTACTCTCTGGGAAGATCTAAATGTCAGATTAGGATGTACTTGGTATTATTATTATTATTATTATTATTATTATTATTATTATTATTATTATTATTATTATTATTATTATATAACCCTAGTTGGAAAAACATGATGCCATAAGTAATAAGTGCTTTGCCGAGCAACAGTTGTTCAGTTTCTGTACAGACCATGTGTAATGGTTATCTAGAATAATTGAGTTCCAGCTAGAGAAAGAGTTAATAGTTATCGAAATGTTTCACATTTAATAACAAAGGACTCTTATTTTGATCTCAGGTAGCACAAATTTTGAATGTATACCCTCGCTTTAGCTTCTTCATGAATATTTGAATTATCCTTAAATTTTATTTTTCTCTCAACAGAGCCAACATGTCCCCAGGGTATGGTGTGGTCCGAATGTGTCCCAGCCTGTGGACCTCCACTCTGTGATCCTCCAACTGTTTCGAGGACAGTGAAACACGAATCCTTCGCTTCTTTCCTCTCGGGGATATCTTCACATCCAGTTTCCCCAGTCGATAATAAGCCTGTTCAGAAATGCCCAGGGCCTTGTGTGCCCGGGTGTACTTGCCCTCAAGGATACGCTCTACTGAATGCCGAGTGCGTTCCTGTGATTGAATGCTCGTAAAGGTGGGGGGGGGGGGGTGTAGAAGTGGAGATTGAAATTGTGATAATAAGGAAGAGAGTCTGAAGATTTTAATTCTTCCATGTTTTTATGTAGTTTCACTTATTCCAATTGTATAGTACTGCAAGTGTAATTTATGTAATTCTGTAATGCTTTGTATTTAATTTCCGGTGCTATTTTGCTTCCTATGTGTATGTATGATCGAAACGTTAACATGAGGATTGTATCACTAGTATATTTTAATATTAAATTAAATTAAATATATAAGTCTTTTCTCTTAACTTTCATCCCATATGAATTAATGCCATAGTTGTTTTTAAGATGGTTCCATAACTAATAACATATCTAATCTCGGTCATCTTATATTATAAACAGTAAACATAAGAAAACTAAAAAAGCACACAAGGTGCAGACCTCCGTTACGACAGTTTATTTCTCGAAACCAGCTTGCCTTTCCCAGAAACAATTTAGACAGTAGGCATATTTTAAAGTCTGTGCGACAGCCATATGAGTGTGAACCTTCTGTTAAGGTTAGGGTTAATTCCTTCTACCGTTTGCTCGACCTTGACCTTTGACCTAGGACTCAAAATTGAATCACTTTCAGGTCTCAACATAACAATTAATCCCCTAAAGTTACACTACTCTACGAGTGAAATCGTGGCTAGAAAGTTTCTTAAACAAACAAACACAAACCGACAAACAGG